>NW_026695926.1:3000000-3455000 GCF_030347475.1 Cadophora gregata
GAAACACATTACAATAATTCATATTCGCACTGTATTGAACTACTTCACACCGTCCTCTTCTTCTTATCCGCATCTCCTGCACAACCCACCAACTTTTTCTGCAGGGCACCTTCCAACTACATGAATTGATACGACTCGACTCGACTCAACACGTCCTGTCCATCTCATCCCACGTTCGACGACGCTGTTATCTCCTTCCCAACCCAACCCAACGCTCACTTGCTCCTGTCAACCCGGGCCAGGAACCCACTCCCTTCCTAATCCACTCTTTCTCCGGCCCTCCCTCCCACTGATCTTCCTCGACGGGACAGGACTCGTCGACCACCAGTCGCTCATCCACAAACCAGGATCACCTCATTCTCTCGCGGCCTTAAATTCCCAGTAGCATTGGGTTTCCCGGGTTCTGCTGTTTCTGATCTGCTGTCTACAAACAACTGTCGCTACTGTCACAAGTGACATTACTCGGTCCAAGAAGGTTACCATCCCTTGGATAAACTCACAAATTGCGTGGCTTGCTGATCTCTCGGCGACAATAACAACAACAACACCAACCCCGCAAACTCTCTGAATCTCTTCCTCTTCGAATCGTACACTCACCAACAACTGGATCCATAAACCGCAAACATGAATATCAACAAGAAGCTCGACAGGGTCAAGCAATGGGCAGGGGAGAAGATGGGACAGGAGTCCAAGACTGGCGTGTCTGAAGAATTCAAGGCTCTGGAGATGGAAATGGCCTTGAGACACGAAGGTACGTTTGCTCGATCTGCGAGAATGGCACATGCTGACAGTACACAGGTATGGAGAAACTGCAAAAGTCCATGACCGTCTACGTCAAATCTCTCTCGAGACGCAACGAAGTCGAAGATAAAGAAAAGGTTCTGCCAGTCGGGTATCTTGGTCAGACGATGATACACCATGGAGAGGATTTCGAGCCGGATTCAGAATTTGGAAATTGTCTCATAAGTGCGTATATCTGGCCAGACGGCAGAGAGGTTTATACTGACTGGCACAGGCATGGGAAGAGCAAATGAGAGGATTGCCCGGACACAGGAGACTTACGTGGCCAATGCCACAACAGGATGGTTGGAGTCTCTAGAACGGTCTTTGGCGATGATGAAGGAATATCAGGTATGAAGCTGCGGTTGTTCTGTCCACAATTACTGACGTCTGCAGGCTGCACGAAAGAAGCTTGAACAGCGTCGACTGGCATATGATGCATCCCTTTCGAAGATGCAGAAGGCGAAGAGAGAGGACTTCCGGGTTGAAGAGGAACTCCGCTCTCAAAAGGCCAAATACGAAGAGTCCAACGAGGATGTTTTCAGACGTATGCAGGATATCAAGGAAGCCGAAGCAGAGAGTGTTGCAGATCTGGGCGCATTCTTGGAGTCCGAATTGGAGTATTATGACAGATGTCGTGACGAGCTTCTTCGGTTGAAGAGAGATTGGCCTGCTGGGTAAGTCTCAATACCGCCTTGAGCGTACGTCACTAACACGAATAGACAAACCTCCCCTCAACGAGATTCTAGACGACCAAACCCCAGATCTCGATCCAACACAGCTCATTCCTACAGCGACAGATACCAAGAGGAGGCTCCACCAATGCCAGAACCAGAAGTTAGACCTACCATCAGATCTCAGGGCCGCGTTCCATCCTCTTCCCGCCTCGAGACCCGTCTCGATACCCATGACGAATATCTTCAAGCCGAATCTCCGTCTAGGCCAAACTATGGTCGCGCTTCTACTTTCCAAGGTCCAATTTCCATATACCGTGAATCCACACCAGTTTCAGGTTACCGCAAGCAGTCTGGCCCACAAGATCCAGGATCTCTTCGGGCACAGCTGCGGCCTTCCAACAGAGTCAACACAAACGGTCCTGATGTTTTCGGTGATCCTTCCGATGATTCTACTTTGAACAGCGCCAGCCCCGATCGATCTTACAGTGCTAGGTCTGTCAGTCCAGCAACTTCTCATGGAAGCGTAGGAAGCAGAACCGCCAGCTACTCAGCCTTGAACAATGCTACAAACGGTCGAAAGGCACCTCCTCCACCACCCAGCAGAGCAAAGAAGCCACCGCCACCTCCACCAATGAAGCGAGCCGAAATCAGCTCTGGCAGTATCAATAGATACTAGACGACATTCATCTTTTCATCCTCTCGATTCCGTACGGAAAATGAGCGCCAGATCCCAGCGCATTTCTCTTTCTCTTTTCCAAAGCGCTGGGCACTCATGAAAAATCGCTCTTTTAATGCACATATTTTCTTGCGATTCTGGAGGAGAACATTTATACAAAGGGATGGATGGACAGCGATACCCACGACGGCATTTTGCAAGCTGTCCTTGTTTTTCATCTGCCTGTACTATCCCTGCATCGGGAGGGGATTTCTTTTGTGAATCGGATTGGTGTGGATATCAGGATTATTAAATTGGTATTGCAAACTCTTTTTTGAAGCATTTTTGATGGCGTTATTTCTTGATGGATCGATTATCCGATTTTATCTGCTTCTGTCTGCCTGCCTGCTTGCGTACAGACTTGTTCTTTGGAGGAAGCTTTTGAGCTTGGAAGAAATAGACTGTGCCGGCTGGTCTTCTTGCATGGTTAGGGGAGCAAGGGCGGGTTCTCGTGAGGATTGAGTTTAGTTGAACAGTGATTGGGAGAGTTAGTTGGCATGCATGTGATTAGGTCAGAGATCGTTGATACAGGACTAATACAAATGTATCTTTTGTAGCCTGATTCTGTGTTTTGTGCCTGGATTGTGTATGTCTTTTCGATCAGTGATATATATGTATACATAGGGCAAGGGCCCTCGTGACTAGTTATCTACGACGATTGCTGGCAGAATGGCTACAGCGGACTTAGCTCCGATCATTTTACCTTTAATCATCCCTCTCTCTCTTTCTGATGGACAAAGAACAAATAGTCGTCCTTCAGCGGAATTGACTAACCTCTATTCTCCTCTGCAGAAGTCTTCTATTTGGATGAAGCAAGATTCCGTGACATTCCAACTCTCCGCTTCTCGTACCGTGGTGAGATAGCCACACTATCTCCGATCATTCCAGCTATTTCTGCACGCGCTTCCAGGAGAGCAGACTCTGAAGGAACCAGCTCCTTCTTCTCATTGAGCATGAATTTCTGGTTTTTTGCGTTATTGACCATGCCGTTACTGATCGAAGGACGCTGCGTATCGTCAAGTGTGGTTGAACTCGTTAAAGCGACTCGGTAGGCGTTTTCGTCGACCACCAAAGCTGCTGAACGGATGACACAGGTTCCTATGATAGCTTTGTCGAGATCAGAGTCTCCGCTTTCAGATAGACGGTAGGTAGCAGAAGAAGAAAGCGTCTAGACGGTTGAGACCTCCAAGTTCGTCGAAAATCACCTCACCTCACTATCGATAAATTCAGCTCCCAATTTCGAAAATATTTCAACACTGGTGGCACAAACTAGATCGTCTCAGTCTGGGCAGTTCCCGCTGAGGCACCAAGAAGTTTATCCAGGATGATCTCAGTCAAACCACAGAACGCTGCCTCGAAATCACCATCGATTAGCTTACTGGTGACGTTTCTGGCAAATGTGCTGATATCGTTGGTAGTGCCTTGGAAGACGTCGATTTAGGTTCGGCGGCTTAGAATGTGGCTGATCTGTATTGTTTTGCGGTCATCGCTCATGCTTCTTTAATGCAGTTATTAGTTGTGTATGGAAGAGCCAATCCAGGGAGAAAATTTGAACTTACTCGACGTCAGAGATGAAATTCTCTAGTTTTTCTTGGGCCTATTGGGAGGCGACGGGTATTGTATCTTCTTCATGCTTAAAGGAACGCTCTTCTGCTGCTTTGAGGCTGTTTCGGAGGATTTGTGTTTCATGGCCTATTGTGAATGGAACGTATGACCGTTGGAAAATGACCTATAGGTGTTGAAGCTACTTGTAAGCAATGATTGCTGGCATCTTATACAAACATTTGATTGGCAATTTCCTATTTCAAGGCTGAATGTCATGAATTGTTCCGAATCAGGTCAAAAGCATATAATGTCCGTTGCTCTCGATTCGGCTATCTGCATGCCACGGCAACGACTTCAAGCAAGCGCAAGGTCCAGATCTGGTGCAAGAGTTGCCATTTACGACATGATAGTGATGAGATACTGCTTTTGCAGGGGTGAGAAGCTCAGAGTAGTAGTGTAAATATTTGTTTTCGTGGAGCTCCAATATTTCGGCGCAAGCCACATTTGCTCCACTCGCTAAGGATATCTGATCTGACGTCGGTCGTCGCCAAAGAAATGGACGAAGTTCTGCTGTGTTGAAACAATGGTGTGTTCTTTTTGACGAGTTAGATGAACGGCCAATGGTTTGGATTATTAGAGTTTGTTTGCCGTTACATGCTGTTAGAGAAGATATAGATGACACTTATGAAGGGTGCAGAAAGCACTTGAAGCTATAATCTCCGTGTAGAGCAACCATTGAGCATTTCTCACGGTCTATCAGATTTATTGAATAGAAAGATGGTAAGAAGTATACAAAATAATCGTGCTCTTCGGGTCATGTACAATGTATTGTGCCAACCTATCCAACCAAAGCCTATATTTATACAAAGCGATCTCTATCATATATCATCAATCATCCTGTGTGTAAAGCGGATCGCAGCCCATTCCAGTATTCATACAGTCATCCCCCTCCATTCCTCACTCCTGACATTGTATCAGCACCTCCTACCCCTCCTCCCACCATAATTGCCGCCTCCAAACATTCCTCCTCCACCACCCATCATAGGCGGCCCTCTCCGTCTCCCATATCCTCCACCTCCCATTCCCATTCCTCCACCACCATGATGATGAACAACCTTAACCGGACCTGCCCCGTAACCCCCCCTCCTCCTTCCCGACGACATGCACATTCCCATTTTGCGATTGCGAGATCTGCTCTGTCTTCTCTTGTGGTGTTGGCTTCTCTAACTCTGGTTTATCCTGAACAGAACTTCGTCGGCTAGTACCCTCGGATTGAGATGGAGTGCTGCTGCTTGGGCGGCGTGTGTAGGGGTCTCTCTTGTTCTCTTCGTTCAGGAAGAGAGCGTGGAGGAGCTTGGTGTTCTGTTGGGCCGTTGGTCTCAGACTCGGTGACTTCGCAGGCGATTTTGAGCGGAACATATGTGTTTTGGTTGTGTTTTTTGTTTTGCGTGAAGCAGTTTTTGTGTTTGTTTGTGTGGTTTGGATGTTTGATGATCTTTTCTGGAGGATCTTTGAGGAGTATATATACATTTGTGATTTGATTCTTCTGCCAGCCAAGATATATAACATAGCCTCTTCAACGTCAGCCATGAAGGCTGTCTTCTTGGGAGAGGGAAGTTAGCACGTGCTTCGCTTGGCCATCGTCACAGGGTCCACGGAAAGGGGGAAGTTCCAGCCTCCGGAACCCTAACTCCAAGAACTAAGTGAGATTGGAGAACTCTACTATCCCCCCCTGGGAATAATGTTAAATGTGAAGTTTTGTGGGTCAGAAGCCTACAACTGAGTTTTTGAGTGGCTAAAAGGCCTGCTTGAGCTTAAAGCACAAGCCAAAATCTGGTCTGTAACAAAGGCAAGGGCAGCTTTAGAAGGTTCTAGTGACCTCTAAGGGCTGAAAGTAGCCTAATTTATTGGGTAGACACCCTAGAAAGCTACTCACACTGACTCCAGTTTTCGAGAGATTTAACATTATTCCCAGGGGGGGGATAGTATGAGGACTGCGCCATGCCTTGAGTTCGACTGGTATGCTTGCAGAGCCTCTTGATGTCGTGTGTGGTGACATAACCGTCCTTGGCGCTAAGAATGATGTGAGCTTGGCAGTGGCAACCCTGATCTCGACCACAATCTGGACGTCTTGGGATGAACATCTTGGCCGGCATTTCAGGTTTGTAAATCCTGGGGACATGTCATGGAGTTTGATGAGTGTATGATTGCAATCGCCCCAGGTCATCCGGAACCTGGAATAATGGTGGTGGTGGAGTGAAGAAGGTTTGATTCCTGGGAACGAGATACCGAAAGCTTAAGCCGTGGTGGAACTGCAACTTCAGCCGAGTTCGGCTCCGGTTGAACAACAGAAGTAATTCGTGATCTCAATGTGCCCGGAAGTTTCTCGAAAATACTAAGTAAACTTGCTCTAAGCTCCCCTTTTCGTCTCAAGCGAATCTCGGCAAACTCGGAAGTGGGTGTTTACACCCCTCGGCCTTCAGGCGTCAACAAAAGCGCCACCGAGAAGCCACGAGAAACATCTGAGGCATTGAAGAAGATTGTGCGTAAGCTTCATACTGACCTGATCAGGGTGGTCTTAAGGAAGTTTGAGATCTGCTAACCGTTATCCCTGGAAAGCGCATTGAGGAGGCAAAAGTGTCGGTAGGTGACAGCTTGGGTCAGCTGTACAGCATATTGCATGGAATCTTCCAGGGCTATAGATACCATTTAAGCCTTCAGATTCAACAGAGTTTCATGGCACAGTGCTGACCAGGTGCCGAAATCTGCTTGGTCCGTGACATTCACTGCCATAATTGTCAAATCATGTAATGTTTCTTCTACTCACTGGGGTTTGCAGCACCGAGCCCGACTATGAACATGAGTGATCAAGAAGGGATCTGTGTTTCCAGAATATTCATGTGTGAGAATCGGAGAAAATCTTCTCGAAAGGTTCCATAGTAGCACTGGTGGCATCTCAACAATCATGGGTAATAATGCGGCTGTCGTAGAGAATGCGAGGGAAGAGGAGGTGCAAGAGTGTGGACTTATGTCCTGAACGAATCTCTGTACCGGCAAGAGAATGTACACAGGTACTAGAACACGATAGGTTCTTTCCATTCGAGCATTGGCTGATTGAGAGGAGCTGTTGACATTGGGGGCTAGATCTCACCTTTTTAAACAATTGGCTAGTTGGAGTTATTGTGCTTCTTAGAATCTGCTCTCCTACTGCTACGCTCATTTCAGCAAATCTAAGACTCCGAATGCATATTGAGTATAGCCACCAGTAAAATTCTTCGCATCTTGATCCACCAGATCATAGAGTGTCTACAATGACTTGCCGTGAATCGCTCCAGCCAGGCGATCATCAACAACAATACCTTGCAACATGACCGCAAACCCCAAACAAAACCAGCACTCTTCATCTCTGATCCCCTCATTACCTCCAATAAGAGTAGTTTCGCATCAAACTCCCAGAGCATTGTCCTTGCGTACCGTGCAGCGCACTACAATACCACTCCGGCCTCAAGCCATCCTTATCACGTGATCAGGCTTTCTCCCACACATCTAATCTCCCGAAAACGTCGCGACCCTTCCTCCAACCACAAATCCACTCCATCCATACCACCAAGATTCCTTCCATCTACCACCAAAACCCACACTACCCATTCTCTGTTGGTTCGAACTTTCCCGAGTCACGCGTTCGAAGTTCGAACGCCAAAGTTCGAACCTCGCTTAAAGTTCGAACCACGCTAAAAAGTTCGAACGCCATGGTTCGAACCTCGCTTACATGTTCGAACCACGCTAAATTGTTCGAACCTTGGCGTTCGAACTTCCAAGCGAGGTTCGAAGTCACGCGTTCGAACTTTTTAGCGTGAGCTGGGTGGTTCGCAGTGCGATGCGATGCGGATGCGGTGCGCAGCTACGAGTTTTTGGATCGAAGCAAGATCGTAACAAAGCGCATTAGCAAGCTGTTGGAATCATGTCTTGAGAATGGCAAATTGGTGACGATGCCTAGTGGTCGTAGACACAGTCGTCTTCAGCAAATACAAGATCTCATTGATTGAACAATAACCAAGCCAAGCCAATAGAACAAAAAAGTAAATACACTTCCAAACAGTACAGTAGTCAATGCTATGCGCAGAAACACAACGCTATAGAACGCAATGTAATGCAGCATTAATGTACATCCAATCCAAAACGCCTCCGCAGCAGCAGCAGCAAAAACAACTTTCGCCTGTCTAGGCACGCACGCACACATGGGTATTCCAATCCTCCTTCCTTTCCTTCCTTCCTTCCTCTTCCCCTCTCTTCTGATTATATATATATTACAAGGAAATATGTTCGTGGGAAGTATGTAGGTATTAACAACGACCAATGTCGTTTGAGTGCAGCCGTGTGAACCGATTATTGGGTATTATGTGAAAGCCCAGTGCCGGTTCGATCATCAGCAGGATTCGAGACTGGGTAGGAGACTTCTGGGTCAGGGACTTGGATGTCGAGCTGTGATTGTTAGTATTTGACCCGCAAGAGGGGAAGGAGAAACATACATTCATATACCCCGTCCTCCTCAACGGCACGACCCTCGGCGCACTACCGAGACCCTCCTTACTCCTCCCTTCCATCTCCCTATTCCACTCCTCCAAGTATCTTTCCACATTATTCAACCGGCTTTTCACAGCCGTGAAACCCATATCATCCCATATCCAGCCAGTCAGAAGTCCCAGTACACCATCAACCAAGTTCCTCACACTCCAAGGACTGAAAGCGGGTATCAGTTCATTATTGACCCTCTCAACCAATATGCGGAATTCCTGCTCAGAGACACCCGCAGGATCCAGAATCTCGGGGTACAGGTTCGAGAAAGTCGGTGCAAGATCCCCTTCAATCATCCAGTCTCGACGGATTCGAATAATACGGGTCGTCTGATACAGAGGCGACGAAAGTGGCACATGAGGATTCATGTGTGGAAAACAAGGGTGCTGAGGGCCCCATTCCTCAGCAGGATTTCCAGGCGGTCCATCAGATCCTATAATCGAACTAGTATCCGACATAGCAGCCCCAATTCCCGACTGAAAAGAAGTACGTGAGCCATTATTCGGCAGATTCGAAGTTCCCCCTTCCTCGTAAGACCCAAGGGCATCAGGCCCACGTTCAATATCTCCCGACATATTTTCCCTGCCCTTCCCTTTCTCAAAAGAAATTCCCGACGTCTCCTGCGCAACGACACTCGAAATGGTTTGGCCTCGCTTCCTATATCCCGTAATCGGCCTCTGTTCCAACTGCTTCAGCGTATCCTCTCGTTCGTCATCAACAGCCTTTCCCTTCCCTTTATCAGCCCTCGGCGAATTCTCACCGCTCCTATTCTGCGAAATATCAATACTAACACTCCTAGGTAGCGAAACCCTATTCGTCCCAGTCGAGCTCCCACTCCTCTCAACCTGCAAACTCGCCCTCGTTGATCCCGAATGCCTCTTCTGTCTCTGCTCCGGCAGCGTCAGAAGCGGATACTCTCCCCCAGCAGCAGCGCCCTCTCGCGGCGAGTTGAGATCCGGATGTTGTAGCGGGATGGCTATGACCCTGTCCTCGCCCTGCTGTGTCCGACGCGTTGACGACGGCCCTCGCGGTGTAGAGTTACTCGGATTCCAGAGTCGCGCAGCACTAGGACGACGAGGCCGTCCGCGAGCAATGCTACTTCCTCCCGTGCCTGAGCGGCTTCGAAACGGCGATGCGAAGGCGTTGTTCAGGTCCGGATTCCCGCCGCCGATCAGAGCGTTCCGCAGACTCCAGCGTGTCGGGCTGGTGACGCGGACCTGGGGTTGAGGGCTCGGTTGCTCGATGGGTGATGGTGTTGGGTAGGGCGGTTGGAAGCTGGGAGAGGGGATGCGTGGATTTGTGTTGGTGGTTATGGCGGATGTTGCGGTACCAGGTGCAGAAGACGGACCTGCCTGCGACGCCGTTTCAACGGTGCCTTGACGGCAGTGGGGACTTCCCGGCGGGAAGAAGCGTTTCTGTTGTACGACGACGGTCGTCGACGTCGTTCACGAAGAATTGTCGCGGGTGGTTGGGTGGTGGTGGTCGTCGTTGTCGTGGTCGTGATGTTGATGCTAATTGGAGTGTCGTCTTGCTGCAGGAGAAAATTGGCGCTAATCGTTCGCGAAGGGTCCTCTTCTCTAACGGAATTCATGCTGGGAGCATGTCGTATGCACGCAAGCAATACAAGTCCACCCCAAACCAAACAGTAATACAACCAGTGAAGAAGTTAAACAGAAAAGCGTCTCTCATTCAACCGTAAAACAATACAGAAGAGAACAGAATCTGGTAAGAGATGGAATGGACCAAGTGTTTAGAGCGATCTCAGGTCTCACAGTCGTCGGAGACCCGGACTGAATACCATGGCCGGCCATGCAGGTACTGTATATATCATACCAGGGCCAGGCATGGCATCAATAAGCACCAGCCAGCGCACGCCTCGTTCGTCGCGTCTCAGTCAATTAAAGCAAAGCAAGGCACGTCCTTGAGGCCGATACGTAGATAAATTTTTCGCGTTCCTGGATCCTGTTCCTGTTCCTGATCTAAAATCAGACCCGAAGTCCCGACATCAATTTCCCTGCTGGACGGGCTGCCCACGCGGGGCGAAAAACTGAAGACACTAACTGCAAATAAAACGGTAGAATTCCAGGGACGATGGCGCACTCAGCCGGTGTAGGGTAGTGGATCGCCACTTGGTACTTGTGCCCTCCGTTACGAGGAGTATCCCAGGGGTTCGGTCATGTTCAGCCGAATACATCAGTGGCTTCATTAATATATTTGTACTACAAGCCAGACTACTGGCTTAGAAAGGATCACAAGATCATTATTTTGCCCTTTGCAGAACACCAATAAGTTAGCAGTACCAGATATACGATATCTAGTACTTTCTCCTTACCGTATCCGAGAAAGCAGGAGAAAGGGGATCCGTTCACTACGTGAACTGTACTCTTGTCTGCTTTGAAAAAGAACGGATTCAGGAGGTTCTCCCAACTGAGCTGCAGCTGCTCCAAGCCTCCAAACCCACGGCACTACTGACTGATGCACTGCATTGCTGACAGGAAAAGTCAAAGCGCACGAACCGGATTGTTTGTGATTAACATGATATGCCGCTCCATGCCTTCTCTGCGGCTCCAAGTGTATCACCCCCCTCTGGGCCGCCTCTCCATCATCTGCTTGTCCTGTCCTCGTATCTCTCCGGAGTCCGAATGTATTTTACGCAAGCATGCAGGGTCATGGAGGCGTTGTACCAAACCGCAGGGACTGATATGCGGTCATCATCAGTTCTAGGTTGGTTACTGACTGATATTACAGGAGTATCGCAGGTATCACCACAATTGGTATAAAGTATATTCCTGTCCCACGACTGCTTCCAAAGAAGCATCCAGAGTCCTTCTTGTCTTCCAATTAACCAAGTCAAAAAGGAGAGACCCGTCTTCCAGCTGGGTGCTCAACAAACTCTCATTCTCATTCCACACCCCTCACCCCAGCACTAATATTTAAAATTTACCTACATACCTTCAGCCCTGTCCAGTAACCCCTCCTCTCAGCCCAACTCCCTAAAAAATGAAGTGGGCTTTTCGTGGCGTACCGGTTCTGCATGAATATTGGTAATATGACAGGCGTGCAGTGATCGAGCAGGAGTCTGTGCTGCTCGTCTTGCTTTTTTAGCGATCGGAGAATGGCGCCGGTCATATGCGAAAGATTGCGAGGATGATGCCTGAATTTTTGTTGTTCAGCTTTGTAGTTGAGCAGTAGTTCCCTACAGGGTGTATTGTTCGGGAAGGTCAAGAATTACTAAACGGCGGTAGACACACAAGAATGAAAGATAAATAGGATCAGAAGGTAGATATAAATAGATGAAATGGTATGTCTTCGTGTTCATTCCATTCTCGATCCTCTTGTGTTTGCGAGGACGCTCTCAGTTCCTAAATAAGTGTTGGAGGAGCAGACCTAATAGTCCTGTTTTCCTTCCCTCCGATTTCCTGAACTCCTTCAATCCTATGTTACCAGCCAGAAGCGAACACCACATACTCCGTGTATTCATCCAACCAACCAACCAACCAACATTCCGGTCCGACAATGCGGTTCCTCCCCATTCATTACCTAAACCCATCTTGATTTCTTCACATACCAGTAAAAACACCCCTCCCCTCCCTCCTCAAATCATCTAACATTCCCCTCAAAGCCTTCATTGGCACAGGCTTCGTCAAAAATAAATCAACACCACTACTAAACGCCTCTTGTCTGGTGCTCGGGTTCGCCGCACCAGTAAGCGCAATCAGTGCAACAGGTTGTAGACCATTCTCCTTCTCGAATCGTCGAATGTGCCGCGTGGATTCGATGCCAGACATCACGGGCATGGAAATATCTAGTGAGTATTAGTACGGATATCGAGAGCCTAACAAGGGAGGTGTCAGCGGAGAACGTACCCATGAATATAACATCGAATTTGCCATCGCATTCTTTATACGAGTTGAATGCTTCAAGTCCATTAACAGCTGTTGCATGATCAAGTTTTAGCTTCCGCATTGTGGCAATGAGAAGCTTGAGATTGATCTCATTGTCTTCCACTAAAAGGACTCGAAGACCCTTGTCAGTCTCAGGAGTCTCCCCGTTTGTTGGCGGCACTTTTGTGTTTTCTTGTTCTGACGACTTCACCTGCAAAGGAGAGTTCGATTCTACAGCCGCATTCTCGTTGACTTGGATCTGTACTTCCTTGAGAGGAGCACGATGAGCAAAGTCTAATGTTGCGGATGTAGGCGGACTGATAGGGAATTCGGGTGCAGGAGCGACGATGGGTGTTACGGGCTCGCTTTCTGTAGGTGACATGATTGACGTCTCGTGAGGCATGCCGTTTGACATCATACAGAATGCTTGGTGAAGAATTTTTCCAATCTTATGTGGTCCAGATCTAATCAACAGGTTAGTATTTGAAGTGGAACTGCAGGAGAGTACTTACGGTTGCTGTAGATAGAAGATCCGGAAATGGTTATGAGAATCAATCTTTGGTCCAGAATGGTAAGAGCTTGTAAGAACAACAGCAACTGACTTCCCCTCCTTTTTCGGATAAGCGTCGTAATGTGCTTGCAATATCTCATCCAGTGATTTGTCGCCCATTCCAGATTCCATAACGACAACCACATCTGCAACATGAGCTTCTGACGCTGTGCTTGCATCTTCCATGCCAAACCAGTCAACCAGTGTATCTTGCACTGTCGACTTTAACATCATCGCAGCCTCGAATTCAGCCGAGAGAATGCCAGTAGGAGTTTCCGCGATGTCCGGGTACCGGTCAAAACACTCCAGTCGGAATTTGTATCCTTGAACATGCTCCTTGACCTCATTCACAATCTTCAGACTGTCGGGTTTCGGCAATCGTTCCGTGAGCGGGATACGAACAGTAGCCTCTGTGCCACATCCAGGTTCGCTCTGAAATTCGATCCTACCTCCTAAATCCTGTATGATTGCTTTGACAATACTCAATCCAAGACCCGCTCCGGTTGCGAGAGTGTCTTCCTGGGTGAAAGGTTTGTAAAGTTGGTGCTTCAAGAATTCTTGCGAAATGCCCTTTCCGGAATCTTTAACCTTCAGAACAATGTTCGCTCTTGATCTTCTGCTGTAAGACGCTACATCCTCTTCGATCTCAATGGCGATATTGACAAACCCAGCTTTGGTGTACTTCATCGCATTACTGAAGAGATTCATAATAATCCTTCTCCAAGCTCCAGCGTCGATTTCGAATGTCCAATTAGGTCGCCACTGAATGTCCACAATGACAGTGACAGGAGATTCCGAATTGCCTACAGATGCATGTCGACGATGTCCAGCTAATCCCAAGGCTTTCTTGCTGACACTCTGGCCAGCATAGATACTCTCGATAACCTCTTCGGACAATATGCAAATATCGGCCTTCTCTTCTCCTCCTTCGTCGACACTTTCCCGTCTGCCAAACTTCTTCGGCTTTCTCTTCGGCATCCTCTTCTTGTTCTTCGTCTTCCGATTGACTTTCGAGAAGTCCAGAACATGATTGATAGTATCCAGAAGTACCTTTCCGGAAGCATGAATATTGCTGACCATATCGGATTGTATTTCTGACATTTGAGTCTCCTGGAGAAACTCCACGCTGGCCAAAACGCCATGAAGTGGAGATCGCAGCTCGTGAGAAATGCTAGAAATGAAGTCTGTCTTCATTTTCGATAGAACCTGGGCTGAGAGTCTGGCAATCTCAGCCATAGTGCTGTTGCCAAAAGCAGCGAGGTAAGTGATATCCTCAACCGGGCACAGGGTACGGGTAGAGCTGGAAGACCAAACAAATGATCCACTAAACCACCGTTCGCGAGACGCATCCCAAAGAGGAAACCTGTGTACAGTTAGTACAAAATCAATAAATACCCTAGCAGGTTGAAATTACCAAAAGACACTCCTCGCTCCAGGAAGAACCTTTAAAATCGCAGCAGCTTCTGACTCCTTCGAACTCCGGTTCCTCCGTTTCGCGTTATCCGACAACTGCTTCCTCTCAGGTTTCCCTTGCGCATCCTTCACGTTATCAGCCGGAGTATGATCCGATTCGCTCGAAGAATAAGTGCCATCCTCATCAAAGTTGAAAACCTTGCCATGCGGATATCTCTTCAGTAATTTCCTCAATACAGTCTCCGGTAAACGCTTTCGCTCTTCAAAAGCATCGTGCCCCTTTAAGCTCGACCTTCGACGTGTACTGAAGCCAAGGATATTGCAGAATTTATCTGATGATGCATCGGGTGCTGGGTTATCGAGTTTGTGCTCCGCGTCTGTGCCAGAGGATTGTCGGCCATAGTCGTCTTCGCTTGTCGTGACCATGTTGTCAATCAATTGGTCTGAGCTGAAGGCTCCTGGTGCCTTCTCGTTCATGACTTCCTTATTGGAACTACCGCCGAAGGAACCTACACTTGCATCATAGTAAATGACTCCTTCGACTCCAATGGCTTCTCGGATTAGATTACTGGCTCGAGCAAATACCCCTTTCACATCAGATGACAGAACAGCATTCTGTAAGTCTTTTGACTCATCTTGCGCTGTGGGCTCGGGCGGCAGGTCAAACTGAACAGAGTTGTGTTTCTCTGGATCTGGAGTTGGCTCCGTCATTGTATCGTCAAAAGTTGTCACTGAACTGTGGCGGTCTTGATGAGATTCGGAGGCCAAAGCTGAAGGAGTGGTATCGGTCGTGGAAGCTAATGTATCTCTTCTCGCTGCTTGTGAGCTTCCATCCGCACTGAGTGGTACTGAAGTAGGTGTTAGATTCCCAGAAAGGACGGTATCGTTCCTAGGTATTGGTGGTCTTCCATCACCAACATGCATTCGTTCTCCGTGATCTGTCGTAGATAGAGAGACAGACGAAGGGGATTTCGCCAGAGCGCTTCTATAACTACGGTCCGTCAGTCCATTTAAGCCGTTCCGCGAGAAGTAATCCGTCGTTTCCTGGACACCAAACTCGATATCCGCTTGTCGGTCGAGAGGTGTGCTATCCCTAACTCGTTTCTTCAACGCCGCATGCTGGTACTTATGTCCGGTCTCCAGCCACCATTCCCGCAGAGTAGACTTTCCCTCAATAAACAACCCAATCGCCTTGATCATCCTCTCCGCCCGGTATTGTTGTCGCTTCACCCGTGTAGCCTCCAGATAATCCATAACCGTCAAAGCCATATCAACCAAAAACTGTTGCTCCGCATCACTCAACCCCTCCCTCGGTTTGTCATCCACCACAATGTAGTTCCCAACGTGGATATTGTGTGATGGTGAGACGAGGGGTACGCATGCAAACGCTCGTAAATGTGGTGGGTTCACAACAGGATATGCATCCTTGAATCGGTCGTCTGCCGCGAGGTCGCCGCAGAGGAAAATAGCTGGCGAATCTGGTCCATCGAACACCTTCCTGATCTCTGCTCCTAGCCCTTGCTTCCCAGGCAGAAGTGCTCCTTCGCCATGCCACAGGTTGTCCGTCTCGTCATCGTCTTTCTGCAGAGATAGCTCCTGGGTTGCTTCAGCAAGTACATATTCTGTGTCCTTCGAAGAAAGTGTGATTATGCCGCGCTTGCAGTTGATCCGCAGACATCCTAGCTGTGCAAATGCTGTCAAGGTCGGATCGCTGGAAGCTCTCTTCGAGGCGCCAGCTTCCTTATCGGGGAGACTTGACGAGGGGAGATAGTATCTAGGTGCAAGATCAGTATTTTGCAGCCTTCAACACATACGAAGAGCGGTCCTACCTAAAGACCTCACGATCGCGAGCAGAAGCCGAGCATTTCGAGATTGAACACCCGGTCATCTTGAAAGAAATGGGATATCACCGGAACAAACGCACGGAGGTCTGCACTCCAGGAACCGCAGTCAGGCACTGGTCGTTCAATCAGAAAGCAAAATCATGTCCATCGCAGCTGTACAGCTGTCACAAGTGAATGTCAAAAGTCAGAAAGTAGGGACGAGCGAAAGAGGGCAGAAGGATTGGAACGGAGAAAGTCACAACGCCGCAGTGCTGCTGGCTGGCTGGCTGTTTAGAGCCGAGATCCGCAGCTGTTGGTGCTGTGCACTGCATGTGGTGGTTCTTGATAAACTTTCGGGGTCTAGGTGCTTACGAAGTTACCCCCCCCCCCCCCCCCCCCCCCGGTCCCCTAATGTGGCAGGATGAGTAAGGGAGCGAAACCCGAGGATGACTGAACGAGCTCCTGGCGGAACTTTCTTACTTAACTTTGGCTGAAACCCGTTTTGGGGACACCTTTTGTCTGGAGAAAGACGATTGTTGGTGTGTAGAAAGTAAAGACAAAGCGGTCTGGGCAAAGAAACAAGTTTTGGGCGAAGAATTCAGCCAAGTGACTAAGTCACGTGTATGTTTATACTTTGGACTTCGTCCATCGTCCATTCCGTGGCAACAATGTGAGGGACGACAGAGTAAGAATTGGAATGGTATTTGTCCGAGACCGGCAGTTAAAGAAGCAAACCAGCCTCTACATGTCCTCAAACAAAATATTATTGATGTTCATTGTCCACCTCCTTTGAGCAATCCTTTCCTCCGCAAGCACCTATGCCGTAAATGATCGACAATGCTGACGGGCGCTGAACATCTTATCTTCCAGAGAGTTGCCCAGACCCGGCCGGTAATATTAGCCTGTACCAGTTTCCAAAAGAAGGTTGTGAGAAGCAACCCTCTCAAGCGTTTCAGAATGTACCAGGATCCTGCTTGTGCTGACTTATTGCATGCATTCAAACGCATATAGCTATCCTTCCCCTCCCGTTCACTTTCCTATCAAGGGTAGAGAGAGGGGTCAGCATTGCCGGGATAGGTTACTCAGCAGAATGAAAAACAGACGAAGCGAGATGACTCTCATCTGAAAACTTTTTTAGCAGATTTTTTTATCGCCGAAAGTAGAAATTTTGATTGAGCTCGGAGTCAAAGTTAATAAGTAATATGTTTTTAGCATTGATTTATCTACCTTCGCCGATTTCATCATGGCAATACAGCGTGAGCCGTGACAAGGTACCAACCTTCTATGTACAGAACTCCCAGCATTCCAATACCCATCTCCAAGCCTCTTATATCCAATCCGATCCTATCCTGTTTTGCCCACCGTTCCAGAACAGATCCTCTCACCCCAACTCCTTTTCCGAAACTGCCTATATATACATTACCTCGGGTCATACATGTCATAACGTGACGTTACCATGGTCTCCCAAGGTTCAAACTCCTCTTCCTCGAAATTAGATATTAAGAAATAATTATGTTGTATGTATGTGGGAATCGATCCGATGCAGCTCTAAGCATGCTTGTTTGCACTGGCCTGCATCCTTCGTAACGCTTCGCGATGAGCATCCAGCATATCGCCTCTTCGCATCCTCTCGTCGAACTTGCTATCCCGCTCGCCCTTCTTCCTCTCCTCCATCATCCTCTTCTGCTCTTCGGCTTGTCTCTCCTGCCACAAAGCGCTTCTTGACCGCTCAATCGTGTTCTTTGGAACCACCGTACTCTTCAAATCCTGCTGCACGCTGGCTCTCCAAGACGCGAGTTGCTGTTCTCTAACCATTGGGTGAGGAGCCGAGGACTGTCGTTTCGGTTGGTGGGAATCATAGAGCACGGGTTGGGCGGGAGGTTGCTCGGCTTGGATAGATGACCGCCGTATCATATTTCTTCGGACGGACAAAGGCATCTCGTCATCATCAACGATGGCATTACTGTTGGGGTAGTTGTATAGGGACCCAGCTTCACTAGTGGCGCGGGATGCAGACTGAGTAGTCGGGGGGAACTCGGGAGTTGATGCGAGCGCAGCATGATTAGCGGAGTATGAGGTCTTGTTTCTCAACATTGAATCCCGCTTCCCAAGGAGGGTGGTTGATGGTCCGAATGGAATGGCATTTTGAAATTTGCCATTTGACTGCATGCCAGGAGAGCGTGAAGGGAGGTCCTCTTCGATTGGGGACTCGACAATCTGCTCAGGAATGAGAGCTCCTGAGGGCGAACGGAATCCTCTAGGGACATTTTGCGACTTGAGTGACAATTGCGAGGCGCTACGATTGAGATTATTGTCTTGTGTCTGTGGTGGGAAATGATTGTCTCGCGGAGGTCCAACTTGCGGTGGCGCTCTCGATAGTGAGGATGTTGACCTCGTCAAAACTGGTGGGCCGTAGTTGGACATTTGAGATGCAGATCTTGATGCAGGGCGAGGTACCGCAATTTCCGCGGTCTGCTGAAGTTCTTCAACATTCACTGGTGCAGCCAGCTCCGCCTTTGTCTCTTCTTCAACAGGATATTCTGCCAGTTTCAACTCGTCCATCTCAGGTGCATCAGCACTACTGAGATGTTTCGCCCACTCGTTGGTCCGGTATGACATGACAACCTTAGAGAGTTGCGGGGGAAGTCTATCCTTTGTGATGCTTGCCGGCTTCGACTCGACAGCAGAGATTACGGAAGGTACCACGGCTGGTTTCTCGATATTGTCCAGCTCCTTGTCAGGGACTGACTGAGGATCTGGTTTTGGATTAGTGCTCGATGTCAACGACCTTCGTTTTGCCGCAATTTGATCCTCTGAAATCTCTTGCGGCCCTGTCGCTGGCTCCAAAATGTCAGTAGCTACTGTCGCTGCTGAAACTGGTCTCGTTGTACTCTTGTCTTCTGGCGTGGCTAGCCCCTGATCTTTCATAACGGGTGTCTCGTCTTCGGCTGGAGATAGTACTGGCGAATCCTCTAGTCGAGCAGAATCAGTCGTATCTGGCCCATTGTCAAATGACGATCGAACACTTCTCATATCATCATCGCTCAAACCATCCATGGTAGCTGCAATGGAACTTGCCCTGTCATCTTCAATTCCACGAGGAATCACTAAATCATCCGTACTCATACCTTCCCCTGAAGTAAAACTCTTCGAGTTCCTGTTTGATTTGGCCGATTTGGCCGACTTTCCAGAAAGTTTTCGCATGAGCATAGAACCGACCGACAAATGCTTTGATCGTCTCTTTTGAAACCCCTCTTCATCATCGGCGAATGTAGCAACTGATGACCGGTCATCCTCGACGTCACCCTCGGGGACCTTGAATGGTAAAGGTACGACCTCTGGTGCCACAGAACCTGACACACGTTTTGAATCTCGCTTAGATGGTCGCCTTTCGAGTCGGGCTTCGCCGTCAGCACCAACCACCCATATCTTATCTGAATCAAGGCTCATTTGTGTCGAACCTGGGACCGACGAGTAACTTCGTCCATTGGGATCCGAATCGATGGGATTGCCATTCTCGTCCAGTAATTGGGGAGTTTCCGGATCTCGAGCCACCCGTACGGTAATCTGCCCGCCTTCCTGGCCTTGGCTTGGCATAACGAGCCCGGGTGGCGCGGGTGTAGGCATATCAGACATCTCAATCTCTTCATCGGATCTCCTCACGGACGTGACTTCGCTTCTTGGACCCTTCTTTTGACTATCCATGTCACCGACTCCAGAGTCCCGAATGGATCGGCCAACTGCTTTCTCTCCTTCCTTGTTGCCATAGACAGCTTCCCATTGACTGCGGTCCTCTGCTGTGGCATGCTCGACCCGTCGTCCGACGTTTTCTTCCTCCTGTTCCATAGTTCGCTCATCTTGTAATCGTTCAGAGGCTCGTTGTTCACGACGCTCCTTGATAACCTTCCAGAGCTTCATCTGGGAAACGATTCCAGCGAGGAAGATGATGATGATGGCGGCAATTTCGACCTTCATCCCTCTGGTGAGTGGGTATGTGGTAGCTCCAAGGGGGAAAAGATTAGAATTAAGATCCCAGAGGTAGGCCCAGAACTCTTTCAAGCCAGCTCGACTAAAGCAATCAATACCAATCACAACTGCAGTAGCTCCACCGAACGAGATTCCTCCAATCACTCCATATGGTCGTGTATAATGGCTGAATGACGTGGAAAAAGCTGCAACAGTGAAAGCTGCGATGAAGATGGCCTTGCTGCTCGTTGAAGTGAGAAGTCCGCCCGGCTTCAAGACCAGAAGCCACATGCTGAAACAGAATCCTCCAAGAAGAGAGCCCAGCCCCTCGGTCATCTCTGTAAACACAATAGCGGCTCCACCAAGAATCAGCCCTGTCATGACTATGGCCACAAGATATGCTCCTTGAATTGCATCGCTGACTGGTGGATTCATCACATAAAGAATGAGTACTGTGACTGCCAAGCTCGAGAGATATGCGGCCGAAAGGTAAACATGGAGAAAGGTATTCTTCATCCCAATCAGCGTGTAGACTACACCGCTAAGCATCAAGATAACTCCAGCAACTCCAAAAGCTGGAGTGACCTCAGGCGTGAGAGGCAACTTGTTGGGCGTGAGCGTAGCTGAAGATAGTTAGTATCGCCATCTCCCACAATATACAAGCCTTCTCCAATAGTCGCAATTCCCTTTCTATAATCCACAGCAGATGCAAAACATTTCATTTGAACTTACAATTATAGGTCGAAGGGTTGAGTGAACTTGTTGGAGAAGCTCCATTGATATTCGAGATCACCGCAGTGGTAGCAGCTGAGGTAGCTGTGGCCGAGGTAGATGAAGAAGTCGAGTTCGCAGTTGGGGTCAAAGTTGCAAATGTTGATTTGGAGCGATCTATTGAGATGCTTTCCTTGCCATCTCTTCCACTGCTCTCTGTTTGACTGCTTTCTGTTTGTTCTGGTTGATTCGACGATGTGGTCGCGCTAGGCGAATCCGTTGTTGGTGGATTTGTAGGCCTATCCTGCCTGTGTATGATATTGCCCACACATGCTTCAAAGCAGAAGCAAAGTAGCAGAAGTAAGAGAACCTTAGACCGCATCGTGTATACCATTGTGACGGGAAATCGTGTGCACGGTAGAACGATGAGGAAAGGTTCTCATGAGGGTAAAGAGCGTGAGGGGCGGAGGTGTCTTCAACGTGTAACGACTGTGAGCTGCATTGGCGCAGAAACCGGCCGGCGTTGCTCCAAGCAGGAAGATGCAATGCAGCACGAAAGGATGAGGTTGGTGAAAGTTTTCTGACGTGAAAACCAAGGTCTGAATGAGAAAGCAGTAGACTAGCTTGGTAGGTAGTGTCGATCCGGTAGAGAGGCGAGGTCCACAAGGAGGATGAGGGGGTCTAGCTCACGGACCGTGTAAACTTACTCTTGACATCGGCGAATGAACGTGAGGTGGATGCAGATTAGATGAGGGGCGTGCCGAAGCTTTAGACGCCTGAGACAAGAACGGAAAGAACAGAGGTCACGAAAAATAGAAATGTCTGGACCCCAAGTTGCAAGGCGAGAGGCGCAAAAGAAAATTAAGATGTCCCCGAACGCCTCCAGTCAGATATTCGCGGCATTGGTCCGATCCATGACTGCCATGGCTTCTCAACCCAGAGCAAGCCAGTCAAGTCACAAGTGCTCCAGGGCCTGGTGATCTGCTGCAAGGTAGAGCAGCCTTGGATTTCCCGGGTATTTCGAGAACCAATGGGGCCGTAGTAGGTCCAGGTTTATGAACTGGTTAGTCCAATTCGGAGCTCATCCCGCGCTGTCTTGCAACACCACATCTTCCGATCAACAGTGATGACAGCCTTCAAGTGCTGGCAGACCACCCACACCAAAAAAATGGCGTCAATGTGTTTGGATCGATTCTGACAATTGGAGCATTGCATTGTACGGAGCAGTGCCACGAATCTCATAGTGATAGGGGATGTCCCAGCCACCAGGTTTTGAGGAATCAGCTCTTGGGGACGGAACAAATGATAGGAGAATTTGCATCCTGATTTTCCTCTTCAAGAAGTCCTGACATGAGGCCACTGCCTCAAAGCTAGGATTGGTCAAGGTTTGGATCCGAGAAGGGGCATGTCCGCTTTGCTTGTGGGAGGGTTTGCGAGCTGTTGAGAGGAGGGGTCTGCCGCTTCGAGAGATGATGTTGTCAAGCGAGATTGCAGCTTGCATGGGTTGCATGAACCGGGCTGTGGCTGTGGGCGTTTCCAGTTGGTGATAGATAAGTGGCTCTCTGCCGTCCAGTCTGGCAGATGCCTCTTTTTTCGTGTTGCTCAGCCACGAGGGGAGCGAATTGTTGCTTTTCGTAGTTGTCTCAGTAGACTGGTAATACAACAATGCTTCTTCCTCCCCCTGAACCCCTAATGCGTCTCTCCTGCTGTGCACTTCAAAAATCAGCTGGACGCGACGCGACAAATTGCGGGGATTGATCCCAATTTCAGCTTTCAGGGACCAAATCGCGGACCAACTCGATTAGGTGTGTAACCGGGCCCAACATAGTCAAGCGCCAGGCACGACAAGAAATCTCCGACAACGATATTCCGCATCTGCTGCTGCGATTGTGGATTCGGTCCACGGCCGACGATGTGCTCAGACCATCAGCTGGACAATTTCCCCCGGCCAGCCTACCAGCCTTGTGGTGCCGAAGGATTGAAAGGATTTTAAATCGTGGCTATCGATATCCGATTGTTCCGATAGAAGTCTTGGGAGATGGGACGAACAGTTCGTCCACACCATCTGAATTTCCAGCTTTTCATGAACTACCGATGCTCCACTGTGCGGCAACTCCACATTGCATCTGAGCTGTGCAGTGTGCACGACAAGGTATGGATCTTCCAAAGCTCTGCTGGGCTCTCCTCTATTGTGTGACGTCGCGGAAGCCTTGTCCGGGTTGAACTGCATCTCTCCCCATCCAGGCTGTGTGAAACTCTGTACTTCATGCGTTGGAGCTCCGCCGAGATGATGTTGTTAACCGCACCATTGTTGCAATTCGTCCCCCGATTGTCTCAGTTGGCCGAGGGGCAATTGTTCTTCGCGCTGCGGGTCTGCGAATGATCGTTGAATGGTCGTCCTCGCCATGTCGATTGGTGGAGAGCAGCGAAGAAAGGAGGTCTCTTTAAACGTGTCGCTTAGCTGATGCCAAGACATTCTGTCTGAGTTGACCTTATGGGAACTCCTGGTGAACGACTTCAACATGTTCGAGAAGGAAACAAAATAGTACGCGAAGCTGAAGTCTGTAAACTTCTGTCCTTTTCTGGCTGTATCCCGGATGCAGTGCGCTGACAGGGCTTGATAGCCGAAAGTTACACACTTCTAAATGTCAACGTTATTTTGCGATCATCTCCTCTATCCGGTCGTTTTCACGACATATGATACTTAGTCAGGTGTCATAGCTCTTGTGTGGTTACCTTTCTTTGCCATTGTTCGTCCGTTAGCTTTTTTCAAAATGTTGATATTTGGCAATCCCTAACCTTCACGTTCTTCCTCTTATTTCCGCTCATGCCACTCTGTACAACTCCTGCCCACGTTGGCCGGAAGTTGCATTCTCCGTATCACATCATGATCCGGCCTGTTTTGCTACGTTTGCTGATGGCAGCGCAATCCGTGCCTTTCAGGTTACTTGTAGCCTGCTCCATACTTCCGGAACCTGCACTCCACTCTCAGCTGTCAAAAGGCTCACCGCTGAATCTTCGTCTACCCTCAGGGGACAATCTGCTGCACGTTGCCGGGATTGACAGCTCATGGTTTGCAATACGTCTTGTACTGCCACCATTTATGTGTACCAGTTGGGAATCAGTTTTCCTCCACTACCAGCCCTTCTTGCATCATCCAACGTCTAGAATCTGCCTCTTACTCTTCGAGAACTTCAACGGCCACCCGTCCACAAGAATAGGTGGCACTCTAGTCTCCGTTCCTCTCTCCAACTCTTAAGCGCAGAGGAACACCTCCCTTCGAAATACCACCCGTTACACAACATCTATATCCTCAAACCTCGTCAATCTCCTGCACCCACCCGACCCTGACAGCTCGTGACAACAAAGCGCCTCGTCTCACCACCATCTTTCCCCTCCCATTCACTTACTTCTCTTCCATTCCTTGGCAGGTCACACCACATTTTCTACCATGCTCCCGGGTTCCCTCCCAAGCATAGAGACCCTTAGGAGTCAAGAGCAATGGAGAAAATTGACAGGTCATGTCGGAGCTGAGAGAGCACAAACCGGTCTCTACGAGATAAGTGCGTGTGAAGGTAATCTCCGCCTTGGTATGACGGAGTCAAAAACATTCTAGGTGCTGGATTTTAGAGCGCCGTGAATGTAATTGTTGACCGTCATCATACGTTTTTTTAGTGGATGAATGGGGAATCCGGGGCTTTAGCATCAGAGCGTAGAAGCTGGGGTGGACGATCGACTCGGAAAAGTGTCGGTTGTGCTTTCTGCCACATGTGAGTGTGTCACTGAAGTTGGCCAGTTACTGCCCGTACTGGCATCTTGCGGTCTGCTGCCACTGATGGCTACTGTCATGGAGATGTTTCTCGTCCTTGATCTCGGCCGAGATATGGTTCCAAGGCCATGAAGTTGTAGCATCTTAAGAGATGCTTAGAGCGCTGCACAGTCTCACCTGTTGCCTTAAAGGTTCTAAGCGAATGTTTCCGCTAGACATTCAAACGGGTTCAGGGGGACAAATATCGTCCTCATATTCTAGGACGCTGACTGGTACGGCAATGTTACCACCTATTTGGCGAACAGAAAATACTTGAAGGCTGCAAAATGATATCTAGATCCCAGATGGGATCTCCCCTCACACGCATCAACACCCGAACTTCACCCCTCCTCCCAAACCAACTTCACTCTCTCCGGATGATTCATCCTCAAAGTCATCCCCAACTTCGAATCCTCAACCGTATCAAAGACTCTCCTCTTCACTTCACCTTCCAACTCCCCATCTTCCACCACTACGCCAGCACGATGCTTCCGAAACAGTCTCGCCATAACAGCCACAAACTCAACCTGCGCAAACTTCTTCCCAGGGCAAACCCGTGGTCCCGATGCCCAAGGAATGAATCTTCCTTTTGGCGGCTGCATAATCCCTTCGTCTTGGATACCCGTGGAGTTACCTTTTGTCTCGATCCAGCGATCGGGTCTCCAAGTCAGAGCGTCAGGTCCCCAATAGTCTGAACAAGTGTTGAGAGCTGTGACATTAACGAGGATAGTTGCTTTGGCTGGAAGGGTGTATGTTTTGCCATTGTAGTCGATTGTTTTGGAAGTGGATCCTGTGGTTTTTGGGATGATGACTACTGGACCATAGAGACGGAGAGTTTCGTACTGCGGTTGTGAGCATGGAAGTGTCGGTGGATCGGTCACTTACCATGACTGCCAGGCATCTTTTGAGCTTTGGGAAAGCATTCTCATAATCGTCTTCTTCAACACCGCTCTTTCCACCGAAAACAAAGTCAAGCTCTTCTCGTATCCATGTCTGCCAGTGTGATTCAGAGGCCATGAGGTATACGGCATATCCGATTGTGTTCGCCGTCGTATCATGGCCTGCTACATTGTAAATGAAGAGATTACCCAGCATCTCATCCTTTGTCAAACCACCCCTCTCATCTCCTCGATTCTCGGAGTCAGACGCATGAACCAGTACACTCATCAACTTATCATTCGCTGGAGAACTGCCGAGTTTCGCTTTCTCTTCATCAATCATCTCCTCCATATATTGTTCGAATTCAATCAAAGCAATATCAACTTCCTCAACCGTGCTCTTGGGGAGGTACGAAGGCACTTGCTTCGACTTAACCATATACGAGACGAAGATATTGCTGATAATGATCCGCAAGGAATCCTTATAGGATAACTTATGATCGCAACTGAGTTTCGACACGCCTCCCTCGAAAGCGTATGATTTCCCAAATCCAGCAGCTGAGAGAACGTGAAGCGCCAGTGTCATCGTATCGCCGGTAGTTCCAATGACACCATCCCGCCCCTTCGACATCCAAGATTCAATCATACCGTTCGCTTGGATGATGGATTCCCGCCAGACAAGACTGCTGTTTCGCTCATTGAATGGCGGAGTTGTGAGGCGACGATGTCGTTGCCAAGCTTCTCCATTTAGGGTGTCTACGTTGGGACCGAACAGCTCTAAGGCCCTGAACATCGACTTGCGCTTGATGAAGTCCTTTCGCCGAGCGAGAACATCATCTGCAACATCGGGGTCCGCAATAACGATTCTACGAGAAGGGGAGTCAGTTCGTTACTTGCACAACCCCAGCTGTGCTTCAAGCGAGCCGCCAAGATAGGAGGTGGATCTTCAGTTCCTGGAATGGGGGAAAGTTGGACTGACGTTGTTCCTCCAGGGGCAACGATAGTGTATACAGGCCCTAGCCATTCATGTATTCTATATCTATCGTGGAAGAAATGCCCGTATCCTATAAACCACCCCAGTCCGAATGGTAAGTACCTCAGCAGGGGTATGAGGCGATCTCCAAACAGATTCATTATTCGACTGGACTGGGCGATGGGGCTGACGACAACGGTAAAGCCAATCTTCCGTGCATTGTAGTATCTTCTACCTAGCTTAACGCCTGGAAGTAGTATAACTGCAAACAAGATGCAACCGATGGATAGTAGAATAGCCATTGCGGGGAATCTCCAGGGAGAAGATTGTGCAATCAAATCCAATAAGCAAATAAAAAGGAGTCTTTTGAGGTCAATGAAATGGGATAATTAAAAAGAAACTGTATGGAAAAGAATTTGGCCAAAAGACCACATTGCATTGGCTGACGGAGTACACACCCAGGGAGCATCACGGTGTACGAGGTTATACGACGGCGAGGGTCTCGTTGTACGAGACCGAGTCGATCACCCGCAATCGAGAAAAGCGCCGTCCAATCGGCCATTTCCAGTCCTTGCACAGTATTGCCCATTTCGGAGTCTGTGTTTCTGGTCGTGCTCGAAGTCGTTCGACCCCGAAACGGGACTTCTTCATCGAAAACGTGAAGACATATGAGAAGAATCCTGCCCGCTTCGCAAAACCTTCTGCCAAAGAGAGGGTCATCACTTTTGTCTGGCTATTCATACTGCTTATTACAGAGCTGTCTACTACAGTCTCTCCTCCAGATGATCATGAAAATATGGCCAAGCAGGTCCAAGATTGCGGAGCCCTTAGAGGGATGAGATGATTCTTGGCTGATGCTTGGAGATGGAGGGTCTTCTTGAAACATAGTAACTATGTTACTACTGATGTATTTGAAGGCGGCAGCATGTCAATCAATTTCCTATGGAGGTATTTCTGTTGTGACAATTTTGCAGAAGTTGTGTGAGGAGGGTGGCGATGACGTTTAACGCAGTCGTTCTATCAAAGACAGAAAGGACAGCGAATTCTGGGGACACAAATGAATGAGCTACATCTTTGTCTAATGTTTCTAGCAAATATATCTTCTGTATATCAGTCAGAAGGACTAATACGTCCTGTTTTGCATGTCCTGCCGTGATTTGGTTTGGGCCATAACCGAGCCCCTTTCGAACCGAGTGATTGTTGACATCGGCGCCAGTACTGGGCCTGAAAAGTTTGTTCGGTCAGATTCCTTCTCTGTCTCCCACAACACAAAAAAGCAGACCTCCACTCGAATAGCAAATCAACATGCCTCCTTATATCTGCCAGACCCACATGGAGAATTTCTTCTGTACTGGATCGTTTGTAAAGCACCTGAAGAGACAACACGGCCTACATCGCCTGCGACTTCCAGTTACATGCACCCAGATGGGCTGCGCCGAGACCTTTAGCACTCTTTACAACATGAGCACGTGAACAGCGTACACCTTGGTCTGCGTCCTCTCCAGTGCCGTCAACAAGGATGCAACCGTTGGTTTACAAGCAAGCGTTCCTCTGCGGCACACAGCCGTCGTGCTCACTAGACTCAAACCCTCAATCCAGCTACGGTAAGTTTGAATCTACTCATAGAGCTTTGCGCTCAATCTCAGCCTTATCTCCATACGGCTGACTGGTGAAAGACTTGACGGATATGCCTTCAAGATACACCCGGAAATCAGTTTCATACAATGGATAGAAGGATGGATATTTGGATGTGCAAGATGGAGAGCGTGGATGAAAAAGGGTTGAGATACTTGATGGAACTTGACCACTGGATTAATACAGGCCGATAGGTTCACATTGGGCGCTGGAGTTGGTTAGATGGACTGAAGATTGAGGATACTGTGGGAGCTCGACAGCTTCTCCAAGATCTATCTTTCGAGACTAATTGAACAAATCTTCAGCCAATTTCAATTGCTATATTGCTCTACGTGAAGCTAAGTGCTCCAAACAAGCAAGAGAACTGCGTGTTATGTTACATAATTGCAATGCTGCATGGACTTCGATCCGAGGTAGACGCGCCGCGTTTTAGTCAATTGCATCTCTGCACTGTGCCATCTATTTTTAAAATACTGCTATTGAGTTCTCTGGATATATCATCTGTATTGATCAGACAAGCCTCGACGAGGCAGCTTGTGCGAGTGAAACTGTGGAGATGAGAATGGAAATGGGGTCTGATACAGGCGGTCTGATTAATGCGTAAGTAGCAGCATTTTTCAGCACTGAGGCTGCCGACCAATACATTCTGCCTGCTCTCACCGAGGGAGGAACGAACCTCAGCTGAGATCCCATCCCAACCTCAATCCAGCGCTGGAACTCATCATGTTCATATAATCCTGTATCGCCACCGCAGCTGGCGAGTGACTCCGGTTTCCAACGTCTTTCCCACTGCTCAGAGCAATTTCGTCCCTTGTGTTCTCTAATTCTGGCATCGCAATGACAGAACCCTTCTACGAGTTTGTGCTCGGCTACCAGCGTCTCTTCGGTGCATATGTTGCCAAATACTTCATCCTCAGACACAAGAAAGGCGATATCTTCCAAGACATCTCATATATTTCTACCCAGCAGTTCTACTCTGAGTACATTACTCGACCACTAGTTTTCTCGGTAGTCAATCTGGTTCTTGTTTACTCATTTCTGTCCTTCCGATACTCCGAAATCGCCAGCTTCGCCTTATGCATCTTCATTCAATTTGGGTCAAGATTCTTCAAATGGATCAGTAAATTTAGCGTCTATTTCTCCGCAAAACTAGATCATGGAGCATTCCTCGAAACATCGAAAAAGCCTCGCAAGATCATCGACATTGAGACAGTCGAATCGTACGAACACACATTCAAGCTCGACCAAACTGGCTTCCGATGTCTTGTTCTGAAAAGTTCAACAGATGAAAGCAGTGTTATCGAGTGCAGTCTTTTCGCAATCTCTATCACAACTCCACCTTACTACGAAGCACTCTCCTACACCTGGGGACCACCACCGCCACCGTCAGAGCAACAATACGTCCTTTGCGACGGTAAGAAGCTGCCAGTTACCGAGAACTGCATCTCGGCTTTGTATCACCTACGTAAGAAGTACAGCAATCGTCTTCTCTGGATAGATGCCATCTGTATCGACCAAACGAACGTCGAAGAGGCGAGTCAACAAGTACAGATCATGGGCCAAATATACCAGAACGCAGCAAGAGTTATCGTGTGGCTAGGACCAAGCTCACCAGAGCGAAGATTGGCTTTCAGGTATATTGGACTCCTTTTACAGCTGTCGTGGCTGCCTCAGTCTATGCGGGAGTGGTTTCGGGACCATTTGTGGGAAAAGATCGAAAGTGAGTTACCACAAAATACCTATGGAAGATCTGTAGCTGATTTCAGCTAGAAAGAGGACACGAGTCCGCGATTGCAGAATTGAGTGATATGTCATGGTTCTCTCGCGTCTGGACAATTCAAGTAGGATCTTCTCCTCATGATTGGGCAATTTGTGGACTTCTCGCAGGGCTTCTTGCCTACATTATACTCAATTCGATTGCGAATAGATTTTGGTACTAACTCGTACCTTCTCTCGTCTAGGAAATCGGTCTCGCACAACAAGGAGTCTGTACCATCCACTGTGGAGACGACACTGAAAATTACGACTTCGCAAACGCGGAGTTACTGTCATTGACCATAGCAATTAACATCCGCAGCGGTTACCCTCTTAACGACACGCTCTATCACCAGTCAACTCACATCTTTCGGGCTGAGATACGGAGCAGAGTGTTAACTGACAAATCACCGAGTCGAGGTACCATCGGCAGATTACTTCGTAATCTCGCCGTATATGACGCTACCAATCCTAGGGACAAAATCTACGGTCTCTATGGCATTCTGAGCAAAATTGGCTTCATCATGCCCAAACCTGACTACACGCTTTCTCTTGACGATGTGTACTGGCAATCCATGCTCGCAATAATCCAGAAAGAGCCGGATCTTTCATTCCTGTCGCTGGCGTCGGGCATGGATAGCCACATCCCAGATGCTCCGTCCTGGGTTCCCGATTTCAGGAAGACAAGCTCATTGATGTGTCTTGACGGTAGCCACCACGCCACGAAAGAGAGTCTATCAGTCGTTGCCATCCAGAATCGCGGTGCAGAACTTCACGTCTCAGGAATCATCATCGACAAATTATTACACCACGTCCGACTAAAAGTCTGGGAACCACCATTCGGAACCCGTCAAGTCTGCGATGGTCCATTCTTCGGCCTCTATAACCCAGAGATGTTCTTCTTTACAATCAAGACATTACAGGAATGGCTAACGTTAGCGCTAAGGACAGGATCTCGCGTATCTGAAAAATACAGTAACTTTTACACGGCGACCCAAAAAGTTGCTACACAAGGCCATTTGCCCCTTATGAGCTGCAGCGGCCAGGATTTCGCAGGTTTCATGGATCTGCTCTACTGGAAAACCGACTGGTACCAGCCTGGGAACCCCTCCGAAGTGCAAAAGTATCTGGAAAATGCCGAGAATGACCCTGAAATGAGAAGCCGTTTCTTCGATGACCCGGCATATGAGGGGTATGTAGAGAATACGGAGTGGAAGATAATGTGTGCGATGAAAGTCCATCCTAGAATATCCAAAGTCTTGCATTTGGTATGGGCTGTTGCAAGGGGTAATACGATTTTCGAAACTTCAACGGGATGGCTAGGTGTTGCTGCCAACACATTGAAGAAGGATGATGTGTTGGCTCTGATCAGTGGGATAAGGATGCCAGTAGTCTTGCGGCCAGTGTCTGGGACTGGGGAGAGAAAGTTCATGGTAGTCGGAACAGCTTATGTCTATGGAATGATGGATGGAGAGATGTGGGATGAGGGAGAAACGAACTTGGAGAAGTTAATCTTAGCTTAGACTTGACCTATCGCATCCATCGCTAATAAGGACAGAACGAAGAGTATAATGACGATGTAAAGACTGCATGGCAGGAGTTCTTCTGTAACTAACGACGGCTTTACACAACATGAACTGCCGAAAGAACAAGGGATGATGATATACACCACTCGGACAAAATGTCAACATCGCATTCGGACTCGCTTGAACCCCTTCCCGACTCGCCTAGCGTTGCGGAAAACCAGCCCAAAAGTACAGGCTGCATGCGCTAAAGTGAGGTACTGTCCGGAGTATGACAGGCCTCTGCCCACCGAAGTTCTAGGCTTCCACAGGGCACACATCCACGGAATCCGAAATCGTCCCGAGGGCACACGCTAAACCCAATCAAGAAGCGATGGTTGGCAGCATCTCGCTTCACGATGAAACATCAAGACGTGCTTTTCAACCTCACATGAAGACCTTAAATACTACGTTCAGCACCCGAGCGTTTATTTCAGATAACATCGTGTGTTCCAAGCAATAAGTGTATCACTGTCTCATTGAGAGACTAAAACTACCATCATGGCCGATACCAAGGACGATGGTCCACCAGCTACGATGCGAGCTTGTAAGTAACACTGTCCCTGAGATATCTATCAGAACGTCTTCAATGAACACCTGATCCGTCACCACAGAGCCCTCTTCCTCCTCCTCCCTTCACTTCTATTCCCACCCAACCCAAACCCTCCCCCAAAACAAAAACTAACCCCTTCATCCAGGGCAATACACAACCACCATCCCCGGCGGCATCTCCCAAACCATGCACCTCAACCCCACCACCCCAATTCCCACCCCCCTCCCAAACCAACACCTAATCCGCATCCTCGCCACAGCACTCAACCCAGTAGACTACAAACCCAGCGAACTCCCCCTCCTCGGGCGCCTGCTAGTCACCCACCCCGCCACCCCCGGCCTCGACTTCGCCGGCCTGATCACCACCCCAGCATCCGGTTCCCCTTTCTCACCCGGGCAACTCGTATTCGGCGTAGCAGGCACCTCACCCCTCGCAGGCGGCGCACTGGCCGAGTACGCCCTCGTGAAAGAGCACAACGCCATCGCCGTCCCCTCGGGGGTGGATGTATTAGACGTAGCAGTGCTCGGCGTAGCGGGGTTGACAGCCTACCAGTCTATCGTTCCGAGAGTTAAAGAAGGAGATCGGATCTTTATTAATGGTGGGTCGGGGGGGACTGGGACGCTGGGGATCCAGTTCGCGAAGGCGGTAGGGTGTCATGTGACGACTACGTGTTCGACGGGGAATGTAGAATTGTGTAAACGGCTCGGCGCAGACGTGGTGATTGATTACAAAGCTGGGAACGTGCTTACGGCGTTACTAGCTAGTGGGGAGAAGTTCGACCATGCGGTTGATAATGTGGGGCATATTGAAGACAGGGAGTTGTGGTGGAGGTGGCATGAGTATGCGAAGCCTGGGGCGTCGTATGTTTTGGTTGCGGGGGAGTTGTCGGTTAGGAGTGTGGTTGATATGGTTAAGAGGGCGGTGGTGCCGAGGTTTTTGGGGGGGTTGAAGGGGAAGATTGATGGGTTTTGGCCGGCGCCTAGGCCGGAGGATCTTGAGAGGGTGGCGGGGTGGATTAAGGATGGGAAGGTGAAGCCGGTGATTGATCAGAAGTTTGCGTTAGAGGATGGGGCGAAGGCGATGGCGAAGTTGAAGACTGGGAGGGCGAAGGGGAAGATTGTGATTGATGTTGCGTTGGATAGTTATAAGCCTTAGCTGTAGTAGATATTCACACTGCAAAGAAAGAAATAATTAATATCATCTATGCGACCACATAAGCTCTAATCGCTCTATCGCTCCGGACAAGAGGAGCAGTTGAATTGGCAGAGGCCTGATAAACTAACTGAAAAGAGAGAACTTTCAACAGACCCTTCAACAAGTCAAACTAAAACCAACACCCTTAGCTTGACTCGTCTCGCTCGCCTAATCTTCACCCCCCAACTACCACCAACACCCAAAGCCATCACACCCAGCAAAATCTCAACACAACACCACAATCCCACAATCTCACAATCTCACAATCCCAAGAACTGCACACAAAGATCATCAATGCACCATGCATATAATACAATACAGCCATGCTATCTCATCCCCCTTCATCTCCCACCTTCATCTCCCACCTTCATCTCCCACCTTCATCTTCCTTAATCACCCCTATCACTATCCCAACGCCACACCCGCCCCACGAAGTCAGCCAGCCAGCAAGCCAAACACTCTCCTCACCTCCCCTCCTATCCACAGCCCCCCCCCCCCCCCCCCCCCCCCCCCTTCCCCTCCCCTCCCTGTGTGTGTGTATATGCATGTTAATCAAACAAAAGCCAAACGAGAAATCTAGGTAACATAAAAGCTCCATATCATCGGAGCACTTTTTTTTGCCCTGTTGCAGCACCTGTATACTGTCCGTATCTGAGTCCGTACTTCTCTGTATCTGTATCTCTACTCTGACTGACTGACTGACTGACAATAAATAATATGCCAGCTCAACGTCAAACGCTTCCCTTTTGGCTCCCAGCATGAAAAAGAATAAAAGTAAAGTAGGAAGAAGGAACACATGTGGGTGTTGGCGCGCGCGCACGCACGCAAGTTCTACTAAAGTACACATCCCATCCCATCCCATCCTATCCTACCAATCCATGCATGCAATCATTCAGTGTATCAACCAGCCATATCCACATCCCCATCCGCCATAGCAAGTCTCTGCTTGGCAGTCTTCGCCTTCTTAGCGCTCTGCTTGCGAGGTTTCTTTCCCTTATGACCGACCGGAGTGCCGTCACCGGGAACAGGCGTAGCAGCACCAGAAGGACGATTCGATCCATCATCAAAATGACCTTCGCCTATAAAATTTGTTAGCCCAATTCCACTTGGAAAGCTGGTGTGAAAGTGAAGCTTACCCTCATGATACAAATCCTCCAAACTCCCACCCGCCTCCGCCTTTCTCTTCTTTCCTCTCTTCTTCGCCTTCTCAGGTGGCGCACTTGCCTCCTGCGCAGCAAGTTCAGCCTCCTTACGCTCAATCTCCGCAGCTTCATCATCGTCAACGAGCCACATGGCGATATCCTTGGTACGGTTCTCCTTGGATCTGGTGTTGAAATCAACACCGCCGCCTGAACCACCAGTCATGACGACCTTCTGGACTTCTTCCTTCTGTAAGGCGCGCTTGCGGATACGTTCTTCGATTGTGCCGCGCGTGATCATGCGGTAGACTGTGACTTGGCGTGTTTGGCCGAGACGATGGGCTCGGTCCATGGCTTGAGAGTCGATGGTGGGGTTCCAGTCGGAGTCGTAGAAGATGACAGTGTCAGCACTGGTCAAGTTGATACCAAGACCACCGGCACGCGTACTGAGAAGGAAGATGAAGATCTCTGGTCTCGTCTGGAAATCGTGAACCGTATCTCTTCTGTCTTCAAGCTTGGTCGAACCATCGAGACGGCAGTATTTGTAATTGCGGTACGTGAGGTACTCCTCCATGAGATCGATCATTCGAGTCATTTGGAAGTAGAGCAATACACGATGTCCACCTTCCTTGAGCTTGAACAGTAACTCATCGAGCTTGGCAAGTTTTCCAGAATCAGTGACAAAGCGACGCATGGAAGGGACGCGAATGTTTGTGAAGCGCTGCTTTTCAGAAGTTGGAGCAGGCAGCATCTTCGTAGTAGGCCAGAACGGAACGGGAATCTTCGAAGTGATCAAAGCCTTCTCCTCAACAGGTGACGGACCATACAGAGCGCGACGGACAGGAACGTTGAAAAGCACATTCTCCTTCTCCATCACAGCTCCACGACTGGCACAGAAGACTTCAATCGGTGGCGCAGTAACGGCTGGTCGACCACACTGCTCAACACGACTCAGACCAGAATCAGCAAAGACATCCTTCGCGACATTGAACAGCTTGTTGAGATATCCCTCGTTGCTAACTTCAGCCAATGGCTTTCGATCATTTCTCTCGACAATCTGAAGCATTGCTTGAGCGGGAGTGAAGTTCTTCTCTTCCTCCTCATCGTACACGATACCCAGTGGCGCAAGTCGGCGAGGCTTCTTTGCAAGATCTACAGCTCGAGAGAAGATATCCTTTCGCGAGGCGTCGGAAGCTTCCTCGACTGAAGAATCAGCAAATCGCAAGAACGAGAAGGCCTCGCTACCGTTTGCACTGTTGCGAATATTCTCTGGCGTAAAGACATTCATCAACTGGTCCAGATATCTGCCTTTGAACCCAGCCTTTTCATTGTCCCGTCCTGGCATATCCAGTCTGCCACCATGGCGCCAGACAAGTCGAGGAAGTTCGTATTCAATCAAGTTTCGACTCGAGTATGCAACATTGATCAGAGGACCCTCACGCATGAATGAAGCAGTCTCGGCGAAATGTCCAAATGAAAATGGTGATGTCGTCTCCGCACGCTGGAACAGATCAGGATGATTACAGACCTTTCGGAACTGCATAACCAAATTCATCAAAGTCCCCGTATCTTGGTCGTCGCCCATGGTTGCCTTCTCAATCAGATCCATGATACTGATCTGGTTTCGAAGGTTACCATAGTATGCACGTTGGCGATAGGTGAGGTCGCAGAAGATGTCAAGTTCAATCTTGTCACCCAACTCCTTCTGGACGTGCTTCTTAACACGACGAAGCATGAAAGGCTTCAGAATCATATGTAGACGCTTCAGTTGATCCTCATTGAGCTTCGTATTACTCTGGGCGTGACTTTCGATGTCCTTGGAGAACCATTCGCTGAACTCGTCGTGAGAATCGAACAAACTAGGCATGATGAAATGTAGAAGAGCCCACAATTCTTGCATGTTGTTCTGAATTGGAGTACCGGTAAGCAGGAGTCGATTCCTGCAGTGGAAACCCAACAGACTCTTCCATCTCGAACTAGAAGAGCTCTTGATAGCTTGAGCTTCATCCAAAATCATGTACTGCCACTTCATCTTTTGGAAGTAGGCGACATCGGAGACCACCAGTTGGTAAGAGGTGATCAGAACATGGAACGGAGCGTCCTGTGTGTATGTCACGTGCTTGCGATCCCAGAACTTTCGAAGAACCTTTCGATCCGCTGCTGTACCCCAATAAGGTAGGACCTTGAGAGTAGGGACGAACTTTGTGATTTCTTGTTGCCAGTTGTGGAGGGTAGAAGCAGGTGCAACGACCAAGAAAGGACCCCAGATGCCATGCTTCTCAGCCAAGTAAGCCATGACGGAAATCGACTGAACGGTCTTTCCAAGACCCATTTCGTCGGCCAAGATACCGTTGATACCTTGCTCGTAGAGATTGACCAGCCAATTGAGACCCTTGAGTTGGTACTCTTTGAGCTGAGCATTGAGCATCTTCGGCTGTTCGATATCAACATCGCCCATTCCAGCAGGATTTTGGAAGTTCATCTCTCCCTCCTCGTCCATTGCTGGGCCATCATCTTGCTTGTTGAAGGCTCGGGCCTTGTTCTGAGCTTCTTGGATAGCGTTCTGCGCGTTGGCCATAGCAGCAGCCTTGAGAGCCGAATCATCTTCTGCATCGAAGTCCAGGTCCTCGAAGTTTGTTACCTTTGGAGCAGCTGTGATGCCATCATGGTCAGGTACATCGACTGTGGGAGCATTTGGATCCTTGTCGGTTGGAGCAACATCAGGATGATCAGTCGATCGCTCAACCTCATCAGTCTTGATCTTCTTGCCGATGAAATGTGAGTACAATTCAGTCTGCGAGATCAAGAAGTTGAGCTTGCGTTTCTGTCTGTTGGCTTCTCGATCAGCTTCTGCCTTCTTCGCGCTCTCAATCTCGGCCTTCTCTGCTGCCTTTCGGAGGTCACGCTCTTCTCGCTCGTTGCGCTTCCAGAAGGACATCATCTCACGCATGACACGCTTTGCTCTGGCCTGAAGGTCTTTGGTACCCTTATTCGTACGGAGTTGCCATCTCTTTGCTTCTTTTGACGCCAGGATCGCCGTCTTCTTCAAGTTGGATGCTCTGACGGCGTAAGATTCGACTGCGACCTTGTATGTCTTGTTCACATCCTTTCTTGCCAGATCTCTCCAAATCTGATCATAGATCTGGTTATATCCCTTGGAGACATATGGTTCGAATGATGCTGGCGATTCTTCCCGGCTTTCCTTGAGCTCTTTGGTATTGAACTTCAGCTTGATCTTCGGTTCCTCTCTGATCACCGGTAGTGGCGCAAGCTCCTCTCCAGCATCAATTGCAGCTTGAGCAGCTTCGGCAGAGTCCTTCTCTGCTTGCTTCTGCTCCTTGGACTTCTTTGGTCTGGCACCGCCGCGCTTACCCTTGGCTTTCGCAGGTTCGTCGGCAGTTGGGAATGTAGACATAACACCGCCCACAAGATTTGGCTCAAGTGGTGAGACTGCTCTAAGATCTGAGCCCTTGTCACCACGAGCCAGCATCAACTTCGTTTGTTGGGCCTTCTTCTCTGCTCGTTGTGCCTCTCTGATGAACTTCCGTCGCTCGTTTTCATCCTCCGCAGCCTGGGCTTTGGCAATAGCAATCTCCTTTTGCTCGATGTTCGTAGCCACAGTCTTCTCGCGACGACGCTTCCGCTGCATATCCTTCTTCCGCTCCTTCTCGGCCTGGACCTCCTTTTCTTGTACTGACGTGACTGCAGCATCAAGGTGGATGTCTCGATATCGCATCTCACCATAATCTGCATGTCGTCCAAGCTTTGCAACCATCTTGTCCCCAAAGACAGTTCTTCGCTGCTTGGTCTTTGAAGTCTCTAAAACCTCAGTGTCGAGCTTGCGCTTCAGATGGCGTGCCTTATATGTCGCTCTCTCGTTGTCGACATCGTCTAGTTCCATATTCCCAGCCTCTGCCTCAATCTTCGCCATCGTTGCCTGAATGTCCTTTTCTTGCTCCTTTGTCAACTGCTTCGCCTTGGGAGATACCTTCTTTGGTTCTCCGTTTGCTTTTCGCTTCGCCGGAACCCGTGAGGCAGGTGTGGGAGCAGGGGCAGCAGATGACTGGCGCGAGCTGTCTCTGGAGATGGGCCGGGGGAAGGCTGCGTGGGTGTCGATATGTCGTGATGTCTTGCGAGGTTGCTTTGTTACGGAGGGAGGTGGTGTTGGTTTGGGGGTTGGATCCGCGTTGGAGAGGATACTTGAGAAAGCCATGGGGTCTGCTGGGCGACTTGGTGTCTGATGAAATAAATTAGCTTGCGTTGTAGAACATGATAAATTATCTTGACGTACAGTTGCGACAGGTGGTGGTTCATTCACGGGAGTCCCCATCACGACTACTCCATTATGCCGCAGAGTTGGTGAAGCCATCGTGGCCATCCTTGGTGATTGTGTTATTGACGACCGGCGAGGGTGCGCATGTGAGACAGGTGATCGAGGAGGATATGATGGCGCGGCAGGGGATGTGTATGTTCCGTTGTAATATTTCGATGGGTCGACGGAAGATGGAGGATAGGAGTAGGGTTCTCGAGTCTGGATAGAATGACGTTAGCAATTGGGTCGATAATTTCTAGCCGTAGCGGCGGCTCTTATTCAGTGCGACTGCACGTACTTGTGGTGTTTGGGCCTGGCTTTCTTTCCAAGCAGGTGTTTCCGACGGCTTCCTCTCGCTCGAATCTGATGTTGGGTCGTAGTAATTGCTCGTAGGTTTGTCTCGGGGCGCGGGCGCAGTCTGATAATCCCTTTCCTTGTCGCTTTGATAGGTTGAAGGGGCTGTCAAAGCTCTGGGAGAAGCTGGCGGGCCCGGAATGTGAGATGCTGTTAACGGCGCCGGCGTGTACGGGTTGTTGAATTGGTGGTGAGGAGGTTTCGGGGGTGAATAGGAGTCCACCTCACCCTCACGTCTCGCGCTTTCCTCGTGTCGATACATCACAGCCTTCGCAAATTCAACTGTACCGGCGCTCCATAGATAGTCTGATGCTCGCAGATGTCGGCAATACGGCGAATGGCAAATGCGATGGATAGAATTACAAGTGAAGCATCACGAGCGACAATGAAGGCTGGCAGAAGGTGTGAATTGGCGTTGATGGAGGGATGATTGATTGATTGATTGTTGGCCGGTAGAATAGAATCTGTTCTGGGGACGGACAGGATGGGAAAGCCAGACGGAGTGGATTCGATGCAATGCGAATGAAGCTTGGTTTTGATTCAGCCCGCCTACAAATGAAGAATGGATGGATGAATTGGAAAGTGTGCGAATGGGCGGGCGTTGGGTGTGAGGGCGCGCAGATGATACTTGGATGTCAGAGGCGAACTAAATTATCACACGGCACAAGCCAGGCTGCTTGCTGGCTTTGCCTCTCGGTGGAAGTTGGAGATGTCGCTCCAATATTTCGCGACTTGACGCGGCGGCGCGGATGAGGATACCGGAATTCAGTACAGCAGAATGGCAATGAATAGCAGGACACAGATTATTAATGGGGGCTGCTGGTAGACAATTATTAGTTCTGGCCTTCACGTCCTGTCCTGTCTTATTGCTTTGCCGAACGCAGCGCGCGAGTCCGCCCCATCTTATGGTTTTCGCTCTCCCTCAGGTCCTGCTCTCTCTCTCTCTCTCGCTCTTCTCCACGCATCGCATCTCAAGATTGGTGACGATAAGTTGCTTACAGCCATTGGCTGAGCGCTTACCCCTGCATACGCGCATCATAGAGAGTAAGCACGTACAGCATCATCTTCTTCATTTCGGTTTATTGTATTTCTCTTGTGCATCTATTTCCGTGTCTATGTGTGGTCCTGCGACCAACTCGGGGAGTCGGACTTACGTTTTGCATTGTTGGCTGTCTCGTTCCATTCTTGTTTCTCGCAATCATTCCAGTCCCAGTCCCAGTCCCGTCCAGCTCCAGCCCCATGAGGCAGATGTGGGACCCCCGTCGATGGAAGCGAGGGATGTTTGCCTCCACTAGGATCCGTCCAAGAGGCTAGACCGTACAGAGTATGGGCGTGGTCTGGGGTTCCAAGAGCCAATATTCGGATTTCTGAGCCGTGAAGGGGAAGGTAAGTTGGAAGAGTTTTCAGGAGAGAAAGGTAAATGGGTGGTATCGAGTCAAGGGGTAATATAGAAAATCCAGTGTCATTATTACATTCTGCACTTACTGAAGAACTGTGGGAAAGTCCCAAAGGTAGAGGACTAAGAGAAACTCGGCTCATATCCTGAAATCCATTTCTCCAACAGAATATGGGCTGATCGCTGCTGGCACAATTCGCATGAAGGATGCAGGATCAATGGTACGGAGCTTCTAAAGTTTGCATCCGCGAAACACAAAGCAAATAACTGACCTCCAGTTACAACAAGCGATTGCACTTCAATATCTGCCGTCACGTGGTTGTCACGATGTTACTCTGGAAGTGGATGCTGTTGGATGCAAAAATTGGAGCTGTGACCCAATTCACAAACAGTATCCTCATCTCAATTCAACGATAATCAATTCAACAGGACGCCTCTAAAGCACAACATTCTATCCCCGCCATCGGCGTATCCAGCTCTCATGTATCGTAAGGTAGTTGGTAGTAATGCTTCCTTCCCATGCTAATGAGAGACCCAGCATCCAAATGCAAACCCAACCTACCTACTACAAGAGCTAAGCTATGTGACTGACTGAAGGTCGCCGAAATGCAGCATCAACTTTTGTTTGGCTATTTCCGAACAGGAATGCCAATTTAGACGGCACCAGCAGCCATCATCTTCTTTCGCAAGTGGTTCTTGTACTCTCCGATCGATCCTGGCCATTTGCGAATGGTCTGGTTCTCGCACACCATGATGTCCTTTGCAATCTTGTCGAGCAATCTATTACAATTAGCGTTTGTGTCAATGTGAGCGCTACATGGAAGCCTACCTGAAATCGTGAGAAACAACGACAACACCACCAGTGAAAGCATTGATAGCATCCGCCAGACTGTCAATGGTAGGAATATCGAGACCGTTGGTAGGCTCGTCCAACAACAACATATTTGGTCCATCAATAGCCAAAAGAGCAAACACAATTCTGGACTTCTGTCCCTCGGACAAGGTACCCATCAAGGCAGTCTGAGACTCACCACTGAGACCGTACTTTCCGAGTTGTTGTCTCCAGTATTGGTAATCTTGGGACTTATCGGCATACTTATCACGAACGAAGTCAAGAGCGGACTTGGTAAGATCCAACTGTTCGGACGAATGTTGACTGTAGACACCCATCTTCAAGTGAGTGTGACGGGACACAACACCACCGGTAGGCGAGAGTTTTCCGGTCATGAGGCGGAGAAGAGTAGACTTTCCAACACCGTTAGGTCCGACCAAGGCTGTTCTGGAGTCCATATCAACACCGAGATCGAGATGCTTGTAGAGATCGTCCTTAGCATTGCCAGAGTATGAAAAGGTAACATCGTCGAAAGAAAGAACTGGGGGTGGGAGCTTCTCGACATCGGCGAAACGGAAAGTGAAAACACGGTCCTCCTCGACTTTCTGGATCAGACCATCTGCCTCCATCTTGTCCAAAATCTTTTGTCGGGACTTGGCCTGTCTGACCAAATTGGCATAGGTACCAGCAGAAGCAATGAACTTCTTGATGTGGACAATTTCATCTTGTTGCTTGGTGTAGGCCTTCATTTGGTTGACTTCCTGCTCAGATCGTGTCTTCGAGTAAGAGTCGTAGTTACCACCATAGTAGATCAGTTGCTTTTGACGCATATCGATCATGTTGGTGCAGACACCGTTGAGGAAATCCATGGAGTGGGAAACAAGGACGAGGGTTCGGTCCCATTTCTTGAGGTATTCTTCCAACCACACACAGGCTTCCAAATCCAAATGTGCTGTTGGGTCATCGAGGAGGAGGAGAGAAGGCTTGACGAAGAGAGCCTTGGCCAAGGCCACTCGCATACGCCATCCACCAGACATATCCTTCGTCTTCTTCTTGATGGTAACCTTGTTGAATCCGAGACCGGTGAGAATCTGCGAAGCACGGGTGGCGAAGGTAGAGGGGTCCATGGTTTCCATACGCTGACAATATTAGCAAAAATAAAATTGTTGGTGGGGTAATTGCCTACCTCATAAAGATCCATGAGAAGAGGTGACTCTGGTCCATCATCTTCCAAGATCTGCTCGGCCAACTTGTCCAGTCTTTCCATCTCATTCTCTGCCTCCTTCACGACCCACTCGAGGGCACCAAGATCACTTGGTGGTGCACCCTCATTGAGCAGGTAGATATCGACGTGGTCTGGGACAGGGTATTCGCGCTTATCGATAGCCTTGAGGAGAGTTGACTTTCCGCAACCGTTCTCACCAAGGAGACCATATCGGCGACCATATGTGAGTTCCATAGTAGTATCGGTGAGGAGGACACGGCCGTGGAAAACGAGGGAGACGGAAGTAATCTTAACATCTCTACTCTGCTTCAGCGAGCTGAGAACACCAGTTGTGACACGGTCGGAGAGACCATGCTTGTCCATCTGGGCTGCCAGTCTCTTGACTTCGTCCATCTTCTTTCCGGAAGTTGCAGGCTGGTCATCATCTGGGAGGGGGTTTCCCTCATCATCGAGAAGTGGAGGGGTTTCGTCACCGGCGACAGAGGAGGCACCAGAAGCAGTCTTTGACCCCGCCTTGGAGCGGCTGGCGACCGTCTTCTTCGCAGGCTTTCCCTCTGCGGCCCTCTTGGCGTCACGGGCGGCTTTGGATGCTGAAACCATGATGTCGAGTTTTGAGGGATGAAGATGGGTAAGAGGAGGAAGTTGTGGTTGTGGTTGGGAGGGTCGAGATTTTGTTAGTTAACCTAGTTTATCGGTGCGGGATGGAGGGGTTTTCAATGTGGCGCAGGATAACGACCACTAAACAACGTGAATGCTATGATTGGCTGAGGGGCAGTGGTGGCAATACAGCCTTATAAAGATTGAAGAAAATTAGACCAAATAGTGAAGTGCAAGTACAAATGACTTAAATGTTAGATTCTCTGTCTGTATTATAAAATTGATCTTTGGAAATTTCAAACAGACTTTTTTTCTGGTGAGGAACAGCGTCTCGCTAACGGCAACTTGGTGTGCCACTCAGCCACTCTGATGTAATGGGTCACATGACCCTTAATTATCACTTGTGAAGCTCGAGACCTCGAGATATTGTAACTTGAGCCCCAACTGCTCTTCAAGTTTTTGTATATTATTGTTCATTTGTGGAAGGTTTTGCTGCTTGTTTGTTGCTTTGATTTTGTTTTGTTTGCATCTAATTCCCGCTCTATATGTCACCATTCTCTTTCGTGGATTTGCATCTTTTACTCAAGTATTAGGATAATCCTTCAGCGGCACAGACGGCAGGATACTTTCCTCTGAAGGATTGAGAAGCCCAGCCGAGACCATGTTCTGTGTGTATCATCATAAGTTCTAGGCAGCTGAATTCCCATTTCCTCAATTGCACAATTTGTCCAACCACCTCAATCCAAGATTCAGGCTGCAACATTTGGTACTACCTTTAGCCGGCCAAATACTTACCTGACCCTCAATTTATCTCTACTATCAGATGTTTATATCATCTCCATTCATTCATACTATTCTCTCATAGTATTCTCTGTTTCACCTTTTGCGACATCATCATGCCGCGCACAGTAGGCCAACAAATGGCCCGAGGGATCGGCCTCTTCCAAGCTCTCGTCGCTCTCCCAGCAATGGTAATCCTAGGAGAATGGGCTCTAGAGGCTCTCTTCTACACCAACATGCCAATCTACGAATTCATGTAACTGTTCCTCGAAAGCGATCTTTTTTTCCCCCCAAACCTACCACACTAACATCCCACCCCCCAGCACATCCACATTCAACGCCCTCTTCGCCGCCGCCATAATATTCATCGTCTTCGTCCAGCTCAACACCAGCACTTCACCCCTCATAACCCTCTACTTCGAGATCGCAAAATCGAGTCTCGCGACTGCACTCTGGCTATGGTTATTACTTGATGCTATTTTCGACCCAGAACAATGGAATAGACCATATCAAAGGCCGCCGAAGGGACCGAGGATTGCGAGAGCTGGAATAAGTGTTGTAGTTTTATTGTGAGTTTGGTATTCATTTACGGTATTTTTTGGTTTGAATCGAGCTGGTGGATGCTGAGAGCAGGGACGTGGAAGTGGTTGAAAATCCATGAGAGATCTGCATTCGGAATAGGGTGAAGAATGTTAAAGGTTATTTACTGACTTAGCTCCTACTGCAGGACTTTGTTCTATCCCATATTGATCTATGCGACGATAGAAGAGAAGCGTTCTAGGAATGTTGAGGTGGACTCAGAAGCAGGACAGGGTCAAGGACAAGCGCAAGAAGAGCACCATGGGGAAAGAGAACCATTGCTCGGGTGAAGTGACACTTCACAGCCCTTTCCTTGGGCATTTGGGGATTCGGAGTTGACAGGCCACGTGCGGTATTACATTGTATGACCCCTCGTATTACTGTCTCCGGTGTTCTATCATACAACTTATCGTATACATATCCTCGGGGTATCAAAAAGCCTCTCCACACCTTTGCGCCGCCTAATAGCAACACCAACCATTAAAGTCCCCCGTCTACCAGTGGAGAAGTACGACATCAGCCATCCTTCCTTTCCAGCGCGAGCCATCTACCCCAAAGTGTCATAGCTCTGCACACTCCTCACACTCCTCGCATCCTCCCAACTCACCTCGCTCCCTCCACTCTGCAACCCCTTACTATCCTTGCCATCCCTCTGCGCTGTCTCCATCGGCACCTGCAAATCATCTACCGTAATCGTAACCTCGCCCTTAACACCAATCTCACCCAAGCCATACAACATCTCCTGACTCCCATTAATGTCCTCGTCCACACCAACCCCTCTCCCAAACCGATTCTTAAAACTCCCCTTCCCACTCTTGCTCCTCTGCGGCAAACCCGCCTCAATAGTCGTAATTGTCCCCATCCCTTTTCCTCCTTTCCCAAGAAAAGCAAAAGTATCCAACCCTGTGTTCTCGCCCGGTGGGTCCTCGCTAAACACAATATCCGACCTCGTGCTCGCGTAAAGCAAGACATCAAGCCATCCATTGCACGCGATCATCGAACCAGCCACAACGAAGAAACCAAGCGGAACTTCATGTCCAGCAATGGCGTAGATGCGACCGGCTGCAAGGGGTGCAGTGCACACGGTATAGATAAGCGGGTAGAGGATCATGAGTGGTGTTGCGCCGTGATTGACGTGTTCAGTGCGGTGTTTGAGTATTGCGCACGAGTTCGGTGCAGTGTGAAGGAAGATGAAGATACAGAGGTAGATGACGATTGTGAGGAACATGGCGACGAAGATCCAGAAGTAGTGCAGCCAGAGACGTTCCAAGGAGTAGGCTTCATTGATCCAGCACTTCGAAGGGAAATCAGCATTGGACGAACAGAGGAGAGAACAGACTTACCCATGCGTTTGCACGGACATAGAAATCGGCGCCCTGGAGAAGGGGGCCTACAGCTCCCATGGTATATACGAAGATCCAGGCCCCGGCGATGCAACAGTAGAAAGTACGAGCTGGCAGTCTGTATTCCTTGATGACGCTGAAGAACGTATGCACTGCAATTGCGCAGATGCCATCGTTTCGTAAAGAGCTGATATTGAGGACAAAGGCTATTGCTTGCTGGATATCTGCCAAGAGGAGGTTGTAAATTAAGAGCAGGAATTGATTTGGTGACGACTTGACTTCAGCACGAACATGCCACGAGATCAGGCGGTAAGTAAGGTAGAAGAAGAGGGAAGTAGAGCAGAAGAATGAAAGGAGACCGAACGTCGATACCGCCACCAAACCATGGGAGAGGACGTATGGAAGGGGTGAGAGGGTCGATGAGGCTTCAGTGAGCGTCATCTTGGCGTCGAAGATTGGCTACGCCAGGAGAAAGGAACGACACTCATCGGTAGGCGATAGGAAAAGGAACGGTAATCTAGTATATTCTAGTATATATTGTGGAGGTGCAGATCTGGACAACGAAACGCCAAAGCTCCTGCCACCACTTGACTGGTAACGAACCATAGTGCTGATAATATGAATACAGGGGTGTGTTTATTTGAAGCCGAGGATGAAATCGGGATCCAATTCTTATTTGACTCCGGAGTGGTGAGATATTCGGTAGTACAAGCGTGACGCAAATAGGGTTGAATGTGAGTTTGATGCCATGGCCTCCGGCGGTTTGAAGTTTGAAGCTTGCAGGTGTCCGTGGCCCCGAATTGATCAGCAGAGTTGTGTAGCGAACTCTCGTCACTGGGCTAACTGCCCTTGAAACGCATTTGTTTGGATGAGCTTTGACGTGCATCTGAGACAAAGGCTAAAGAGTATTTAAAAGTTCCTAAGATTTGCATCAGGGAAAAGGACAAGGCATGAGGTTGTGGCCTTCCAGTGTTGCATAACAACCACATCTAATGATGTACCTCCAGATGTTGGTCCAAAAAGGTGGAGTCCACGAAACAAAACTAAAAACCAAGCAGTTGCGAATTGAAGACGGGAAAGCCAATTATTTTGTGGCCTGCAGACATCTTTGGAAGAAGCTCTGAGGCATTACCGTGTTCTCTACGAAGACTCTGACAGAAACGCCTTTTGCTGTTCTTTAGTCTAGAACTGTCTGACATGAAGAACGTATTCGTAACGACATTGAAGGATGTTCGCTGAGAAGCTCGACGTCTCTTTCACGTTAGGTTTGATTCTCATACAACGAGCACATCGCAACTCTAAGTCCTCTTGAGGAGATACCCTGACAATGAAAAGAGGAGAAGTTCATCGCACAGCTCTGAATGTGCGGGATCATGCCACCAACACATGGCTAGGACTTTCGATTGTACGACGTTGAAGCCAACAGGAATGTGCAAATTCCGCGTCTCACTTCGTTTAGTGCTGTATAGATGAGACGTGTCAACAGCTAGTGTACATCCAGAACCATAACTATAACGAGGTATGGTCTGCAGCTGGAGATATTGATAGTTGGATCCCAGCGCCACTATCGGATCCGATGATGATCATATGGCACGAGGCAGGGAAGTATGGCTGCGATCTCTTTCTCATCGCCAAACGGGAGATCAACAGAGGACCGCAGCCGGTAAGCAAGTCATTACATCGGCCGATGACATTCCCTGCGACATACGACGACCACGAATCGCGTCACTTACACAAGTAGCTTGCTGTATCGACGTTACGTGACTCAACAGCAAAGCTTGTTAGCTACAGCTCAGGCAGGCAGAAAAGTCTCCAGAAGCCCGATGTCCGAATAGGCTACAGCCAGGCCAAGAGATATGCTTTCATAGCTCACATCATTTTTCAGTATGAATCTTGCAGCACCTCCGGGCTCTCATCCTGGCGAGTAATGTAGAACGCGAAGGTTCCCTATTCCACTCTTATCGACCGAAATGTGTCGACAAATAACAATATTCTTATGCAGTTGACTCATTCGCAACCAGTCGTCGGACACTATCCACCCCTTCCCTGAATCGATATGAACTTCCTTGATCGGGGGTTGGATTATCAGCATTCTCCGCCAACTTGCCTCTCCTCTTTCTACGGCTTCTTTCCTAGCAGACGATGCAGTGCTTCGATTGTAGGGCTTAAGAGCGGTATCATTTAACCATTCGTTTCGATATTCCGTCTTGCCTTGCATCTTAAGATCTCGTTGTACCTGGTCCCAATCCTGTACCCTTCTGTCCACAAATCTTGTGGCGCTCGAGGCGCGCAGCAAGGGACATGGCCGAGGATCAACCTGGGAAGTAGCAGGTAGGAAGAATAGCGCTTTTTGAATGGATTGTGATCTGCTTATGACAGCGTTGAATGTTCGATTGACCCGCAGCGCAGACACGAGTAGGTCGCAGAAGGGGAGGTGCGAGAGAATAATTTCGAGAAGTTCGGGGGTAAAGAGGACTTGCTGAGCAGCAGATTGAATTTGCTTTTGGAAAGAAGAATTAGAAGTCTCCATGCTTTCTTGCGGCTGCGTGTTTCTGCGGGATGCGATACTTGGTGAAGTTGGAATGTGAGGCAAGCCAAGCACTGAATGATGACTAATCATGACCAGGGAGATGCCAGGAGACTTGCAACCTCCAATTTGCTGCCCTTCTTCACTTCTTCCAGCTGTTTTCCGTCACGCCGAAACGAAGCTTTACGATTCAGCAGAGGAGTCCTACTCTACAGTGCTTGTGGACTGATCAAAGCATCCTCAGTCGTATCCTCGGACACTCAACTCCCAATAGCCTTGCGATGAAATTGAAGAGCATAACAAGAACTACAGGATGAGTCCGTTCGGTGCTCTTGCAGGGCAAACTTCTCTAGCGAACTCTTCAAACTTATTTGAACAGTTTTTGCAATTATTCGGAAAGGATCCAACCGAAACATCTGTCATTGTCACTTGAAAATCACCTTTCTCCTGTGACTTCAAGCGATCTCGGCAAGACATTTGTTTACTCCAGGTTCTGGAACTACCGATCAGTGCTACGGGCCCTGGAGTCTCGGGAATTCGAGAACATAATTCGCTTGTTACAATGTTCTTTTCGCTATGAAAATGACGGGAAATTATGATAAAGCACCCATTGAGAAGTCGACATAGAGATGCATGCGCAGGTACCAACAAATCTCTAAGGAAGAGTCATTATTCTCCCAAACTTTTCTGATAGCTCCTCCATTCAATCGAGCCTGAAATATAGCCTGAACATCAGCGCCCGACAGTAGATCGAAGCTGCATCGAAGCCAAAACGCCCAAGAAGCAAAGGAAATACTATGATACGCGAGTATTCGATGTGGATTAGCCTCCGGAGCAGACCTGCGATCTATGCATTTTCCATCGAAAGTGGCTTTTCAGCTTCAATTCAGTCCGAATTTGGAAAGTGGTCCTTGTTGAGATACAAGGGCTGAATCCAATGAAAGTCAACGAAATTCCTTGTACGACTATGCCCTGGTCAAGCCCACGGTGCTTACCGACATTTGCAGCAACTCATCGGGCCGCGACCCCAGAATTTCCTGCATAAAGTCCAGTAATCCTTTTAATCTTCAAACTTGCATCGCCAAAAAGTCAAGATGGAGAAAACAACTTTCACAGTTGCAGCGGCGGCTGTTGCAGCTCACTTCATTTTGTTTCCAATCCACGAGGTGTCAACCACGAAAGTCTTGAGTACATACTCGATCGCTAACACAATTGTTTTCGGCTTTATCTTCACCACTCATGATTATCTTCCATCCTTGTTCTCTCGCTTCGCTGCAGTGAACTTCACTTTCCTATTGATCTTTTTCTTCTTGACTATAATCCGTCGTGTCTACTTTTCCCCATTGTCTCACTTCCCTGGACCAAAAGCAGCGGCTATATCAAACATCTATTTAGCCAACGAATTCCGTACGGGACGAGGATCTCACACTGTGCTAAAATTACACAAACAATACAACAGTGACTTCATTCGCATCGGCCCTAGAGAGCTCAGTATTAGAAATGTTGAGGCTATCGAAGCAATCTATCGCGGTAAATACCCGAGAGGGACATTCTATGAGGTTGGAGCCATGAACGGAGAATTCAATCTCAACACTCAAAGGAACTACAAACTACACACGCCATGGAGACGAATCTGGTATGCTTAGACCTTTGATTATGTGAACACTTGTATTTACATTCGTGACAGGGAACGAGCTTTCGCGAGCAGCGAATTTCAGCACTACAATCCACGAGTTGAGAAACACGTTGCTGATCTCCTAGGAGCAATCAATTTTTCTAGCGGCGAAGATATAAATTGCTCTAAGCTTATGGAAGACTTCTCGTTTGATGTGTAAGACACCCTGCTCAATAGTTATGACCACCGCTAACCTCGACATCCAGGATGGCCGACTTATCCTTCGCCCACGACGCAGGTATGCTAAGCGGCACTGGCGACAACACTTACATGCATTTCATTCATAAATACATGTCTGCACTTGGAGTGCGTCCTCCTCCCATCCCCCTATTCTCAGCAATCGAAACTAACTCTTCAGGTCATCTCCATATTCCGGAACCTCTCCCAGCTCATGATCTACCTCCCCGAACCGGCAGACGTGAAATCCTTCCGCCTCCGGGGCGAAGCTCTCCTCTCAGCACGTCAAAAACTCGGAACTACGCGGAAAGACATCTTCTCCCACCTCCTAGGTACAGATACGGAGACTAGCACTCCAATCAAGTTTTCTCAAGCACAGCTGAATTCGAACGCGAATTTGATCATCATTGCTGGGTCGGACACGGTCTCTACTACGCTGACGCAGACATTTCGTCTCTTGGCTAAGCAGCCTTCGATCTTGAAGAAACTACAAACGGAAGTGGACGAGCACTTGAAAGGAAGCGAAAAGACTGTGGATAGCGTACGAAGCTTGCCATACTTGAATGCTGTCGTGAACGAAAGTCTTCGTCTCTTCAACCCAGTTCCGTAAGTCCTCAACCCCAAAAAGATGAGCTTGAAGATTGCCACTCATCACTATCTACAAGAATGGGTGCTCACGCCGCCACACCTCCGTCCGGAGTCCATATCGACAACACATTCATCCCTGGCAACATCCAAGTCAGCGTCCCACCGGTCGCACTCATGACAGATCCTCGCTACTTCACCAAACCTGATGAGTTCATCCCCGAGAGGTGGTTAGATTGGAATGAGGGTATCAAAGACAGAAGAGCGTTCTTTCCTTTCGGGTACGGCGTGCACAGTTGCGTGGGACGACAACTCGCTCTGAATGAGATGCGAGCAGTCCTCGCTGGAGTGGTGCAGAAGTGGTATATCGTCCTCGGAGAGAAGTATAATGAAGTGGAATGGCAAGCTGGTGTGAGAGATCATGCAGTGCTACAAGTTGGTGAGCTTTGGGTCAAGTTCTTACCACGCTCTCATTAAGTCACGCGAAAGGCAGGAAGGGCACGGGGAAGCAACCACATCACGAAGTCACGAATTGAAGCATAGGAGTTGTTGCTGAATACTTTCATTCAATCAACAAAGCCCGTCAAAGCAGTAACATGAAGCCTCACAACCCAAGGCGAATCCATGAAACCAATGACAAAGGAAGTCCTCCCACCTCGAGGCACCGGTAAAACCCCTGTGGGGAAAAAGGTTTACCTCTCACCTGTCCACCGGACACACCTATCTCCAAGTACCCTTCATCATGAGGATAAGAACAAAATGATTGTGCCCGCCCAAGAATCAACTCACTCCTTTGTGTGTGTTGCTTTTCTCTTCCTTCCCTTGCCGTCCCCCAACCCCCATTTTTTTTTTGTTTTTTGTTTTTTGTGTGTTTTGTTTCCCCTTCCCCCCTTCTCCCTCCTCCATCTCTCCCCGTCCTTGTATGTCTTTTTTTTGTGGTGTGGTGTGGTGTTTTTTTTTGGTATGTCGCTCATTCCCTCCCTCTCTCTCCTTCCCTCATTCCCTCACTCTTCCCCTTCCCTTCCCTTCTTCTTCTTCTTCCTCTCTCTCTCTTTTTTTTTTTTTTTTTTTTTTTTTTTTTTTGGGTGAAGTGACGATGGCCATTCGGGCTTTTTGATTTGTTTGTACTAGAAAACACCTGAGGTGTTGTACTTCCAAGCTTGTTGCTTGTACTTTCTTCAGTCTCTCATCCTCTCCAAGATGATTGCAAGCCAGGCGTTTCAAAATTGCCATGGACTGTGTGAATGTGTGGGGGGGGGTTTTTTTTGGTGTCAGTTTTTGATGCTAAGTTGGGTTTTCAAAGCTGTCAAAGGTCGACGTGTTTGGCAAACCTCGCTCATGGGAAGTGAAGCGAGGCCTTGGAGGGAATCGCGGCGCTCAGTGATGTGATGGCAGCCAGCTTGATTCCGTTTTTGTATGGGTGTTGGATGGCGCGCAGTCGGTGGACGCAGCAGCTCGATCCGGGTGGTGGTTGTTGGTTCCGAAGGTGCACAGTTGAAGAACGTGGCACCTTGATTCGGACTGGTGTTTGTTGGTTGGATGGATGGATGGTGGTTTTTTTTTGTTTTTTTTTGGGTCCGAAGGTGCGCGGTCAGTAGACGCAGCAACGCGATTCGGACTTTTGTTTCTGGAGATGTGTTGTTGGAGAGAGACTGGTTGACAGAAGTTGTTGAGATCAGGGCGTCCCATCCGAAGGACTTTGACCGGTACCGAAGTAGAGGTCCTTACTCCAGACAGAAGTCATACTTTGTGTGTATGTTATTAAGAAGAGGCTCAGCGACATGGCCATCAGATTGATGGTTTGCATATCTTTCTTCTTCTTCCATCTGACGCCTTGCGGCGGAGCGCGTATCGCTGCTCAGAGAGTTTTTTGTGGGTGAGGTTATTTGTTGGTTTGCTGCATCAAATTGTATGATGAGCTTGAATTCTTCAACGACATTGACATCATGTCTAGACATGATGAAAGAGTTGTTCGTTTGAGCCCTGAGGCTCGGAAGAATGCCGGAGGATGGGACTATCGTTTCGAAGATCCTCTGCTGAGCGACCAGTGTGGTGCTGTTTGATGGTGGGAGGGGTTTTTTTGGTTGCATGAGGTCTCCTAGACTATGGGTGACAAGACCATCATGTGATCATGGTGTTGTCGGATATCTTCTTGGACTTGAGGCTCTTGGATGTGATGCGTTCAAGTCATGTTGGAGCTGTTGCTCAGAAGATGGCTCTCCGAGAGCATGATTGGAATGCTCGAGCAATGCAGGTTGCATTCGCTGTTTCCCGGAGAGATAGTTGGCTTGTGCTAGGCACAGATGACCAACCCTTGTTTTGGTGCTGATGGATATCGAAATGAAATCTTCATCTGCTGATATTCGGCTGAAGGTTCGATGTTGGACATGCGTTGACATTCCTCGGAAGGCCATTGTGCATGTCATCGATTCAATCTCACACCTGACGTGGTGAAGAGATTGTTGCTGAATGTCGGATCCGCTGACGGAGATCTTCGTCGGCGGTGTTGAAGGACTGAGTTGTCGTTCTGGAATGTTGTTGTTGTCGCAAAGAAAATACCAGACGTGGTACCTTCTCGTTGACTTTCACCTGATGTGGTGGAGTCGGAAACTCTTGAAACATTCCTTAGACAGATGACCTGAGCGTTGTACATCTGCTTTGAGAAAGCATTTGATCTCATTTCTCAAATGAAGTCGTTGGGAATAGCAAAGACGGCATCCCGTGGACTGGCGAATGAAGCATGTTACCGGAAGTGGTAACACATAGACCCATTGTGGGTAGTTCCAATCGTACTTTGTGTTTTTGGTTGTAGACTTACTCGTACCAATGGCACGTTGCTCAACCTTTGGTTGTCTTCAAGAATATATCATCGTGAGTCTGTCTTCTCAGGCGATGTCTTGACATAGACACGAATGTTATGGAGCAAAGCTCAAAGACGGGTTTTTTTTTGGTGATCTCTTCTGTCTTGTTGTCGGTGGCGCACGGTGGATGTGTTTTGGTGGCTGCCGGTCGACATCGGTCGTCCCTTCTTTTGGTGGGTGGTTTTTTTTTCTGGGACATGACTGTGGTTTCTGGGTTGCAATTGACGTCAGACAATTCAAGTTGAAATGCCCAAGTTGCTGTTCTGGAAGTTTCCGTGTCGATGGCGTGTTGACGGCTCCTCGATCGGTTGAATCCTCCAAACTTTGTGCTTTACTTCTGGTAGCGCTTGAGTGCTGTTGCGAGCTCAACCAAGATGTAATTTGCCGGTTCCATCTTGTTTTTCGTGAGGTCATGCAAGAGTTCACAAAGCCTGAATTGACCAGTCAGCAATGCAGTTTGTTGAAATGGTCAAGGTAAGAGCATAGATCGTGGCTGTTGACGAGGGGGTGCAGAGAGGTCGATTACTTACTTGCCGCGAATGGCCATGTACACTTCTTGCTTGTCTCCGCCATAGAGCTGAAATTCTAGGTGACTTGTTAGTGATGTGTGCAAAAAATTGACGTAGTCCCAAAATGATACTAGTCTTAGGTTGGGAGAGTAGCGTCACGGGAGGGGTTCATACCTTCAAAGCCCTCTGGGATTTCACCAGAGTGTAATTTGTCCCACAATGAGCGGAGACGGCGGAGCTCAACGTTCTGAAGATGAATGCACTTCAAAATCAAGCCTTTCTTTCTTTCGAGTTCGGCGATTTTGCGAGAGTGCTTGGACTGACGACGTCGCTGCTGCTTAGCTTCTGTTGCTTGCTGAGCTTCCCATGCAGCTTTGAGATGAGAAAGGTTCGAGTCGTAATGAGCGCGAGCCTTGTCGTCTTTGAGGATGTCATGAGCGTTGGAAATCTTGTTCAAAGTTAGTTTTAGCCGCAATTTCTCAAATCAAATAATGTGCAACGATGCTGGGCAAAAATGAGGTGCATTCAGCGAGTTTGGGTCACGAATAGCAGCCCAAGAATCACATGACGCACTCCAGACATGGAAATTACGCGACGGGTTGGGGGGAATTGTTCGTACCTTTTGAAATCTTTGAGTCGCTGTGGGATCCTCCTTGTTCTTGTCCGGGTGGTGCTTAAGTGCGAGCTTGCGATACGCAATGGTGATCTGTTTGACAGAAGCACTTCGCTCAACACCCAAGATCTCGTAATGGGACTCGAAAGTAGCCATTTTGAGAATGATATCAACTACTGTAACAACAAATAAATCTGTTGGACAAGAGGTCAATATCGGTATAGTATCACCTCGTTGACAAAAGTTGTTTAATCACTTAAGCCAAGAGATGAATACTGTTCTGAGGGGAAAAAGAAAAGAAGAAGGAAGGAAAGAGGAGCATGGGACTGGCCTTATAAACCTTCGTGAGTGCGCACTAGAAAATAGTTTCTGAGTCACACCGAGACTGTTGGGCTACTCTCATGATGTTGAGGGTACTCGATCACTTGAAGCGGACGCGCCAAGTGCCAGAACCAAAGTTGAAGCTTCGCCGGACAGAACCTAATCGTTAACACGTCACTCCACACCTCAAGTGGAAAGAAGAAATGCGCTTAATATTCATGATTAGAGTACCTTTGGTATTTTCTTGAGTTTTGATTAGACTAAACTGCGCGATTACCAAAGTGTTGACGATCAACAGGCGTCATTGTGGTATCGTGAACTAGCACACAGACGGATGTGCGTTCATTGGGACTCGTCCATTCAGCACATGGTACTCATAACTAGCTCAAGATCGAGCGTTCAAGGTCCCAACACATTTTGAACTGTTTCTTAGAGCAAGCCTCCTGGATAGGTCGTCATGCATTCGGTCTTGTTGCTGCGATGGCGTACAGGACGGTTTTGAAGCTATTCAGATAGAACTGTACATGACGAGTTGAACAAGCAACCATTTACGAAACCTGTCTTGTACCGTTGAGTTACATTACGATGGAAGCTTTCAAATGGATAGTTTTCGGTGCATGCACAGTGTGACGGTCAATATTGGAGAGGTAATGGAAGGTGCAAGATGCCTCCCGAATGGCGCTAGGACTAACGTCACTCCATACCTAGTTGAACCGGGGGATGTAACAACACTAAGTAATTGTACATGAATTATTATAACTTGGTACTGATGTTAGCTAGATTGTTGAGCTAGAAATTGAAAGAACAGAAAATCATGAGTAGAATCTAGTGGTACGAATTCTCATGTGGTTTGACGAGAAAGGAGTTACGCTGTGGAGTTGAGGCACGTGAAAACGCAATACTATGATGCTTTCGAGTGAGATAGAGCATTGGAAACAATGATTTCGGGAAATCCGGGAGCAAAAGGACGGCCGCATTGCATACATACGTCGCAGACACGATCGAAGCAAGGCTGGGTGGAAGATACGATGGAACACACCCAATTTCGAATGATTACAATTCCAATATAATTCTGAGAGACATCGGGCACAGTAGGGCAACAATGACTACATCGAAACATGAAGAAAGACCAAGTTGTTTCTAGTCCAAGACTGTCTTTGCATATCCGCCTGCATCAATCTATCTCTCCCGTCTGAGACATCAGTAACTTTTTCGACAGGGGTATTGATTGAGACAAATAGCCAGAGGTCTGACGGATGGTGAGAAGACGTCTTACCTTATTGTCTTATGCTTCTAACATATTGAATGGTGCCTAGCAGACAGAGTCTGGCTTCGTGGGGTCTGTTTGTCGCAGATCAATGACTCCTCCAGAAACCCATTTCATCGTCTTGTCACTCAATTCTCGGCTACCTATGGAACCCGAAATCAAGTGTACCTATATCAGAGAGAAAATCTGTATTTACCTTAGGTAGGTAGGTACCTTTATCTGCTCAATACATCACGTGTCTTATTTGGCACATGTGACAGGGCTTCTGGTTCGCGAAGACTCTGACAAAGGCGGCGCGAGGACGCGTCGTTTCAAACGTCGACTTATCTCCACACAAGGAAAACAAGACAACTCGACCACGTACGAAACAATGTTCCCTCAACCCGCTGGGGAGATTCAGAAAAGTTCTTTCAGTTTCCGAGACTTATCCAGCGTTGTCGACGGGTATCGACCTGGTGCCAAATCAGACTCTTCCTCAGACAATGAACCTCAACCAACCTCTCGCATCCCTCCAGCTACATATAAGAATGTACCACAATCGTCATTCAGCATGAAAAATCTCATCTCTCCTCAATCTACTTTCAAAGCGGGTCCATTTACAACTGCTCTGTTCACCCCGGCTTTTACGCCTCAACCCACGCCGCACCTCACGTCCCAATCAGCGACCACGATGCCTTCTGCGGCCCTGCCATCTCGTGCCCAGGCGAACAAGACCGACAAACAGCCTATGGAAGGTGACAAAGCCTATCAGCGTGAGCTTTCAGTACATCTTTCCATGTTAACGTCTGCTGGAGGTGCGCAAGAGCAACGAAATGAGCTGGCTGGCTCGCCCATCTTCACTACTTCGATCCTTCGACACTCCCAGTCAAGCTTCTCTCAGTTCGGACTTTTGGCTGGGTATGCAGATATCTTGGAAGAGATTGCTTCTTCAGGCAGAGACACAGCTTCTCTTCCGGCAGCTCTGGATCCTCGAATCTACTTCAACATCTCTGCCCCGTCAAGCGTGTTCATTTGTGGGTCTCAAGGTTCCGGCAAAAGCCACACACTTTCCTGTCTACTTGAGAATTGCTTGTTGAAGTCCTCAGTCAGCAAACTCGACAATCCTCTCTCCGGACTCGTTTTCCATTATGATTCCTTCATGTCGGACAGCCGCGGTACTCCATGTGAAGCCGCTCATCTATCGTCAAATTTCAACATCAAAGTCCGCATTCTATGCTCCCCTTCAAACGTTCAGACCATCAAGGTGAGCACATCATTGCTTTTGAAGTTCCTCTCTGATCTTTCTCACAAGCGTACCTACTCCGGATTGAATGTCGAGATCGAGCCATTGATGATTAACCAAAATGATCTCAACACCAAGCGAATGCTGGATCTGATGGCTGTCAACACTGAGGATGGCAGAATGCCACTCTACTTGCACGAGATCACGCGAATTCTACGAGAAATGCGGATCGCTCAACAGAACAGCAATGGCTCATTCAACTACGCTGAGTTCAAGCGACAGGTCGAGCTCTCACCGATGACCCCTGCACAGCAAGCCCCATTAACACAACGTCTGGATACTCTTGAGTCATTCATGCCTAAATCGCAGACTGGTGCCATACCCAAGAAGACCAAGAAGTCAAACCATCCAAGTGGTAATGATTGGAGCGTCAAGGTATGTTTATGGAGCTACGTACAATTCTCAGCTGACACGATCAGGCCGGAATGCTTACAATTGTCGATCTCTCATGCCCATGTGTCACCGCTGAAGGTGCATGCGCATTGTTCAATATGTGTCTGAGCCTGTTTTTGGAGCAGAAGACGACGATTGGCAGAGTTGTTGCTCTCGATGAGGCACATAAAGTAAGCATCACTCGGTTGGTTCCATTTTAATGAAGATCGATCTGAACAATACACAGTACATGAACGCTGGCTCTGAAGCTTCTACTTTGACGAATACACTCCTGTCCTCCATCCGTCTTCAGCGTCATCTTGGTGCAAGAGTCTTCATCTCAACCCAAGAGCCATCCATCTCACCAAAGCTTCTGGATCTTTGCTCCATCACAGTCGTGCATCGCTTCACGTCCCCGGACTGGTTACGCTGCCTGCGATCCCATTTGGCCGCACTCGACAATGATGAGGAGGTCTTGGGAAATCCAAAGGCGAAGCTAGACAACGTTTTCAATCAGATCGTCAGATTGAAAGTCGGACAAGCTCTACTCTTTGCACCAAGCGCGATCGTCGATGTCAAGAAGGCAGAGGTGGAGTCAGGAATCGGAAAGGACGAGATTCAACGATTGGGGATCGGATATCTCCGAGTCAAGATCCGTGATCGGGTTACCGCCGACGGAGGAAGAAGTGTTCTGGCACTGGGACCCAATACGACATTAGGCACGAAGGGTTTGGGCGTCGCCACGGGTGCTTCGATATTTGGTGGAGAGGCAGCTCCATCCAATGGTTTCGCATCTAACGCTCTCCCAACAACCTCAATGTTTGGGGTCCCTGCAAGAGGTGCAACATTCGGTGGAAAGTCTGCTGGGGCTTCCGGCAAGAAATTAAATGGTTTGTCGTCTTCGAATTCAATTACTGTTCCTGTCACGGCGTTTGGTGCAGCAGCCACATCGACTTCAACCGGAGCATCCAACACCGCTACGACATCCTCTCTTTCTGGTAATACATTTGGAGGCTTTTCAGCTAACCCAAATACCAATAGCTTGAGTTTCAGCACAGCAACATTCGGAAGCCAGGCAACCTCAAATGTACCTATAGTCAGCACGAATGGCATTGGCAGCATGAACCAGAATCTTATCAAAACTGAACACGGTAGCCTCCCTCTTTCTACAATCAGTGGAAACCACAGCATCGATCGCAATTCTTCTGCGCATTCTCCCGCAGTCTTTCATGGTGTTTTCTCGAAGTCTGTAACGGCACTCCCAAAAACACCAAGCACCTGGCAATTCAATCCACATATTGAGAAAGAGTTGTTGGATTCCAAACAATTCGTTGCTTTCCAAACAATCACGTCTGAAACTCCCTGGAGTACATATTCTTTTGAGGAGTTGCGATTAGGGGATTACGGTCGTGGGGATATGATGGCATAGAGGCTGAGCTTTGCTTTGGTTTTTTCCTTGTGGCTTTTTTGGCGTTTGTTTTGATTTAGTCTGGTTTGGTTTGGTTCCCCATGCGATGATGGGGGTTTGGCATATCTGGAAGTTTTGTCTCTGAAGGTTTTATCTTGGAATGCAGAAGGGATGTGGTGGGAAGATATCGATTTTTATTAGAGGACACGAGTATTTGGGTACGGATCGAACTAGATGATGAGGGAGTGGAGAGTCTTCAGACAGATTTGCTTTCATTAGATGATAGAGGTCTCACAGCCAATGGAAAATGTACAAGTAGTAGCGTTCATCCTCAAGATACCTACAATTTCAGCCAAGTCTTTCTCAGCACCTCAAGCCTTGTTCTAACAGGAAGAAAAGTTTCACATCACGAATCTTACGGAATCTCTAAGTTTTTACACTCTCCCTGGATTTCACTTGGTATCTAAAACTGTTCGCGTCCCCCCCCTCTCTATCTTCCAGCGCATGAATCATCGATATGTCTTCCAGAAGGCTCTCATTTTCGCCAAGATCTGTTTGTAAAACTATTAATCCTCCGAACAGTAACCCGAGAGCATTTCTTACCATAGCGATATTCGGCCATCCCATTTTCTATTTGAGATCCATTCAAGTCTTCCCCACCTACCGATCGACTTCAACCTTGACTGTGTGCTTGTGAATGTGAGTATTAAAATCTGTTAGCTTGTTTTGTAATGTAGAACGGGCTGATCTTGGGCGTCTTTGAAAGAGCTGCAAGTTCTTGGTTAACCGCACAAGGTGGAAGGCGAGGCGGGAGATCACTTGCCAAGATTTGGCCCCACAGCCCTCTATCACAAGACTGACACCCAAGAATAAGTTCTATTTCGGAGAAAATTTCAGATACTGAGTGATATCGAGTAGATTTTGAGACACACCGTGTCAACGGCCAGACTGGCTGGTTTGTTTACAACTGAATATGCGGCTCGCTTCATCTTATGTAGTTACCCATAATTCCTTGGCAAGGAACTGTCAGCAAATTGATTTGAAGCAGCTTCCCTACCTGATCAAACTTCGAAGAGACTTAAAGATATCCAATAAGAACTTTCTTCCTCGAAATTAAGGGCACACTAGTGCCCTTGTTTTTCTTTTTCCTCCTATTACCGCCGATCACAAAAGTCATGCGGTCAACGCGACTTAAATCTTGCACTGGCTACTACTTACAAAAGCCCTCAAATAGATCATTGTCTCCAGCACCACACTTCATCTGTACAGATTCTGGACGGATCTCAGGTTCCAAATATGGAAGCTGCTCAATATCCAGGGATGAAAGGGGAGAAGGAGCTCGCACGCCTTAGCGAGCTGAAGAGACGACTCCGTATGGTTGAGAAGGAGGAAACAGAGCGAGAAGATATGATAAAGGGAAAGAAAAAGATTGAAATAAGAGCTGAGGATGAAGAACAACCTCCATCCAAAAGGTCTCGCATCGATTGGTATGCGATGTCCTGCTGATCAAAGTCTACGATGCCTTGGCTGACAATGCGGAGCAGTGACAAAGCACAAGATAGCAGCACAGAAGTTGATGCGCAACCCGAAGTTCTCTTCGTCTCTATACCCATACTTCTCGACTTCCCTACGGCGTCCAACACTCTCCAACTCCATCCGCACAAGATACCAACAATCGGCCCCTCATCCTCCGACTCTACGGCGCACCCTCCGCTCCGCAACCATCCAATCGTTCAAGCACTCCTCCTAGCTCTCGCGCCCGCATACCAACAACTCTACCACCATCCAGCCATCCTGAACCCCACGCACCGCCCGGCTCACCATTCGTTCCTCCCGACGCCGTCCGAGGCGTTGCAACCCTCAGCTTCCCATGTATATGGATCAACTGTAACAAGCACTGCGGCACAATCGAGCGAGCCAAGCGGCATATCAAGACCACGCATATGAAGGGACGGAATTGGATCTGTCAGCAGTGTGGACATTTTGCGAGTGCGAAGGAGGAGAAATTGACGGATCATCAGAGGAAGTTGGGGCATAAGGATGAAATGTGGCCGGGATTTGAGTTCTGGAAGTGGGTGTGAATTGGAGGGGTGGGATGTTAATAGGGACAGGGTACTGGGGGCTGCAAAGAGGAGAATCGTGTACATGATTATTGGAGTTGTCGGTAGGATTTCTGGACGTATGGGAGAATTGTTACGCTCTGTCGTGCCACAGTGTCTGAGACATTATTTTGACTCAAGATACTTCTTGAATCCTGCGTGCTGAAATCTTATGCAGTTTTGTAATTCTGTTCAAGCCTTGGAGAGCTTGATAGATTTCAACTAGATGATGGTTCGATTAAATGTACAAATACCTTGAGTCTTTCCTAGACCCCATATGATGTCATTTGAGTTGAGATGGAATGTAGAACTCGAGCTTAGAGACCTTCCAAGCTGTGAAAAGTCACGATTTTATCTGCATTCGCAGGAAGTCAACATTGCAATACCTACAAAATCGAAGAGACAAGAGTGAAAGGGATTCAGACAATAACAAACGTCTTCCCCATTCCATGAAAGCATCATCGCAACATATTCCCAATAGACTTTCTCATTCCCTTGTTTTCTTTCTTAAGCGAGCCTTGGCAAAATCGCCACCCAATCCACTTTTCTCTTCACTAGCAGAAACTTCGTCCACCTCCATTCCATGTACATCAAACCTTAATCACGTCACCATCCCGGATCTCGGAATATCGTCCCAAAACAGTTGTACATATATTGTAAATTCTCCCTCAATCTACTATCCATCTCCTTCTCAAACTTCCAAAAAATACAGGAATACTACTACAGCAAAAACATGGCGGCACCATCCCCGCCAACAATGCGCGCCTGGCAATACAGCACTTCCTCGGCACCCCTCTCCCAAACCATCCACCTCAACCCCTCCGCTCCCCAACCACCATTTTCCTCAGATAAACCCCAAATGCTCATCTCCGTAACAAGCATGAGCTTCAATCCTGCCGACTACAAAATCGCCGAAATGCCACCCCTCATTAACGGCCTCATGGTCACCAAGCCCGCAACACCGGGCTTAGATTTCAGCGGGCGTATCGTCAAACTCGGTTCCCCAACAAATGTCTTTAAAGTCGGGGATCGAGTCTTTGGTCGATTGGATCCAGGACGATTTGGATCACTATGGGAGTTTGTCGTTACGGGTTATGAAGCGTGTGCGGTTCTTCCCGAGAAGGGATTGGATGAGGATCTTGCTGCGGGGGTAGGCACCGCGGGCTTGACTGCGTATCAGTGTATCGTGCCGAATGTAAAGGAGGGGGATAAAGTGTTTATTAATGGGGGGTCAGGGTCTGTGGGAGGGTTTGGCGTGCAGATTGCTAAGGCGGTGGGATGCCACGTTACGGTGTCTTGTTCGACGAAGAATGTGGAACTGTGTAAAGAGTATGGAGCAGACGAGGTGATTGATTATACGACTACGGATGTTACCAAGAATTTGGTTGAGGACGGGCTTGTTTACTCTCTCGTTGTTGATAATGTTGGGACTTCTCCGGCGGATTTGTACAGGCAGGCGGATAAGTTTCTCTTGCCTGGAGGTAAATTCATGCAAGTGGGCGGTAGCGCATCGCTTGAGACCGTTAGGGTCTTTATGAGCAGAATGTTGCTGCCCAAGATCCTAGGTGGTGGCGTTAGAAAGATCGAGGCGTATGTTACGAAGAATATTAGGGAGGATTTGGAACAGATCACTCAGTGGATTGTTGATGGGAAGGTCAAGGTGCCCCTTGAGCAGGTCTTTGAGTATGAAGATGTACCGAAAGCTATTGAGCTTTTGAAAAAGGGTGGTTGTAAGGGGAAAATCATTGTACATGTAGGGAAGTGAGGCTGTCAGAATTTAGTTGATACAGTACAAGATCACCGCGTTGAGGAAACGTCTGGCTCGATGAGGTATATTCTATCGCAATTTTTGCTCCGTATCAGAACAACAAATGTCCTCCTATGGATACCTCCCTACCATCGTTAAACAAAGCGAACTCGACAAACCGCAAGGCATCTAGCTTCAATACCTTTCCGGAGGCAGATAAAGCTCACCCGCCTCCATTAAACCGCTCTCACATCCTCCATCACTATCGCTACCAAGATGTCCATCACTGCTACAAAAAAAGTACTTATCACTATCCCCATCCCAATTTCCTTCTTCATCCTCCTCTTCATTGTATTCGTCGTCGTCAGTGTCCTCATAATCTGTATCACCATAGTACCCACCATGCTCCACATCCATGTGAGCGTAAATACTCTCTTTACTGAACTTTCCCCCGCAGTTCCAGCACCAATGCGCTCCACATTCCGGCACGGTACAAATTATGTGATCACACCCTCCAATCTTCTCCGTCATCGTCTCACACCCAGGACACTTCTTCACGCGCAATGCCGATTCCTCTCCCTCAGTGTCCGGCTCTCTACACTCATCACACGACCAATTCGTGACCTCAGCTGGAGCACCACCCATACAAACTCGTTCCATGTACCGCTTTGCATGACCACACTGGATACACCACGCAGAGATTCATTCACTGTTTTCCTCCACCGCAGTCTGTAGATTCCCAACTGCGTGAATACCCTTGCCATATTTGGCGAGCGTCGTCGCCATCGGATCACCCCGACAGTACGGACATGACAGAGCGGCGGTATTGATGATTTTGCCAGCAGCGTTCATGCCATACCAGCCACTCAAGCAACCCTTGCAGATCTTCTGTAGACATTCGGGTTGGACACATGCCCAGCGGAGATCGATCTCTATGAAATCGGAGAAGCAGAGGGGGCAGGTCTCGGATTTCAATTTTTGGGCGCTGAGCCATTGCTGCAGGTTGCTGATTAGACGGCCAGAAGATTTCATTTGGAAGAGGTTGGATTTTTGCAAAAGCGTTCTGTCCAGCTGCGGAAATTGTGTGGAACAGAGAGAGGGTGAGGTTTCTGCGGTTTTTTCGTTGTCGTTGCGCTATAGCCTTTCTCGACGCAAAGTGACTGAGATATTCTAAACCGACAAAGGACGGCCAGCTCGGAATTATAGTGAAAATTGAAGCTAAAATCCTGGAAACGACTCACAGCCCGGGTTGTGAGCAGACATTCCTGGTGATAGCCAAGGTGAATGTGTATTATGTATGGTGAATGCTCATACTGCTATGGCGTAGTCACTTGAAGTCGAACATATGACTCTGGCGGAGAATCTGATGTTCATTAACGCAACTGAAACTTGAGAAAGGGACCAGTTACTCACATTCATCCTTCCCATCCTTGTGAACTTAACCTATGATATCAAATTAGTACTCGCTGTAGGAATTAAGTAAAGTCTCGCACGCTTTGCAACATGTCAAGACCCATTCCAGACAATGTTTCTGTGTCATCGTGCAGATCCGATACGCTCGGCTTGATAGTAACTTGATAGTAGGAGACGAATTTCATTCCCAAAGTGTTGCTTCCGATTGCAACTCCTTTCATGTCGCACCAATCTGGGTCTTAAGAGATTTCCAGACTCATCTGCCTCTCCTGGGAAAACTCGCTTGTTCGGTTCTCGGATACATGATATGTCAACATCAGGCGGCGCACCACCGAGTAAGATTTCGGAAGAGATCCGAATTGACGAGTCTGGAAATGAAGTTTCCACAAACCCTGAGCACTTCGAAGGAGGGGGATCATCACCGCTAAGAACGGTACCTGGCACGTGACAGCACTTCCTCGGCGCATTGGTTGCCGAGAGCTTGATTTCGCTTGATCTCTCAAACTCTGGGGTAATTTTCTCCTTCCCTATTCATCCCTGACCCCCTCATATGTCTCCATCTCCGCATCCATCCATCCTGTGCAGTTCATCCGGTATGCGCGCCAACCATATTCAGGCACGGCCGGACTCTCTTGACCGTCTGATTGCTGGAAGAAATGCAATTATACTTCCCAAGTGGCAAGGAAGTGGGGTGAAGCATCACGTACATTACATTGACTTAGGGAGATGCTCGTCATGAAATGTCCCTCTAATGTAACCTTTGCTATACAGTTTAATTGCTATAAAACTAATGTTATGCTCACGAAAAAGCACAATGCAGTACCTCATCCAATTTGGGCACTTCCAAGCACTTGAGAATGCGTTTCTTGCACCTTCTTACTGTCCTTTCATCCCTTCTCTGGGGCGGAATCGCAACAGATAATGGTCTGACGAAAGCAGTAACATGGGATCCATACAGTTTGACCATCAATGGCAGCAGAGTCTTTATCTTGTTAGTCGCCAAGACCCAATTTTAGTAGTGATACTTACCGCTTTCAGCTCTGGGGAAGTCCACTATCAGCGCATGCCTGTGCCTGAGATGTGGTTAGACATCTTCCATAAGTTCAAAGCCAATGGTCTCAATACCATAAGGTACGTTGCTCTGCGAAGTCCGTAACTCCGCTAATATATGCAGTGTCTACTTCTTCTGGTCATACCATTCCCCATCGAAAGGCGTCTACGATTTCGAAACCTCGGGAAAGAACGTCCAAAAGCTATTCGACTATGCGAAAGAAGCAGGGCTTTGGGTGATCGCCAGAGCAGGGCCATACTGTAATGCCGAAACAAATGGTGGAGGATTGGCCCTCTGGGGATCTGACGGAAGCTTGGGGAACCTGCGGACCGGCGATGCAACATACCACGATGCTTGGTTGCCATGGATTACACAGATTGGAGAGATCATTGCCAGGAACGAAATTACAAAAGGAGGACCTGTGATCTTGAATCAGCACGAGAACGAGCTTCAGGAAACATCCCATGTAGCGACAAACACGCTGGTTATTTATATGGAGCAGATTAAGAAGGCATTCTTGGATGCTGGTATTACGGTGCCGTCAACACATAATGAGAAGGGCATGCGTTCGCAGTCGTGGAGTACGGATTATCAGGTACGTGCAATTTTCAAACACGAATGACTATCTGGATTGGAGGGAGAATTCCGAACTTCTGGTTGTTGTCCCTGGTAGGCAACACATACTGATTTTGTTGAAGAATGTCGGAGGGGCAGTAAATATCTATGCCCTCGATTCATATCCTGGAGGATTCTCATGCACAAACATCAACACTGGCTTCAACCTTGTCAGGAACTACTACCAATGGTTCCAAAACTACTCTTATACTCAGCCAGAATATTTGGCAGAGTTCGAAGCCGGGTACTTTACTCCTTGGGGCGGAAGTTTTTACGATGATTGTGCTGCAGAACATGATCCGGTATTTGCGGACGTATACTACAAGAATAATATAGGGCAGCGTATAACACTTTTGAGTCTGTATATGGCTTGGGGAGGAACAAATTGGGGTCATTGTGAGTATTTTCTTATCTAGGATACCGCCATTACTGACAAGTTTAGCCGCCGCTCCTGTAGTGTACACTTCCTACGACTACTCTGCCCCTCTTCGGGAAACTCGCCAGATTCAGGATAAGTTCTACCAAACCAAACTGATCAGTCTGTTCACGCGCGTATCAACGGACCTCCTGAAGACTGACATGATTGGCAACGGAACTGGATATGCAGTAAGTATTGGAATATCGGCCTGTGTGATGTCGCTAACAGTTCAGGTGTCTACACCATTAATCTGGACATGGGAGCTTCGAAATCCCGATACTGGTGCCGGGTTCTATACCGTACAGCAAGCAACATCCAAATCCAGAGACTCGACAACCTTCTCCGCGAATCTCAATACATCCGAAGGCGTCATCACCGTGCCAAATATCAATCTGGATGGTCGCCAAAGCAAGATCCTCGTTACCGACTATGTCTTTGGCAAGAACACCCTTCTTTACTCCTCAGCGGACGTTTTGACGTACGGTATCTTCGACGTCGATGTGCTTGCTCTTTACCTCAAGCCTGGTCAGGCAGGCCAATTTGCGATCAAGACTAGCACTGTAGACACCACACACAGCACTGAAGGAACCACTAAAGTCGCAGTCGAGTCAGTAAATAGCACGGTAACTTTCACTTATACTCAAGGCACTGGAAAGACTGTTGTCAAGTTTGGGAATGTGCTGATCTACCTTCTTGACCAACAAACGGCCTGGAAGTTCTGGGCTCCTCCAACAACACTCAACCCGGATGTCAAACCTGACGAGCAAATCTTTGTTTTGGGTCCCTACCTCGTCCGTAGTGCATCTGTATCTCATGGTGTTGTACATGTATCTGGCGACAATGACAACGCGACAACGATCGAAGTCTACACTGGAAATTCTGACATCCAAACGATCGACTGGAACGGGAAACGCCTACCCGCGACGAAGACATCCTATGGTTCAGTCACAGCACAAATCCCAGGGGCTAAAGATCGAACAATTTCTCTTCCAGCCCTTACAAACTGGCGCTCTAAGGATACTCTACCGGAAAAATTGGCATCGTACGATGACTCGAAGTGGGCTGTGTGCAATAAAAGTACGACTCTCAGTCCAGTCGCCCCTCTGACGAAGCCAGTGCTCTTTTCGAGTGACTATGGATTCTACACAGGCGCCAAGATTTATCGCGGGTATTTCACAGGCACAAACTTCACGTCCGTGGACATCACTTGTTCCGGAGGTCTTGCCTTTGGCTGGTCGGCGTGGTTAGATGGCAACCTCATCGGCGGCAACGTAGGAAACGCTTCGCTTACGACCACATCATCCATCCTCACCCTCCCCAAGGCGTCCCTCAAGTCTGGCGAAAATCTCCTCACAGTCGTCGTAGATTACCACGGCCACGACCAAACCTCCACCGCAAAAGGAGTCGAGAATCCCCGCGGAATCCTCGGCGCATCTCTCCTCCCCAACGCCACCAGCTCAACCGGCTTCACCCAATGGAAAATCCAAGGCAACGCCGGCGGATCAAAGAACCTAGATCCCGTCCGTGGACCCATGAATGAAGGTGGTCTGTACGCAGAACGTCTAGGCTGGCATCTCCCAGGCTTCACGCCGGACTCTTCGTGGGACCGTTCAGGCCCATCAACCGGTCTCAGTACCTCGGGAATCCGTTTCTACACCACTACATTCCACCTCAACATCGATTCTGATCTGGACGTTCCACTTGGTATCGAGCTCGGCGCTCCAGCTGGTACAGTAGCCAGAGTTATGATATGGGTGAATGGATACCAGTATGGGAAATATGTCCCTCATATTGGACCGCAGACCAGGTTCCCTGTTCCACCTGGTGTGATTAATAATAGGGGGTTGAATACTGTTGCCCTGAGTCTTTGGGCTATGACAGATGAGGGCGCGAAGCTGGATACGGTGAAGTTGATATCTTATGGTGCGTATCAGACGGACTTTGTGTTTAATAAGGATTGGAGTGCTTTGCAGCCGGGGTGGGATGAGAGTCGTTTGCAGTATGCTTAGACTTTGACGACGAGTGAGAAATAGATATACATAGAATCACTCAGCTTCTTCACTTAGACTGTATCCATGAGCGAGCGGCAGCCCCTCAAGCCCCTCTCGCTTATCTTGTTTACCTGCACACCGGAGAGTAATACTCAAACGGGAATTAGCATTGGGAAACACTTCGCTCTCAAAATCTGCTTGCAAACTCATGAACTTCAGATTTAATTCCCAAGTCTGTGAATTCAGTGCATTCCAACTCAAATCCAATATCAAAAACCTCCCACCGTCTCACCTCCCGCTCAAAAAAGCGGTGTCCGTCCGTCCAACCCACTACCCACTCGCTTACACCCCCCTAAAACTCTTCCCTCAAAAAATTTTCACCACCCGCATCCACCTCCCCCCCTTTCCCATCCACATCCATCCACATCCACACCAGGTTCTCCACCCCAATCCAAGCCACCCCACTCCGAAACCACACTTCCTGTAATCTACCCAAATAAGCACTTTCCCTCCATCAAATCACAAAAACATCTACCCTGCCCGGGTAGCTCAATCGGTAGAGCGTGTGGCTCTTATGAGATATACATCATCATCTGGACACCTCAAGGTCGTGGGTTCGAGCCCCACCTCGGGCTCAATTCCCGAGGTTCTTCGTTGAGAAGAGCTTCTATTCTTTTTTTTTAATTTTTGTGATTATTTTTGTCGTGGGTGTGGGAGAAGTGGGACGAAATTTGGTCCAGCGAGACCTCTGGTTTTGGTTCTATATTTTCCCCTGAAGATATGTGTATTTTGGTATATCTGACATCATTGCTTATGCGTTCTCCCGTCCGAGGCTGAGTTGTGGTTGGTAGACACTGTGCGAGTGTTTTTATTTTTCTTCTCTCCCGAAGTAGTGCGTGCGTTTGTCCTCTGGTAAGCGAGGAAGAATAAATACGGGGCCGAAGTGCCACTTCCACTTCCTACGAGCTACCCAACTCACTTACCTTACATCTTTCTTCCACTACAAGTCTCTAATCGTCTCAAGTGCTAGGTATTTAGAACTCACTCCCTCAATCTAGGAACTATCCAAGTTCTTTTCTCATTCTTCTGCATTTTCTGCCATAGCAATTTACAGCTAGCAAACTAATTGGTCATTTGAATGACTGATTAGCTTGATGATGTAAGACGTGAAAAAAGTGTTAGGAAGAAAAAGGAGGAGCACCTAACTCTCCTCTTTACATGAATTTGGAGAGCTTGGATTATCCAAAAATAAGTAAAACAAGGGTCAGTTTTTGAGTGGTGCTCGTCTTCATCGTGCCATGAGAAACCCACCATAGCTATATGCACATCCAGGAGAAATCGCTAGACGGATCATGGCAAAGTCGTAACAGCCAGAGTCGTCTGTCTCATTGCACATGCGAACAGGTGAAAGATTGATTGAGCAAAAGCTAGTAAATCATCATCTGTGATGTATTACGATCCTCTCTAGAATACAAGTTCCACGAAGAGAAGTAATCGCTCTATCCTCCATTCCATCCATCTACCACATGCTCCCTTACAAGTACAATCCCTCCGGCTCGCCCTCAGTCTTCGTCTTCAAGACACGCTCTCTAGCAGCTCTGAAATCCGCCATCTGGACACGCATTCTGCGCTCTCTCAAAGCCATCAGACCAGCCTCAGAGCAAATAGCCTTGATATCCGCACCGGAGAGATCGTCCTTTTGGTTGATGAACTCCTCCAAATCAACATCTTCGTTCAGAGACATCTTGGATGTGTGTAGAGTGAAAATCTTGCGCTTGGTGACTTGATCCGGGTTCTCGAAGAGGATCTTTCGGTCGATACGTCCGGGACGGATGAGCGCAGGGTCGAGAGTGTCGATCTTGTTTGTGGCCATAATCACCTTCACGTCTCCTCGGTCATCGAAACCATCCAGTTGATTCAAAAGCTCCAACATGGTTCTTTGAACCTCCTTCTCTCCTCCAGATGTAGACTCGTATCGCTTGGTACCAATTGCATCGATTTCGTCAATGAATACAATCGAAGGAGCGTTCTCTGCAGCGACCTGTTCTGGGTTAGTGGCGAATATAGTAGAATCCGTAGATGCATACCTGGAAGAGTTGTCTGACAAGCCGTGGCCCATCACCCAAGTACTTCTGAATCAACTCACTACCCACGATACGCAAGAAAGTCGCACTTGTTTGGTTTGCAACTGCCTTTGCGAGCAGAGTCTTTCCTGTACCAGGCGCTCCGTAGAGAATAACACCCTTCGGAGGCTTGATACCCATCTCCTCATACAGCTCTGGGTGTAGAAGTGGTAATTCGACCGACTCCCGGACTTCCTGAATCTGCGACTCCAGACCACCGATATCCGCATACGACTCGGTTGGGGCCTTATCCAGCTTCATCACCGTAACCAGAGGATCCGCATCATCGGTAAGAACACCAACGATGGACACAGACTTGTGATGAAGTAAGACGCTCGCACCGGGTTCCAACAGATCCTTATCGACGAAAGACATGATGGACACGTAGTATTCGGGGCCGGTTGTGCTGGAGACAATCGCATGATCATCATCAATCATTTCCTCCAAGGTTCCTACACCCATCGGACTACCTCTCATATCATCAACTCTGCCACGCTCATCGGCATTTCTGTCCTGAGCCTCCGGATCACTGGCGGCAGATACTGGGGCTCCTCCTTCCTTCGCAGCTTTTGCCTTTCGTAACCGTTCTTGATTCTCAACGTATTCTTCTTCCAGAAGCAGATGATCGTGAATTCGTTGCATTCGAAGATATCTCAGCTTGCATCGTGAGGTAGGATAGACGGCAGGGAGTTTGGCAGAGGCATTTGGGCCAGCCGCCTTGCGCTTCTTGCGACCGATTCTAGTTGTTGGCCGTGGTGGTGGCTCGTACTTGGGCTTCTCCTTCTACAGCGAATGATTAGTATCATTGGGTCTATCATGCCAAGCAGTAATCCTCTACCTTCTTGTCCTTCTCATCTTTGTTGTCTCCGCCTTGACCAGCTCCTCCGAGCCCGGACTGTTGATTTCCCTATGATATTGTCAATAATGATCTTCGGCCCAATGTTTGAGAAGCCTACCATCGTACCTGCAGCTGTTTCTAACGCTGCTATGACAGGAAGTGAAGGCTTGATGTATCGAAGAGACTCGTCTGGTCTAATCGATGAGTTGAGGTTGTTGGAAGGAAAGGTGTATGGTAATTCGGTGTTTGTAATGGAAGGGGCGCCAGCTTGTAGCTCAGCAGGCGACAGAGACGCGAATGGCAGCTCGGATCTGCGCTAAAAGTGCAGCCTTGTTGCCAGCCTTAGGAGTAAGGCATAATATCGGGACTGTGAGGCATCCAGCCCCAGCCGGGATCGATAAATCACAGCCTCGAATTACTGAGGAGCTGCAACATTCACTGGAACCACGTTGAGACATCGCCCACCTTCGGCCATTTCCAAGAAAGAGAAGGGGTTTGACATATGTCTGGTAATACAACAGTCTCATTCTAGAGCCGCCACAAAAGATTACAACTTCTCAACCTGTTCTTCAAAGCTACTCGAATTGCCCAGAGTACCCCGCCAGCACAACCCGCCCCACGGTAAGGCTTCCTACAGACTGCCTTGCCAGCACCTTTCCCTATTTCCTCACTCTGCGATACTATATACTTCCTTCGCTTTGTTCTCAAGTTGTTCTGACATATCGCAGAATTTGAAAGTTTGCTCTGCTAAAGTTTTGTCCTGTCGATTGCCCGTTCCATTCCCGACCCTCTGGACTTCCCGACCCACCATCTTGGGGTTTCCTTCGAGCTTTATTCGAGTAAGACCTAGTCTTAAGAATAACATTAGACACCTCAAACCGACACTTGAACCAGATTGCCTTCCAAAGTCGCTTCACAACCCACTATGGCATCCAACAGACTTCGAAGAGTGGCCAAGGAGTTGGCAGACATCCAGAATGATACCCAATCCAAGATATTCTGCGAGGCTGCAGACGGAGATCTTTCACATCTACACGCGTCCTTCCCAGGCCCTCCAGATACTCCATATGAAGGTGGGACTTACGTCGTGGACATTACAATCCCCAATGAATACCCATTCAGGCCTCCAGTCATGAAGTTCCAAACGAAGCTGTGGCACCCCAATGTTAGCAGTCAGACAGTGCGTATAACTTGATCCTTTGGAAGATTGGGGAACTAAGAACAATGTAGGGCGCCATCTGTCTCGACACTTTGGGAACAGCTTGGTCACCAGTCCTCACAATCAAATCCGCCCTTCTTTCCCTCCAATCTCTCCTCAGCACACCCGAGCCCAAGGACCCACAAGATGCAGAAGTAGCGAGCATGCTCATGAAGAACCCAGAACAATTCCAGAAGGTTGCAAGAGAGTGGGCAATCAAGCATGCTTCAGCACCGAAGACTACACAATGGGAGGTTACAGCAGCTTCGCAGCCTGCTTCATCCAAGCCAAAAACACAAAAGGTTCTGTCTCGGGAGGAGGAGGAGAGGATCCTTATTGCCCGGTACGAGTCCATGCCGAAGTTTAAAGACTCCGCTAATATATGTGTAGATATCAAGGATACAACCGAGATCTGATCGACAGATTTGTAGCCATGGGGTTCGAATTAGACCGTGTCGTTGACGCATTCAATTTCGTCAGCATTGACCGGAATAACGGCGAGGACTACGAGCTTGAGGAAGCATACATGGGAGACATCACAGCCAGACTCTTGGGCGAACCATGATTTGTTATGAAAGGAACCTTGACTTGTGTGGCACGAATGACCGTAATGAAATCACTGGCAGGTATGCATGCATCGGCTCTGGAGTCTGGAGATTGTTGCTACTGGAAAGCAGCATGTGGAATTGGCAAAGGCGTACGGTATGGACGACGAAGGTCTGAATTAGGCGTAATTCCAACTCGTCGAATTCGTTGTGTTTAGATGCATGTCTTCATTATTAGCACACCTCGATTTCTTGCAAATCTTACAACCGTCAGCTGACAAGTGCTTCACCCTTGCGGAACGTTCAAGTCCAAAGACAACCAAAAATATTCATATACCATACCATCTACGCAGCTAAGGGTTCCAATAGTGTAAGCTTCAAGTACAGTGTTGCCCGTCTGCCAAATAACCACCCAATTTCCACTCCTCCTCATACTGAAAATGACATCACTTGCCCCCCATACTTGACGATTCCCAAGATCCCAGATTGGACGTGCAGTACAAATACGTCAGTTTCTGGAGTGCAGTGGGAAGAACAGGGCCTAGGAAGGACCTCGAGTGGTGGAGAGGTGTAGATACACATTTCCACGGAAATGCGTGAATAAGACATAGCGTCAGCCTGCCATTTTCCCTTTTTATTTTGTGAATGTTTTTGGTATTTGTGGTTAGTTTCGGCTTTGTTTTGATGTTGAAGCTAGAGCTGTTAATGGTAATTTTCGGCTAAGCATAATGGTCTGCTATAGATAATTGATGACCAAGGTAACGGAGACAATGAGTGTCAGATATATTCTCCCTTTACGATCTCCTCTCATTTATTTCACTATAGCTAATTATCTTCTGAGGTGATGGAAGCATCATAGAATTTATTTCCAAGTCTTCGCTGCATATCTAGTGATTGATTGAGTCTTATTTACTTCAGAACTCATCTGTTAGATCTTCCCTGGTGCCTCCCTTTGAGATTAGTCTGAGCAGTCTCCAATCTATGGGGACGCTCAAAAAGAAAACGAGACGCGCAAATGACTGGTAGTTGGGTCTGTCCTTGATAGTTTGTTCCTGTCACTGAACCTGTCATGCCACAAGAGAGCTTCCACCAACTGGCCAAGTCAACAGGAAATCGCTTTTTTGATTGGCTTACTTGAAAGAATAGAGTATAAGAACACATACCTTATCTATATAAAACCTTGTACTTTCACAGAAAAGCTTCATCATCCCCCACAGCCACCACCAACCAAAATCCAAAAGTGAATTAATTCCTCCTCACCTCCACCATATAAACACCTCAGCAACACAACACAACTCATTCCCAAATTCACGGTTCCAACCCAAGCCCCCTCAAGTAGCGAGATAAGTTACTCTCCGCCATCAATTCCATGACGTCACAGTGGTCGGCTCACCGACTGCTTGGCCAGAATTGTGAAGACGTAGTAGGTCCGGTTTTCCGGACTTTGCGAACTTCAAAGGTATGCGGAGGGCTGTTTATATCGATTCGTCGGTATACTCAGTCGCCGGAATATATTTTGGGTTTCATTCTAACATTCTTCCCTTTTTCTTTGGCTTTGAAGTTGGACAGCAAGACTTGAGTCTCCAAGTAATTTTGGATGTGAGAGGCTAGAAGGCCTTGTTGTTATTCTTTTGTCTTTCTTTTTGGCATCTGCTTGTTGCTGATGTGTTTGTTTTATTACCGAGATGAATTAAGCGAGAGGCGGCGGTGTTGATTCTTCCAGTGTCTCATTACCTGGACTACTGCTGATTACTAGATCGATACCTCCACTTCTATCAATGAAACTCACCCCGAATTCACCAGTCAGACACGTGAGCAAGTGTATGCTGAAGATAACAGCGGAACTCTCATCAACATATCCCACCAACGGAAGCATTATTTTATCTATTTTAATAGGCACCAGCTTTGCAACCTGTTTCCGATTGCCATCATGAACCAAGACAAAAAGATTTGTCGTAAAATACAGTCTCATGCGTAGTATACGGAGGTAGTCGCATATCTGACGTGCGAAGACAGAGTATTCGTAAAAGCGAGGAAGCTCTACAAATTTTGTAAGCTTGATGAGCGGGACGACTAATGGTACGTCCGTCATCATCCAGGGCCACGACTACTTCTTTTAGGCTCTCTAGACTGTGAGAGTTGACTGAAGAACCGTTCGACATCTATCCCACACATCAGTTCAACTCTGTGGGAATCATAACACAGAGAAACTTCAGCTTGGACATACAACTGAATGTCTTGAATATCAACAAGTAAGCTCTTAGCCTTGTTACAAATGCTGGTAATGTCGCCCGGCCCTTGCGCCGATGACAAGCATTGGTGTCGAAGCAGTCGTCAGGATCTGAGTTGAGATGTATAGAGAACAAGGAACTGAATGCTAGGAAGTCAAAGAAGAAGCAAAGCTAGGATCGGGCGTGAAGGTCGAGATATCGTGAGCTGTGTCGGCCTGTTACATCGCAGCTGCAGAGCCTTGGCGCCCGACTGCATGCTGGATGCACGTCACAATATACATTAGGCGGACTTACATCGCACTCGACAACTCACGAGGCTGCGTCTTCCAAGGGGGAAAACACACTCGAGAAAGATCAAACGGAATGAGCTGTCATCGCGAATGACTCGATAAGTACTTGGAGAGGATGGGGAAAGGAGAGGATGGAGAAAAGAAACGAGCTCGAAACCCGCCTGGAAACGGAAGGAAGGAAGGAAAGAGCAGGAGCAGTACACGCAATGTCAAGAATGAAGAAAGAACTACCTATCCCAGCTGTATACAACACTCTGGCTGATCAGTCCTGCCAATGGTTAACAAACATGTCCGCCCCATCCACATTCAACCCATGGACCCGACTTGAGAGCGCAACTCAACGTACTAAACGCGTATGCTCAAATTAACACATGCGCATCGCATCGCATCGCATCGCATAGGAAAGCACAACAAACTCCTATCTCAAGCACAAATCATAACAGTGCGTCGTTGTTCACGTTGTTGTTGATCCCCATTCCCACCACCCCTCAAAAAACGATGTCCCTCCTGAATTCTAACCATCCCCAATTTTAAGCGAGCCGGTGTAAAGGTGAACTGAATGCGACATGCAACAAAATCTCGTACCCCCCCTGTCTTCACCCTCACACCCCTGCCCTACCCACCCAATCTAAGCGTCTTTGGGACCTAGCGCCGGGAAGAGGTGGGGCTATCCGCTTGCCCCGCCTTTTTGAGGGTTCCATCCCGTCCCTCGCACTGGAGTCGAGCTGAAGGCGAGTGTGAAGCCGGTTCAGGTTTGGCGTAGGGAATGCAAGAAGAGTAGAGTTCTTGAGACAAAACAAAAAAAGGAAAGAAAGAGAGCATTTGAGATGTGAGATGATGGGTTGTGATATTTCGATTTCACAGCGAGCGCTCAATGCTACCTAGCTACTAGGTTGGGTAGGTACATAAACTTAGTTAAACAAAGCAAACCTCGATCTCCCCAGCAATGTACGAAATTCCAAAACAGAACAGAACATTTACCTCCTCGAAACGCAGAATATAAGACATCTTATCTTGTCTTATCTTGATTGATTGAATGATTGATCCACCCATCCCTCCCCTCTATCCTTCGTTGAAATACTCTGGTCTGGTATAGCATGGTAGAGTCTGGTATGGTGTGGTATGGTGTAGTAAGTGTAGTATGATATGATATGGTATGGTATGGCTATAATACAAAGTTACAGACTCTCGGTCGTACACTTTTCCCTTTTTTCACTTTCCCTTTTCCTCTCGCATGCCCTCATTCCCAAAGCCGTGCATGCATGCATGAATGAATGCCCCCCCCGCTAGAACTCACCACCCACCCCGTCCGCCGCCCTTGAAGCATGCATGCAAGCGAAATCCGTAAATGCAAAATGCAGATATAGTTGCCTCCGGATCATATCAATGAATCAATCGCTAGCCACCCCCACCCCCACCCCCACCCCACCCCTTGGGTCACCGACTTGAGATGCCCGTCTCCATGCTTTGCTTTTGCCCTTGGCCTTGGTGTACTTCCTCTGCACCATCCATAGCCATATCAACATCATACCCAGCACCATTCCCATTCCCATTCCCATTCCCATTAACCGCCTCCCCCCACCCCTCCCTCTCCCCCTTCCCCTCCTCATTACCACGCACCGCCATCTCCAGCGCCATCGCCTCCTCATTCTCCCTCATAAGGTCCTCTTCCTGCCTCCTCAACTCCCTCTGCTCCTCACTTTCCTCCATCACAACATTGCCATTCCCATCCAACCCCTCCTCATCTCCACCCATCACAGCATCAAGCTCCCCCTCAACATCCAACAGTGGTATTCCCCCCGCAGGAGGTGGCGGCGGCGGCGGAGGCGGGCTCTCCTCCTCCTTTAAACGTTTATTCGAGTCTGAGAACGAGTCATCACCAGCACCAGTCCCAGTCCCTCCTGGAGTCTCATCACCATCGCCATTCTCGTCGTCGCGTTTACGTTTGAGATCTGAGTTTGAGCCAGAAGCTGAAATGGAAGGCGTAGCAGGGAGAGATGAAGGCGGTGCATCGAGCACGGTAGGCGATAAATCACCAACTGGGTCCGGATCTTGGTCCTGATCCTGATCGTCCTCTTCATCACCCGCTTTCCCGTTCGTTCCAGATGCAGAAGCAGACGCCGATCCATTAACTCCCGATCCATTCAAAGCAGCCTTCTCAGCCTTCTTTTTATCAAGAATCTTCTTCTTCTCCACCGCCTTCTCGAAGAAATCACGAACATAGCTTTTGACTTTCTTTTCTTGTTTCTCCGAGATCTTAGTTGGGTCTTCGACGCGGTTGTTTTTGAAGTCGGAGGCGACGAGTTTCTTGGCGACTTCTTTGGCGAACTTCTTGAGGTCTTCTCGGGGGAGTTGTTTGGAGAATTTTTGCATTACGTGTTTGATATGTGGGAAGAGCTGGTATTGTGTCAGTTTGAATTCAGCTAACATGGGCGAGAGAGCTTACGGTATTTTCATAAAGCTTCATCTGTTTTTCTTGAGGAAGTGCACGCCATTTCTCAGTCGGCTTCTTTTCTTTTGGAGTTGAATCGCCAGTGGGTATTGACTGGGTTGGAGTTTTTGGATCGGGTTTCGTGATGCTATCAATAATATCTTGAATGGCTCTCGCAGTTTGAACACTTTTCGGGGGAGCTTTGGGTGGTGGAGGTGGCTCAGGAGCTGGGAAATTAGGCCTTACCCAGGTTGTTTGACCGGATTTGCTATAATAATATGCATTTCCTTTCTCATCCTGGGCCTGAAACCACCCTAGGGGTAATGCATTGGGTGGTCGTCGGAATGGAGGTCGTGCAGCGGCAAAATTAAGGTTCCTCTGAGGAAGATTACTTCGTGGTCCAGTAGGAGCGACGATTGCTGGGGTCGCAGGCGATTTGGTGACATCCTCTGATCGTTTTGTATTTCGACGTTCAAAGATCGGTACAGCGTTCGGGTCGAACTTTTTTCTAGGTATGCGGTAGGCGACCTCCAGCTTGCTCCAGTCTTCCAAGAGTCGCTTAGCTTCGAATGCTACATCCTCATGTTCCGAATCCACAAGGGTCTCAATCGTCGCCTCGATTTTGGAGTCGCTGATCTTGTTGCGAGTGAGCCGGGGGAATTTATAAAGAATGTCGAGGATTTGTAGGATGACATTGTTGTCGTCTTTCCACGTGGTCAGGGTGGTTCGTAGAATCTGGTAGCCGTGCATCTGCACCACTCGGTTCCGAACTCGATCGTCATCGCAGCGCTGGATACGGCTGAGCAATTTGACGGCAATCCACTTCTCCTTACACTGCATGAGCGTGGCCATGACTTTCCGGACACCCTCTTCATCGAGACCTTTAGGCTGGACATTATTAACGTATTCCTCGTCGTCTTCGCCAGTCTTCTTCTTTCGGGGCTTCTTGGCGACCGCTGTATCCCATCCATCTCCATCATCAATTCCCAGCGCTTCGATCGTGGCATGAGGCAATTTCGTGGCACGATCAGTCTGCGTCTTGCCACCGATGAAGCCTGTACAGTTTGGCTCACCGCAATAGCAGGGTTGAGGGTCAGCACCGTATCGGTCCACATTGTAGTTGAAGACCAGCTCCTCGCCGGCTTTGATGTGTCGCTCGGCAAAAATGCCCATGCGCAACTTCTCCCCGACAACCCATTTGTCCACGTAGCAATTTGGATTGCAGGAATGGTTGCAGAACCGCCCGAGATTGCCCTTTTTTGTCGCATCGACGAATTCGTGCTTCGTGAGGGACATGAAATAAAAATGCTTGATGCCTTCATCGTTGTATTGTTGGGTTCGCCTTCGAAATGTCGGTTCGTTGATGACTTCGCCGAGATACTCAAAAATAAATGTGTCAGCGTTGAGATCAACGTTTGCACGCAAACCGTAGCCCTTCTTCTCAGTCTTGAAGACCGAGACGTTGGCGTATTCTCTCTGCTGAAACCGCTGGTTTTGGCACCCCGAGCCACAATTACAATCTCCGTCCACACACTCCATTTTAGTCGCACGGTTGATGCAGTCCGAATCTTCGCCACATGCCTGATTTTTGCCATTGCCTGACCCCATCAGTACAGCGCCGATTTGGGGGAATGAAAACACTCACTCCATTGTTCTGAGCAGTCACAATCCAGAGCATCATGTTCAGAGGATCCCATATGCTTAGATCCATAAATACAGTCCTTGATTACCTGAAATACCGTACATGCTTCCTCTGTAGAATCTGGCACGTCATCGAAGAGAATTGGTGGTCGAGATATTACCTTCTGTGACGATTTCCTTGACAATTTTGGTGCCTTCCCAGGCTCAACCGTAACTGTGATGTCGCCAGAAATAGTCTCTTCCTCCTCCTCATCTTGCGATTTCGGTGTTTGGCTTGCGCTCCCTTTCTGTGACGGAGATTGTGATGTAGATTGCTCTATGGCCGGAGTCGACGAGCGTGACCTCTTCAGGTAGCTTGGTGTGGAAGACTCCTCATGCTTGCCATTAACCATGATTGTATCTTCCTGGTCCTCTGGTGACCCGTCTCCATGGAGCTTCATCTCCCCAAGCGCAGCGTCTACCGCTGCTGGTTTTACGTCTCGAGTGTCGTCTGCCATTATTGTGATGCTTCTCAGCGGACGTCCGTGGATCTGCAGGAGTGGTTGCTCTTGAGTATGCCCTCACTTCGTTCTAGCTTGATGTTGGGTGCCGCAATGGATTCCCCCACAATTGTCCACGGCTGGCCAGATGCTATTTGTAATACTGGTAATATGTGCAGTGGGCTCTGTCAATCGCGAGGACCTTTCTGTTGCTAGGAGGATGCGAAATCAAAAGAGTGGTTGCGCCTCGCTGTGTTGTGCCGTTGAAGGGATGGTGGAGACAACGAACGGCGCGATTTGCGACGGAGAGTGTATTCGTGGTAGTCGAGGGAGCGGAGCTGCTGGCAGACGCACACATGAAGCGCAACCTCGAAGTGAATGACTTGGGAGAGTTTCGGGGACGAACAGCGGAGGACGAAACAAGATGGTCGCGAAATGATGCAGTAGAAATGGACGAAGAATACAGTAGCGCGCCTCTTTACCTCGTCCACATTCTCTCGTCTCCAAGCCTCGGATTGCCTTTTGCTCGGTTGTCCCGCGCTCACATATTACTTTTCACTAGGATGCCCTCTCGCCCGTGCCAGTCGTTCAGAATATCAATTGCTATGAAGAAAGATGAAGATTGTAGGTAGATACAGTTTGGAGAAGCAAGCGCCGGAGTTTACCGAGCTTTCCCCATGCGACAAAAGTGCGCTTTCCACAATCTGACAGATATCTGGCTTGTAAGTGGTTTTGTAGCAATTCTGGAGAAAAAAATATCCTCTGGACTCTGGTGGTCGTTTCCAGACTATGTTCTTAACAGCTTGACCATGCGACAGCAGTGTTTACTGAGTAAGAAAGAGCCTCGGCGTCCAACATCCCTGCCTCCATCCCTCCCGATACATGTATCCCAAGATAAATACCACTTACATTAATTGCAGTATGATGAGTACTCCATGGCAGGTTTCGGCATAGCTGATGTATGTTCGTGTTCGTGGCTCTCGTGTATGTTTTGCGGTGGCCATATGGCATTCCAGCCAGTCCATCTGACTGTGCTCCGCCTTCACGATCGCCTTGAACTGGCAGCACCGTCTCGGCTTGTTCTCGTCGAGGAGGACATCATGAATGCTTCAGAAAGAAGTGGTATGATCCGCAACTTCGATAAATCGATTTGAGCAAACCCTTTGTCCTAGCCAACATGCCTCCGAAAATGTTGACTGTGCCCGCAAGCAGTATTCGAATAAAGAGGATCAGGCTTCCAGTCCGTATTCCATGTAGATTGTAGTTGCCAACACAGATTTTGGCCACATCGCATAGACCTTTCGAAATCATTTGGTGTGAAGTGTCGTGGTTTCTGGCTTGCATCCTGTAGCCCAACAGTACCTGACCGCTTCTTGCCAACAGGCGACCATCTGCATACTATCTTTCCAAAACTACACACTTATGGCTGATCGGGTAAAGGGAACGAGTAACTGCATACATTCCGCCTGTCGGTAACGTCAGCGATGAGAATGGTGATGATCGGGTGGAGGCATAGGCATATTTCCTCCCTATGAAAGATTGACAGCGCATTCTGCAGAATTGGCGCGAACTTTGCTTGCCCCACTGATTTCTAGTATATGAAGGCCAGGACCGCGACGAAGAATAGATTGCGGGCGGGGCTGTCCATTGTTTGAGATTCTGCGCTTCTTTGAAGTTTGTTGCGATGTTGCCAGTCTGCGAAGTCGGGGTCTGGCATCTGGTCGCATATGTTTTGCGCTGATGCGCTTCTGTTTGCTCTGCATCCCCTACCACCCCGCCATAGCCAACGGAGTTGCTGCTGTCGAAGTCTTCGGTGACCATGCAGCGATTCCTTTCTCTGATGTCTCGATGATATTGCGGCTCAAAGGCGGATTGCGCGAGCGGACGAACTGCCAGCCTTATGGAGTTGATCAGTGGCCGAACGATTGGAGATGGCACGGTAGTTTGCGATCTCTCAAGGTCCGCTAAGGGCTTCCACGGCACTTCTGGGTGGTGATTGGCCTGTCGCCAGCCGAACCTGTCCAATCCTCAGTGGTGGAAATGCTTGTACGGGCTGCCAGCGAAGCAAACAGTGGCGGCCAATGGAGAAAGCGACCGACTCCCCTGGATCCAAATTCGACGACACTCGTGCTTCTCACGGGACCATCGTGGGGGAAAAAGGGAGGAAATGGAGGGCAGAACGAGAAGGTTGGCGAAATTGGAGCTGCAGGGCGAAATGAGGATGAGTGAGAGTTGCAGTTGCAGTTGCAGTGGCAGCTGCTGCCGGGCGGGACAGGATAGGGTGGGACCGTGGGAGTCTGGGAATTGCCGCCGGCGAGACGAGCAGCAGGCTTGGGCTTGTGCTTGTGCTTGTGCTTGTGCTTGTGCTTGTGCTTGTGCTTGTGCTTCTGGAGCTGGAGCTTGAGCTTGAGCTTGAACTTGTCGAGCTTCTGGTTAGCCGTTCGCTTCTCCCAGTCCAGTCCCAGGCATATCATCTGGTCTGTCGGCCCCCGTTTGCACTCGCTGGATTGGACGTCCAGCAGGCAGTATGCACCTGGTGCAGCGTGCATCATGCACGTCTTCAGCGTAATTTACTGCTGCACTACAGCATGCCGACCCGACTTTCAGTGGATTCCAGTCTGGTTTGGGCTTGGTTTGGGTTTTTGATCTGGTCTGGTCTGGTCTGGTCTGGTCTGCACCCTGATCGTTGCTGAGCTTCTTTCCTGTTCTGCGATTTTGCACTACCACTCCCACTCCCACTCCCACTCCCACTCACTCACTACCTCCCCTTCCCTTCCCTTATCCTGCCATCGGGGCTTCTTCCTCGCCCGCTTCCTCCCCCATGGTACACCTCCTACCTAGTACCTACTCTCCCCCTCTCTAGCCGACCTTCCTACCTACCTTACTTACCCGCTCCTTTGACGCTGGTTTGACGCTCCAGGCGACCTGTCAACCGGTCCGAACCTGCCATTTTACTTTGTACTGGTACAGTACCTGTTCTGTCCTACTCAGTCTACACTATCCTGCTCTGGTTCAGGTTCAGGTTCAGGTTCAGGTTCTGGCCCACCTACTACCCAGGTATCCTTCTCGCAACCTCCCTCGTCAAGTCCTTGCGCCTTCGCTCTCCTTTTCACCCCTCTGTCCCTCACCCAGTGGCCCATTTCGAGGCCCATGCCACTATCTCTTCTACCTTCCTTCGTACAGAACATTGCCTACTTAGTTGCATGTCCTGCTACCCGACCCTCTTTTGACCTCCCCGCCGGCCTCACTCTTTCCCACGGCGACCCGTAACGACATCAGACGATCACTCGACCGACTCCACGCTCCCTACAGTGCTTCGAGAGTGATAGAGACCCAGAAAGATACTTAATGCCCTATAATTCGCCTCTCCCGCCGACCCTCCTCCCACCCCCTCTCTCCTTCAATATCGTGCGCCAGTTGCTCCACTCCTCCTCTACGCATCTTTCTCTTCGAGTCCTATCAGTATCAGGCCAACAAGATGGACAACCAACCGTTTTCAGACGAAGAAAAGGTACGTGGATGATTTGGTGCGGTCTATACTACAGGAGTTATGGAGTCGTCGCTGTCTGATACTCCAGGCGCAATCGTTCCCTATCTTTGCGCCTAAAACTAATATGCCCCCGTCTATAGCGCTTTGTCCTCGCAGAAGCCATCAGGACCAGTCAAATTCCACTGGAGAGACTCTTCGCCTTTCTGAATGACAATTCCTCAGTCCCAGCGTGGGACGATATGCTGGTTCCTCGTGGTAAGTTTGTCGTTGATTTTCAGCAAAACTTCCGAAGCAAGGTTCCCCAGATCGCGAATCGATATCGCGGAACAACACACAGACATTGTCGGGACTTTGACCTATATATCGGACCATTTATTAGATTGCTGACTTCTAGAACAGGACGAAACCTAAAACAATGTAAAGACGCGTTCGAAAGTCTTCGCTTTAGTCCTTCGGCGCCAATGTTCCAGCCCCATATCCAGAGTCAGAGTCATGGTCAAAGCCAAAGCCATAATCTTGCTGTCCCGAATTTAAGTGCGACGAGCTCTGGTATCAAGCGCAAGTCAGCTCCTGGAGCGATGGAACCCTTTTTTCCTGCCGCCGGCCCTCCAGCAAAGCGACGACAATCTAGTGGTGATCCTGTTTCAATTGCGCGCGATATACGTCCCAAGCCTTCCAATGGTTCTCCTCTGTCCACGACGTCCTTTCCGACTCAAGAACCAAAAAAGCGCGGTCGACCGTCTAAGAAAGATGTTGAGCGCAAACAACAGGAAGCTATTGCACGAGGGGATATTCTGCCGCCGGCGACTTCTATGGGATACCAAATGCAAGGAGAGGAAGTTAGTGTTCCTGGTTATGCGCCAATCCGTCCAGCGGTAACTCCGACTCCCCAGTATGCGCCGAGTCCAGGAATACCAATTGAGAGAGAACTTCCCGAGCGTGCAGGATCACCAGGGGAAAAAAGACGACCGAAAGCCACTCCAAAAGCTTCTAAGGTATGTCATGAAGTTGTAGTGGTGGAAAATGCTAATTTCCTGAAGGCTACTCCCAAACAACCAGGAGAAGGTAGTTTTAAGGTCAACCCAACCATTGGTTCCATGATAGAACATGAAGAACCGGTTGCGCCGACTTCAATAGCAACTTCAGCTGCTATTCCGGTAACAGGTCCGGTCGAGGTTGCTACTTCAGCCCCAATTAGTTCACTGGTTGCGACAGCAGCACCTCCACCTCCACCTCCAACATCAACAACACAACCACCACCCGATACATAATTCATTTTCTTAGAAGAAACTTAAACGCCGTCCACGTTAATTCATTCTTCTTGCCCTTCAATATACTTAACGAACCTGTTTTCTTACGACGGGACTCGATCCATTAGACGCTTCTTAGAGTTTACGCCTTCAACGATCGCATTAATGGACGCCTATATACGCCATCGACGACGACCAATTCTATATAATAACGCCTCGAATTCTGCATTCTATACTTTTGACGCCTTCATGTTCTCCTTAATGCGATCGAATACTATCGGACTTTCTTCGACTGACGCAACCACTTAATACACCACCCACGCGAGTAAAACACCACGGAAATTCCTTTGCATTCGACCTTCAGGGCCCTTGAAATTCTACGCAAGCGGATGATACCCTTGATCTCATGAGCAAGCAGCAAACAAGCATTGGTGCGCAAGTACTGTAATGTGCATGGTGCATTGTTTTAGTGGCATTTACACAACTTTGGAGCTTTTCTTAACATTTTATATGATTTCTTTCGGTTTCAATGGTATACAGGCGACATTGATTTTGGGGTTTCTACATGCTGTGGAAATGGCCGGAACGGAGGGTGGACATTTGCTTGATTTGCTCTGGGCGGATTTTTGCTTGTTGATTTGTTTGTTTGATTAGTTGGCTGGAGAGCAATACCACATGGCGCGATGGAGACAGGAGCACGAGCAGGGGAGACGGATCTAGAACCGTGGTATGGATTCGGGCTCGGATTCGGATTTGATGAGATGCAGGCAGATGCAGATGCAGAAGCATGGCATGCCTGCGTGCGTGCGTCGGATGTACTATAGAGTGATGAGGAGGCGAGCGACTGTAACAACACGCAGGTACGGACGGCGAGACGAGCCGGGAAGGACCGAAAACCAACGAAGTCTTATGTACAGTACAGTATAGTAGGTGCAGCAAGAAAAACACAATACCAATACCAAAACAATCGAAAACGAGCCGGCCGTCGACATGGGCATAATATGGAATGGAGACTTGGCTACCATCTGAGCAATAACTTAGGTACCTATACAGGCACAATATCGAAAGGAGACTTGGCTACATCTAGGACGTCTCAAAGAAGTAAGCACCAACTCGACATAATGTACGTACATGCTTTTCGTACAGGACCAATTTCACTAGTCCAGCCACCTCCTTTTCGCGGCAAAATACAGAGTCACAGACAGACAGAGTACGGAAAAGTTCGAGGGAGGTCGATAGACGAGCGAAGAGGCGTCGCCAAGGAAGTGCTCGATCACGGTGGAGCTGGGGACTATCTGGCTGGGCACTGGAGACAGGATCTATCCTTGCAACTATGCTGGACTGTGATTGACAATCGTCGACGTCCCACGCAATATTTTGCCCCTTCTTGGTCATGGCTCTCTGTTCTAGGGTCCATTGAGCACTCGAAAATCGAGTTCAGACGGCAGAGACGCGTCGTCTATTTTAATTTGATTGTTTGTTTGTCTGTTACCCGCCGCCCAGCCGGGCATTCGTGGTTCGTCCTTCAGGCGCGTGTGGTGCGCGCAGTAAGTCAGTATTTTGACCTTATTATATGACTTGGATGGATGGATGGGTGGGTGAAGAGAGCAAGCGGGTAGTCCCGCCGACCGATTGATTACCTTCCCTTTCTTCCATATGGAAAATTGAAATTGACGATACTTACTTACGCGAGGTTGGAATGGTGAAGGGTAGTGGTGTAGTGTAGTGTAGTGGTGAAAGCTGTAAGTCAAAGGAGGTGGATGGGGGATGTGGAGGGGGATGGAGAGGGGGGATGGGGAGGGGGAAGAGGGGAGGGGATGGTGCTATACAAGCCGTGTGCTTGGGGAGTTGGGAGTTGGAGAAATCGAGAGGTAGCTAGCTGGCTGGCCGGCCATACTTTCGTCCGTCCCTCCACAAGAAGAATAAGAGGAGGTGACGACACACGGAGAGGAATGGAGGGTCTGATAGATACAGATACAGATACTCACTTCACTTCTCTTCTCCTGGTTTTTGTGTTGGCTTGTTTTGTCACTTTGTTACTTTCCCCCTTCACTAAGTCACTCTGCAACGTATATATCCCTTAAGAATATAGGCTTGCTAGCTGCTTTCTGAAGACTGGAAGAGCTATTACTTGTGAAGGAAGGTTGGTATCTGTGCAAAGCCAACGTCGAGTTTATAAGACGGTGCTGTCTCGGGATGGAGAGGAGGAGAAGTAGTTTCCTATATATAGTTTTCATTTTCTATATTTTGTTTTAATCAAGGGAAGATTCCAAACGACAGTCGTGTTGGGCTTTTCAATTCCTCTTCTTCTCTCATTTTGCAGTATATGCCAGTCATCGTTATTATCATATCCATCTAGCCACTCTCTTGCTGATCCGATTGGACACAGTAAGTAGGGAGAAGAAAAACCGCAACGGGGCTCAACACAAACTGTCATACATCCCACTTTCCCCCTCCCTTCCACTTACTGATATCATTTTCCAGCTTTCCAGTCTATCCTTCTCCCAAAAACAGAAACACACCGCAAACGCGATTTTTTCAAATTGAAGATTGGGTGTTTTAGTAAATTAGGTCCGTCCATCTACTCCTTTACCTTTACCGAGTAAGTTAACTTAGTCTAGCCTCCCGCTTCCTGCCTCCTGCACGCTTGCTGCAGCATGCATGCATGCACTCTGCACTCGTGCATTAACCCTAGCTCCTAGCTGCAGTAGCAAGCCCGGAGCCGCTCCGGCTGAGCCGTTTTGTTTCGTTAGGATGTTAGGACTTTAGGAGGTTAGGATGATGCCGTTGACTTGCAGTAGGTGTGCAGTAGTGGTTATGTACTTTCGGTTATGAAGAATGGTGTTGGTGAGTATGGAAGGGAAGGGGAGGGGAGGCCAGACAAGCGAGATGAGATGAGATGAGATGAGATTTCTTGGATTTTGCCATGCTTTTTGTGAGATTGAGTTTATCTGTCTGTGCCGAGGGGAAGGGAAAATGACTTTGTGGAAAAGGGGAGGAAAGAAGTTAGAGTTGGGACAAGCTCGGTTGGAGCGAGCGGTTGAAGATGATGGTGTTGGTCTTGATGTCCTAGCTGCAAGAATAACCCAAAGGAGGACGAAAACAGAAACTGCGATGGGGAGCATCATCGAAGTGCAGATTTATGTCTTACATTTACTTTCACACCCTCAACTTCCTTGAAAATGCATTCTTTCTAGATCTGTCTCACTTCTCCTCTTAATCTGTCTGTTTAAGTTTGTGTGGCCCTTGGAAGAAGACTTTGTACTCACAAGTATGTTATGCAGAAACATCGCACCGCATAAGTATAAGTACGGAAGATATGCAATATGCAACGGGTCGGGATGTATGCACATGGGTTGGTGGGTACTGTATGCAGCTGTCTCCGTCTTCGGTGGGGAATCGGGATGAAAGGCTCGGTACGATGCGATACGGAGGCACGGTATTATTACGTCGGAGGTAGATCGGTACCGTGTACCGAGGATACTGGTGCTGATGCTGTGGCGGTGGGTTTATGGTTTTGGAGGTCGGAGAACTGATTGTTGGAGCCGGAATAGGACAAGGAGTGAGGTAGTTGTTTGGTGTTGGCAGGTGAGGATAAGGCTCTTTGCACGGCAGGCTATCTAGAGAAGAGAATGCTGATATGCCATGCTTGGAAGTTTGTTGACATCGAGTTGTTTGCGTCGCAGTTTCGTTTACTGTACCGTACTGGGCCAGAATCTATATTGACTTCTCGGGTGTGTGGTTCAGTCCATGAAGTACTTCACTATTTCTCAGCCAGCGTTCCTTTATTTTCAACATCCACTAGAAGATATTAAATGGATAAGAGTATATAAACAGCGAAAGGAAACGACTTCAAGGCACGAATTCGCCAAAGAGCGCAAGTATGAACACTAATCCATGGAGTCTGCCTTACAGAGAACCCATAGGTTCACCAAGAGCTGGTTTTTGTCTCGATCTGTGAGTAAGGCATATCAGAAATTGAGAACCAAGCCTACAGCAATCTGCCGAGTCCGTGCTACTATCATGTGATGACTTCAGAGCAACTGCGATGTACTTCACTGTTGTCATGTCCAACACCATTGTCATTCATCCATACTGTCTCCAGGATAAGCCAGCTTCAACACAATCATCCAAGTCCTCACAAGCTGTTTTACGTCTATATCTCTTCCAATAGCTCACAGGAAGTAGTGAGAACTTCTTCTTCGAAACCGCATGAAGGAATCAGAGACCGGTCGGTCCCAACTTCACACGTCAGGTGGGTGCTCATCCCTGTGTTTCCCTGTTGTTCAAACCTCCACTTGGACATATTTTAATGCATTTCCTACCACACTTGCCGTGCTTATCACAGGCTTGGTAGTATAGGTGAATCTGATGAAAACTATAGCAAAGAAGTGATGCGTGATGTGAATTGTTTCAGGTATACAAACTCCTTGATCTTTGAGACAGCGAAAGACGTAACAGACTTGGAGATACTCGCTACCAACATGTGCTTCTTGCTGAGACTTACCTTCCCTGTATCGTTGCTCAAATATAGCTGGCTTCTTTGTGTCAGGCATTTTCAAGAATCGACTTGCCTGGACTGATTTGGCTTGCTGTTTACGGCGCTGAACTGTGGGCCTGGGGGTACAAATTGTTGCCATTCGCCTTCTCACTGTCGAATTTAGGACACTGTCCAGAACCAACACCAGAGATAGCTTCGGGACAATGACAGCTGGCCTGATAAAACTGCTCAGTCGGTCGTGGTAGGTATGAGATGAGATGGCTAGATGGTTAATGGCGATGTAACACCCGCCGCATGTTGACTCGCCTTCTATCGGTATATTTTTCTTTTGGTATGTAGCATGAACGCCGAGAACGCATTCCCCGAGGATATATAGCGATTAAGTGATTTCTCCATGCTAGACGGGTGGAATGAGACCTATTGATTTGCTCAGGAAGGAGATTCACAACCAATAAATGCAAAGATAACCGCAAATCTTAATAAGCAGACAAATCTTCACTCTGTCGAGGAGTCAGCAATGCCATGCTGGAAAGACTTCGATAGACTCATTTCTCGACTGGACAATTTGGCTGCTACTTTTCATGTAACGGCACTTCTGTTGAAGCCGAAACTTCAGAACATTGCAGAACAGTCATTAACTTGTCTAATGTCCACAAACCTTCAATCATTAGCACAGTAACCTACAGGACGATTCAAGATGTATATTGCATGTGACTAACACGTGCCATGACTGTGGCCTGTACGTGAGCAGGTCCTCGCCACTCGCTTCGCGGGAGCAATCACCCAGCCGAAAGTCAACAAAGCAACAGAGCTGTGAAACCAACAGGTTCATAAAGAAGCTGACGATAAAAGGGGAACGAAAGGATTGTCGGGCAACGGCCCGTCGGCGTTCCCCCTTTTCGTTACCGACTTCCAAGATCTCCAAGAAAACACGCGAATCAGGAAAGTGGGCTGCCAAGCAGCTGTCATGACGCGGCTGGCTTTCTGCAACTCTTCGCATCTGCAGCGACCCAGGACACTCCCAGTCCCCACGCAGTTTTTCAATGGCATATGTCACCCCAACTGAAATACGCGGTAGCTACGAGTATCCCACTCACATCCCTTGGCATATTGCACTGCCCCATTATTGCGAATAATGGGATGGGGTTGTGATGGCATCGGGTGGGAACAGGGTAGCACTATCAGAGGGAAATGTTATCTCTTCTCGGAACTCCGGCTCTCCTCTTTTCCTCTCTATTCCTCGAATGCCGGCAACGAGCATTTGTTGATTCAATCCGACGATGAGGTCCTCCTTCGCCCTCCTGATAGCTCTCCCGGCAGCAGTTAGAGCTTGGTCGTTGAATGCGTACAATCTGGGTCTTCATGGGGTTTATCCGACACAGAACTTTGTCTCTCTTGGCCAACCAACACCGTGGGCGCAGATTTCGCAATGGGATCCTCGATGCGACCAAGATGGAGGACTCATTCTACTGAGTCCTCGAGGCATCAATGTTCCCAATCCTGGGCCGGTAATACTCGATCCTAGGGGGAATCTGGTTTGGTCCGAAGGGAAGTTTGGACAAGCTATGAATCTGCAGGTACAAAGGTACAAGGAAGAAGATTTCTTGACATTCTGGTCGGGAACAAGCCACGGACCGCACTCCAATGGCTCTTACTACATGGTAAAGCTATTAATTGGCACTGTGAATGAGCAAGACTAATTTTGGATAGCTTGATTCCTCGTATGAAGTTGCCCACACAATAACCTCGGTCGGCATAGACATGGGAGGCGATCTCCACGAATTCGAGATTACGGATAATGGAACTGCACTGTTTACAATATACGAGGACAAGCAGGTGGACTGTTCGGATGTTGGACATGACGGGCTCTGCTGGATCGACGACTGCCTTTTTCAAGAAGTTGACATAGTCACTGGTGAATTGCTCTTCCAATGGCGGGCTTCTGATCACGTACCACTCAGCCATTCATATAAGCTCCGACACAAGGACGGAATGACGAAGAAGAAGGCGTGGGATTTCTTCCACCTGAATAGCGTTGAGAAGGACGATTTGGGGAACTACCTTATTTCATCCAGGCATATGCGCGCCATATACTATCTGGACTCGAAGGGAAACATACTTTGGAGTCTTGGGGGAAAGCACAGTGACTTTACTGACCTGTCCGATGGATATGCTTCGAACTTCAAATGGCAGCATCATGCGAGATGGAGGGGTAACAACACCATGTCGTTCTACGATAACCATGCAAAGAATGTCTTCCACCCTCTCTCTGAATTCAGTCGCGGTATGTTGGTTCAATTTGACTTCGAAAACATGACCGTCAAACTGCTCCAGACATACAAGCACCCAGATAATGTCCTATCGATATCGCAAGGGTCCATGCAGGTGATTCCAGAGTCTGGAAACGTGATGATTGGATGGGGAAACACACCAGCGTACACGGAATTCACAGCCGATGGCGAGGTTCTGTGTAATACACATTTCGGCGCTCCCCTGTTCTTCATGATCCTCGATTTCGGATGGGTGAAGTCATACCGTACATTCAAGAGCCCCTGGGTCGGCAAGCCAAAGACACCACCCACGATCAAGATCTATGCCGGCCAAATTTTCGCAAGCTGGAATGGAGCAACTGAAGTTGCGAAGTGGAGGCTCGAGAGCGCGAAATCCCTGAAAGCCACTGATGACGAGTTTTCCGTCGTTGAGGAAATAGACAAGAATGGCTTTGAGGGCGTGTTCTTGCGTGGTAGCTGGGAACGTCGATTTGTTCGAGTTGCTGCTCTCGATAGAGAGGGCGAGGTACTGGGATATACGGAGGTGGTTGATAGTACCTTTGAGGAATACGTAAGCATCCAACTAATCAGGTATCAATGATGAAAGCTAACACGTGTCTAGGTCTCCATATCGCTGTTCCAGATCTTCGTGTCACTTTGTTTCTTCCTAGTAGTTGGTTTCTTCGTATGGAGATATCGTGAGATGCTCACCAAACAATCTTCGAAGATCTTTGCGCTTCGACGCCAGCAGAAGAGCACGCAGCAATATGAATTACTCGACTCGAGGGAGAATCTCGATGATGCAGTTTGAAAGAAACGACCACGATATCAAAAAATATGACTCAAGGCTTGTCTGGGAACACTTGTAGCCCGTGAAAGGACCAAGAACGGCAAGAAGTTGTCGGCGCTGGCGGTGGAAGCCAAGATCCGCTGGATAGGCCGTCTCATGTCGAGAATAGCCACGGTGATTACCTAGGGAGGGAGCATTAGATACCCAGATTGTAAGAAATAATGAATTCATGTGATCAAAGCCCTCGGGTCCGTCGTCTTAGTTGTCAGTTGGGTTGAGCTATTAAATCATACTTTTGTTTCGTTGTTCGATATTGGGCGTTCGAATGTTGGTATCCATTGATTGATCTTTGATCCTGGGAAAAGATTCGGTTTCTTATATCCTTACCGCGGAGTTTCCTCGATGTCGTCAAGAAAGGCATCAGAGATCATGGCCTTATGGCCGCGAGTCCTTGTGTCGCTGCTCCCTGGATTTCTTGTGAAGCGCGTCGGAGGCAGAGTTGATGGATTGTCTATTCACCCTTATTCACTTTATCCCTGTCAGGTTGAGTGATGGTCTTCCTCGCCCCCTCAACTTGCTGAGGATTGAGAAGAACTGGTGTTATCGACGGGGAGGTCGAGTGTCCTGGCTTGAGAGCGAAACCGAGATTCGCGAATTGCTGGAAATATCGCGAGTCTCAACAGAAGGCAGCTGCTCAGGATCCGCTCCCACCAAATGCAGTTTTATCTTGGAGAAATGTAAACAAAAGAACATGGTAAAATGCCCATCGCGCAGTGCGTGTAGCACTGTCTCGAAATTACTAGTGGTCACTTCTATGTTCGGTAGCGGTCTGATATTCATCACACAAAAGCGAGGGCTAACTCGTCACCGCTACATTACTGTCGCTACCTCCCATTCCGTCCCGGCGCATCCATCACCAGCTTCAAAGCCGAAAACCCAGCAAAGCACAACCCACAATATGTAACGAAATAAGCAACTTTCCTGCAACACTTCAGTGATGGAGCAACAACTCCGTCTCTCCTCTCCCTCTTCAGATAAGATCATCTTCACTAGCAGGCTATGCTCAAAAGAATCTCTGGATGGCCCAGGAGGCTACTCTACCTTGCTCTAGGCCCTTCTTTGGAATTTTCTTTACCGACTACCTGGTTCGAAGAAGGAAGATCTCAGCTGGGAAACCGTGCTCTACGGATCCGTGAGGTAGCTATTGTACATCATTAGACAATATTGGAAGACATACGCGTGAGTTATTATGGTTGTTGTTTTGCCTACCCCCATACTTGCTTGTTGTGGTGGCTAGACGTGACTTGCCGCTTGCTTGGCTGCATGAGAATTTACAAATTAGATACAAAGTTTATCAGCAGTGTTTTGTATTTTCTCCGTTTTCTGCACTTTTCTCAACAATATCGTGCGGAAAGCGTGGGCTAAACAGTCCAGAGAGGCGCGGGTTTGAGACACGTTGAGGTCTGATGATCTTTGGGGAGCTGTGTCCGCAGTCAGAGCTAGGAATGCGAAGTGATGCAAATAGAAAAGATAGAGTTTCGACACTAAATAGTCATTTTGGGCTTAAATTGAAGGTTCAGATAAGCCTGAGGTGTCGGCATGGAAGAAGGATTGATAGTTGGAACAAACCGTGGTGGGTCTTGGTGTTGAGCCACGCGATTGTTTGTGTCCACATTCTCGCTTAAATATGGGAATGCACCTGGGCATTTACCGACTCATGGGCGAGGAGTGTGGATTAGAAAAATCGCATCCACAGAACGCGTCATGTTGTTCACTTGCGTAACGACGACAACATATGTCAATAACCGAATTTTGGAAAGGAGTCAATTTGCGAATCTTTGACTATTTGGTCTTGGTCAATGTCTAGGTGAATCCCAGAAACAACTCAAAATGCCCTGGCCTCAAAGGGAGGCGAGAAAGAAAAGAATGATATGTACAAGTATCAAACTCAGTCTAGAATATACTGAAATCTATCCAGATCATATCCAGTGATCGCCTTTTTCTTAAAGCCGTGATGCGTCCCATATACATTTTCCAATCTAAATGCGCCGGGTGTAAAAAGTATGGTAATCTTATGTGCAAGAATAGATACACCATCTAGAATTTTTGATGAAAAGCACTCCGCACAGTCTTCTTTCGCAGCCTCTTTCCGAAAATTTACAACGGGGGCGAGAAGCTAGAAACGGTGAGTTTCGTATTCGCAACAACGTTGAAGACTGATTTGGGTCCGACTTGCTCAAACCATCCATTGACAAAGTGGCTCATAACAAGAGATAGCAGGGCTTTGATAAAGTTCATCGTCACGAATGCTTGTGCTGCGTGTGTTGTATGGCAATCCATACCATATGTGAACATTGAACTCGTGGCGAAAGGGACGGCGGCCGCTAGTATACCGAGGAAAGCAATGGGGATGTACATCAAGAGATAGAAAAGAGGAGAAAGAAAGATTTGGCTGAAAAAAGAAATAGTGTAAGGAGAGGGCATCCCGATAGAATGGCGAACACCCAGATACATAACTCGACTGCCAACTGCCATAAAAGTGGAAAGTAGACGGCTTTGTGGTACACCCCTCCCTTCGGGCTGCTCGAGCTCATTCCCACTGGACCCTCAATATGAGAGAAGGGGCTGTTAGGTTTGGTTTCGCAACAAATACAGTAGTACTCGTACTTCCACTCAGCAAGGCGAGGGAGGTATGCGTACGCAGTAGATTGACGATGGTGGGTCGCTGGACCCATTTTTGCATTCTCACTTCCGGGGTCTGGGAAGATCTCCAGAATCTGGACGAGGGAATGAGGCTTGCGGCAGTCATATCGAGATACCATATGGGTCTCTCATCCAAGTGCAGCCAGCCATTGGGTAGGTAAATCCACATATTTGAGGCTCTTGCAAGCATAATCTAAGGGAGACCGGAGCCTCGAGCACGGAGCAGTAGTCGAACATGCGCCGACTAATTTGAGTGTAGCGACAGAGAGGCATGAGAAGGCTGTGGTGGCTGGAGTTATGAAGACTTGGGATGAAACATTGCACATCGAAACATCAGATCTTGAGCAGTGAGCTCTCGTTGAGCCACGAGTGATCCGCATTTGAAGTCTGATGGCTGCGATCTGAGGAGCATTGCACATTGCAAGTTCCTGAATCTTAAATCCACGCGGTTCGATTTCCTCGACATACAGGGAACAGCAAGTGGTGACGAGTCCTCGTGCGCTTCACCAATGGCTCCGTCGTCTGAAGAATCGCCATGAGGTTGGCAAAGAAGGTTATTATTGCTAAGCCACGCCATGCCTGTCTGAAATATCAATGCCTCCGCACAATGTCAAGAAATAATCAGCAGCAAACATCAGACATCAGGGCGAGCACGGTTGCGAGACTAAGCGAGGAGAGAAATTGGTAAGGCTGACCCAGCAAACAAACCTGCGACAGATTAGGTCCACAATGGGATTCAACCCCAAAATGAGGCTGTAATCCGGAGGCTGAGGAATGAAAGTAGCAGAATTGCAATTGTAGAGTGGGCTCAGAACAGGCTTGCGCTGCGGTCGGTTAGACATGGTATTTTGCCTGAGTAGGATCCACAGACGGGAAGGGAGACCGATACAGCTGGCATCTCAGGCTTGGAAACCGGCCTCGAAGCCGGGATATTTGGTGTGCAGGTATTGCCCGATGTAACTTTTGGGTCTAAAATTGGGGTTGTGATATCGAGAAATAACTGAATTGACCCAAGATAAGACGATCAATAAATGAAGATGGTTTGAGGAAAGAAATATCCTTCAATCTGCCATTACTCGAGGTGAGGCGAATAGCAAATGAAAGAGCTTGGAGGAATGAATGCGAATCGTTAAATCATTACATTAATACTATTGAAGCGGTTTCTGGGCGTAAACAACTTTGATCTCGTAGTATGAATGTGTGCCTCGGTCACGGGCTGCCAGTCGTAATTGTGCCCTAGAATAGAGTTAGTTATGCCGTCTCTGGGCCGGAGCTTCGAGTTTGGTACTGACAAGAAAACATGAACTTGAGTCGGTGTCCACTGTGCTGTTATCAGTATCTTGTCTCAGAGACTTATGAGCTCCATGTCACTCACGCTCAAAACTCTGGTCAGAGTGGCTAGTGCGTAGCCCTCGAGCCCGGTATCAAAAGTCAAGAGAGCCCACTGGCCCAGTTCTCGCAATTTAGCATCGGCAGGCCAACCTCCTAGTGGTGTCTTATAAACTTGTTCGACGACGTTCACGAAGCCTGCTTCAGTAATCTTCTGCTTCATGATATCTGTTACGTTGAAAATCTGGCCTGTTGATGCTCCTGCTTCCGCAAAAAGCTAGTCCACGTCAGTTGGGAGCCCTTAAGGATCCACCCCCATTCATCAGCAGTGGAGCTTGGAGTCCGGCGGGCTTACACTTGTGAATGTTTTTAAAGGACTGTTGTCGGCCAATGTGCCGTCGTCAGATTTGATCTGCACATTTATAGGTCAGTATTTGAAGATGCAGTAACATCCTTGGGGCCTCAACCCGCCGAAGAATCGAGTAAGAACCGCTAGTAGAGATTGAGGATATTCATACCTCGATTGATCCTTCCACATGCTCTATCCAGCCACCGGGTTTGAGATGCCTAGAGTCGTGAGTAAGGCGATCCTCCACCATTCTCATCCACGAGGTACGACTTACCTGAATACTTGCCCGTATAAAGCATCCCAATCCTCAATAGATCCAAATAATGCTCTGATATGAATGAAGTCGAAGTAATTCGTCGGGTAAGTCCATTCGTCGCTGGCATCATCGATTTCGAACCTGCAGTTTGGTGGGCTGGCAAATGGATGTTAGCAAGAACCATGAGACTGGAGTACGAGGACAAACACTAAGGATGGTTGAATAGGTGACAAATCAGTTCCTATAACATCGGTATTGGGGTGCTCATCCGCAAAATCTATTGCCTGTCTCATGGCATTAGTTTGTCTATCAATCCGGATGGTGAGGTACAAACCCAAATGCCGGTCCCAGTTCCAATGTCCAAAGCCCTCTGCATCAATTCTAGTAAGCTTCCATAATTCTCAATAAAACGACATGGAACATTTCTCACCTCGATATCATCTTCAATAGGTGCAAGAACTAACTTGTGGTCGAGACATAGCAGGTACTTGTGATGGCTAGTGATCTTGAGTCAGTCGAGTAATACTGACCTAATCGAGATTACTAACCTAATATCAAGATTTTCATTCTGTCTTTCGTCGTTTGGCGCCCTATTTACCGTGAGTCTGGGTTTTCATCGTCATGTTAAGCCAGTATCGTACCAGTACAAGCCGTCTTTGTAGGCATGGTAGCGTCGTCCGTTCTCGATGCGATACTGTGTGATACTGGAATCTACCGAGAAAGTATCTCCCCTAAATGCACCTGAAATGAGCCGCTGGTCCGGCAGATGGATCAAGAATGCAGCTGGAATACGCACATTTCATATTCAGAAGACCGTGACGACGAGGCCACATTCGCGCGCTTTTTAGAATATGTCAGCTGCACTTCCCCACATATTGCATATGCTGTCTTACCACCTCGATCTGCTCATCGGCGTCTGCCATGTCGTGATACTGAGCCAGCAGCGGGAAGTTGTCGTCGTGCTCGTGATTGCAGTCGTGTCTCGCCCCCAAGGCAACGGTTTTCTTGAGGTTACTCAGGTTTCTCAGAGACGAGGATGGGTTTCCCAGCGCTCGGAATCCCGACGACCTCTTCCTCGGGTCGATCCTGGCTTTTAATGGGATCAGACTAGACTGTAAATTGGATACGGGGCCCGCTTCTTGCGCAAATCAGCAGCAAAGATTGACATGGTACAGGGGCTACAGGCCCTGCATCGAATGAGGGCATCCAAATATTCCCAAGAATTCCTGCCATGGGGCCGCGATTGGATCCAGCAATGTGGATGAACCGTTTGCTCGGAGCTTTGATGGTCACACATCAGCCATTCGCCGGGTCGCTGGTACAGGTTCGGGAAGATACCCCAGCTTGACGGGACGGCACAGTTTTCTGTCTGACTATCAATTGCGTCCTGCGAGCTGCAGGAGGCTTACATGCGGAGGGCATGGCACTTTTCCACGCACGCCCGCCATGGCCAAAGCGATGTTTTGATGCCCGTTCCTTGGTGGTGGAATGTCTTATGCTCAAGGTTTCTGGGCCTCACGCGATATCGCCACGGTTTGTCCGGTCAGAACGAGATTGGAAAGCCGAGCAGCTCGGACAACTGAGTGATGACCGTAAGAACTAGGTAATGAATAATGCCATGGCTAACACAAAGTGCAAATTCGAACAAGAGTATATAATCCGCCACCTATTTACTTGCCGTGAAAAAGGCACAACTATATCAGCCAGCGACGACAAAGACAAGCCGTGAAGATATGACCACATATTCCGCTACTCGCTAAACTTTCGAGCGGAAGGCTGGAACAGGAAAGTGTTTGTGGCTTGGGCTGAGAGCATGCCTTACTTCAGGAGTCAATGCCAAGAAAATCAAAACTATATGAGAGGTAGTACAGCCTATATTACAGGACATATCTGCATGAAAACCGGTAACACGCCTGCAAATAAGCCCCACAAACTGACCGAGCAACTTCATTGCGTCCCGAAGAGAAGCATCAGGGGTATTGATAGATGATAAGGGCGTCGACACGCCAATCAGTCGAGGGCGAGTTGGTTACTTGACGTGTCGAATGTTTGTCCATACCCGGGGTCACACACGGATGTCCAACAAAATACTCTAGATTCTGCCAAAAGAGCCCCACGAAATTGGTATTGCCAACAGAAAACCGGGGGAAGAGGAGCAGGGAATGATGCACCGACATGGAGGCTGAACGAATCTGAGATGTAACTTCACAAACGAAAACTGGCTGCCAAAATCCTGAGTTCGAAGCTACCCAACCCATGGATCAATTTGGGCATTTCATTTCAAGATAACAGACAGGAAATATAAGAAGAAAGTAACTGTACGCCCCTATCTAAATTCCCAAAACCGCAGCTCAAATATACAGTAGAAATAAACGTTTCGTAAGAGCGTCATCAAGTAGCCAAGTCAGTCGTATCTTCCCAACAGCAATACCCAAGCGATAGCCAGCCGCGACCACATGCGCAAGCAAATGAAAACTTTCGGGTGTGTTGAAGCCAGTTCTACCAGCTTCTGTATTGTATCCAATGTTTCATCAAACATCCTTTACTGCTGCAAACCGTACCTGGATGCGGCTATCCTGCTTCTGCACGTTCTCCTTCTGCACCGACCCGAGCAGCTCATCACGAGACTTGTCACCTGGAGCAGGACAGCTTTCATCTTTTTCTATTGAAGGAAGCATGGCACTCGTGGCTGTCGGCGACATGGGTTCTGCTTCTGGTTCGGGTGTGTGCTGCTGAGTGAGAGGCGACGAGGGTCGTGCAGATTTCTACCAAAAACGTCAGCAAAGACATACAGTTCATGTGGACAGACGACTTACCCTGGAATCAGGTCGTGGATGAAAGTGCGAGCGGAACTTTTTAGGCTGGGTGTTTGTGTTAGATCACGACGGAGGGCTGAGCGGCGAGTTATGGACTCACCATTGCTTTCCTCATAATACTGCTTTTACTGCCGCCGCTTGCAAAGCGGTAGTTCGCAAGACTGGACGCGACATCGGTTTTCCTGCATTCATCACTCTATCAGCACAAATTCCCGGAGTCGGACTCCACAATCGTGAGTATGGAAAAGAGTCAAACAAACCTCGACAAAATCTCCAAATGCATAGCCTGCAACCCACGACTAAGTTCTTTCCTCCTCTCCAATCCCTCCATCGCCTTGCCCCTCATCAACCCAATCACATACCGTCCATGACTCTTCCTCCTTTCCCTCAGCCTCCTCTCCACCTTCCTCCCCATACTCCCCATCCCACCAACGGCAGCCTCCTCATCCAACGCATCGCCCTCATCGGGCTGCATGATATCCTCCCACGCGCTCAGCGCGATTCTGATCCCGCAGTCTAGGTCCTCCGCTGCCTTGGTATGCTCCATGTTCGCGATTCTGACGGACTCCTCGGAAGTGAAGGAGTCACATAATATGTCTTTGCGGATTATGTCTGTCTCTTGGGCGAGGTGGCGGGCTTCTTTCGATAAGCGTTCGAAATCGGTGAGGTGGAATCCGCGGGTTGTGTACAGCCGGTAGAACCATATGCTGCCGAGCACGAGAATGATCAAGCTGAGGATGCCAACAATAGAGAAAAGTACAGGCCTTGTGGAGCCTTGGATAGAGGCTCCCATGATGTCGGAGGAGGGCTGTTCGCTCGCTGTTTAGTCGGATTTGAGCGAGGATGGGATTCTGGTTTGTCGATAGTCGATTTCCGTTTGGTGATGATTAAAAAATACGTGTCGAAAAGAGCTGAAATACGGAGCCTATTAGGTACGTGCCAAATCTATATGTTTAATATCGTATGTTGTGATGTTCGCTTGGCGTTTTTCGCGAGGAATGGAGTGGCGTTTGAATGCCACCGTGTGGTGGATTTGTGTTGTGACTTGAGAATGGATGCAAGACATCCTCGAGGCTGGAGATACCGAAAATTTCTTTTCGTACTGTTGAGTTGTAAGATTGTTGGATAAAAATATTTCGCATTTGCTTGATGCAAGGTCAACATGTTTGTTGGTTGGAAGCGTACCATAAATATCAGGGCGATGTCAACAATGGTATCAAGGGATGGAGACATGAATTGTTGGAATTCAAAAATAGAGAAAAACTTTAAACCTATCTTTAGAATTCTACGAAATCCAGCCATCAAGCACCAATCACTCCACATCTACCGAGGAGATGTGCTGCCGCAAAATTTATCCCAGTCCCTGGGTTTTGAGCGTCATCCCTTCCCATCTCGGGGTCGGCTATTTCGACGATCTACATATTTTCACTTCGCCGAGCATTTAATCTCTCTGTTATCGTACCACGGTAGAGCCTCACACGTTCTTTCAGATAACTGGACAAAGGATCGCACTTGAGTAAGTCTGATACGTTACTTTCCATGCTCATCGAGTCATTACCTACCTACCTTATGGCATGCTATTCTACTAACATCACGTGATAGCATAAGAAGAGAAAGAATGAGGTGGTTTCGGCAGTCCGACGCTCTTCAACGGGCTCACGGAGTTACTGAGTGGATAGGAAGAAGACGCCTGCGATAAATACTGCTTCGAGAAGATGAAATTTCATACGGTACGTAGATAGTAGATCTGCGTTCCCCCTTGCTTTGCCATCACGGCAAGTCCAGGCGACTTCTCTAAGCGAGATCCAAACATCCCGAAACAAGGACATCGGTGCGCCCGGCAGCAGAGATAATGCTCACCTGCCTTCGTTTAGAAGCCTTTCAGATAAGAAGATACTAAAATAATAGCGAGTGCATGCCTACAGACTCGATCCGCTTTGTAGCGAATCGAGTATTTGAAGTGTAAATGAACACCGCTTCCCCTTTCTGCGAATATCTAGATTGCACGAGAAAAGGAGCTTCTCACTCTCTTCATGAGCCGTCAAAGTGGTGCCAATATCTCATCATGTCATTTTATCCTCCTATCACGTACAATTTGTACGCAGCAGAACATGCCAGTGTAATCTTGCAGCGCTGTTTGAATGCTGATCCGTCGTTGACTTTAATGTCGAGGGCATGAAAAACTGTTGGCGGCGCCTGGATCTTTGAACAAAAGTACTGCTCCATGGAACTGTGCTCAAAATGAAACACGCGCCAACGTCCTTAACAGGAGATACTTCCGCCTTCTACAACCGTGATCGACCAGTTCCCGATAAGAAAGCTTGAGAACGAGAGGATGAGCATCTCAAAACAGTCATGCGTGGTTAGGAGACAGAAAGGCGATTCAGGAATAGTGTGAATTCCTGGTTGGCAGGAGAAGAGACCTGACGTGGGATCGTAGTAGCGCAGAGCGTTGGAAAGCGTATGGAGTGATATGTCCGATCTATCATCCAATTAATCTTATTACTTGATAGTCTGCTACCTGTGACAAATTTTCTTATGGATGGTCATGTGGATCTACTTCGCGCATGTTGGCTTGAGGACTTCTCATTTCGCAGTGCTTTCCTCATGGGCGGTTTCCATAATCTGTGTTCTCGAGTGACAGTTGACAATGCTCATGGAAGTAAGTTTTGAGAGATCGATTAAAATTTCATTATCTTTAACCTTAGCCTCCGCGACGCCCATGCTATGCACGCTCCTCCCAAACGCCACGAAGAAGAATTAAAATCTAAGAAGATTAGCAATCATACACCAGAACTTGGAACAAGAAAAAGCTTACCGTATCTCGTAAGATCCTGCTCTTGTCATATACCTCACCCACTTGACCGAGGAGTAATTACTCTTCTCAAACACCTTCAAATATCTTACAAGTAACCCTGAACTCGTGAACATCAGGAGACTGAAATTCAAGCTCAATGGCGGCCTCGACCAGGCCTTTTGATTCGTCATACTCGTCAGGGTCGCCTCCGCACTCAAGACAAACTCATTCTGTCCAGTAAATCTGGGGATCTTCCACACGATGTTATTCTCACTTGGCTCGTACTTTGCCTTTCCTTGTGTACATCTCTCTGTGATTTTCGCTGTGTTCAGTGGTGTAGGTACTCGCACGACAACGTTCGTTGCAAATAGCTTGCTTCCGTAATTGGCGCGAATCGCTATGCTGTATTCCACTTTTGTCTTCCCGACCTCATTGACAATGGCATGGACCTTGAATGGCAAGTTGACATTTTCTGTTGCTCGGTACCGCATCAACTCGAACTCTCCATCCGGAGGAATGAAGGAGATGATCCTGTCTGTATCAAATTTCCCAAGCTTGACGCACTGATGGAACTGGCAGTCCTCCAAAGTAACACTCCCAGCCGCAGCTTTGGTCGCTTTTGTACCCAGTCGATTTCCAGACTCCAAAGAAGAAAGGTTGTCTCCGTCCAGCAGTAATCGATCATTGAGTCCGAATTTGCATTCTGGTGTTCCTGTCAGATATGCGCGCATAACGATTTGTCCGTTGACATCTGCGCGGAGGACAGTGCCGGTAGCAGACATAAGGAGATTAACGTCTTCGATCACATCGACAAATGCTTCGTTTTTGCGGTATTTGACGTCTGCTTTCCGCCACGATAGTGCGCCGGTTGCTTGCATAGTGATCTTGGCCGAATCCTCCATCGTTCGCTCTGACTTGACTCCTTCGGTGGTAATGTACATCTTGAGGGTATCTGTTTCGGTGTTTTGAGGGTACCCAAAGTCCAGAATCTCTGTACAATATTGTCAGAACCTATACCTTCATGTTCGGATTCATACTGACCATCTAAAAGCTCGTAGACCAGTACGAAATTATTCTTAACTGCCTCTTCATCGAACTTCCCAAAATATCCCTTTCCCAGCGCAATCAGCCTGTACAGGAATTCGAAAACCAGCGCTGCGTTCGCATTGCTCTTGGTGATTGCAACCAGGTAGATATTCTCGTGCTTGACATGGCTGAAGGTTGTGCTTCCTAATGTGAGGATTGGAGACCGAACTTGGGCATTGGAGATGACTTGGATTCGAAACACGTCTGCGAGGCGTGGTCTGCAGTCATTGCGGAAGGCACGGAATATCAAATTCTCTCCCTTCTGATTGAAGATCAATATGCCGGAAAGCATCTTGAATTTGAGGTTGAGGGAGCTGTGGTCGGGATGTGCTTGTTGATTTGGAGGTTCCAATGTGGGGGAGCTTTGAAATGTCCCAGCCGGGAGATGCCAAGCTCTCCTGGAACCAGACCTGTCAGGGGCAAGACAGTGCAGGCTACGATACGAGGCTGACACTTTTCGATTCAACCTCTACTATGGATCAGATCATTACGTCCTGTTGCTGACACACGTTAATGATGTGGAATAATCTATACACAACTCAATCGGGGATTGCAATCAATACATTCGGGTCTGGCTGCCTTGTCCTCACCTCACTCATTGAAAAGAAATCTATGGCATATCAGGGGTTATTTACTAGCTGTACAGGAACGAGGTATTGTCCATAAAACACATGAAAGAAAATGCATTAACGCTCCATGTGCCTTCCCCATCATCTAATTCACAAGGTATCCTTAAATCAAGTCACGTCGTACAAACTCTCCATGCAGGGTCTTTCCAAGCATTGCTGGGCTTCGCTCAACAATAACACCAGCAGCCTCAAGGGCAGCAATCTTGGAATCAGCTCCTCCCTTACCACCGCTGACAATGGCACCTACGAGAAGTCAATATAACAGAAATAGAAAGACACAATCGAGCTGAACTTACCAGCGTGACCCATTCTTCGTCCGGGTGGTGCAGAGATACCAGCAATAAAACTGACAACAGGCTTGTTGGCAGTGTTGTACTCCTTCAAGAACTCGGCAGCATCCTCCTCAGCAGATCCTCCAATCTCACCAATCATAATGATACCATCAGTCTCCTCGTCCTCCAAGAACACCTTCAAGCAATCGATGAAGTTGGTTCCAGAGAATGGATCACCACCAATTCCAACGACGAGCGATTGTCCCAGGCCAGTTTGTGTAGTTTGATTGACAGCCTCGTATGTCAAAGTCCCGGAACGAGACACGATACCGATACGACCGCGCTTGTGGATGAATCCTGGCATGATACCAATTTTGCATTGCCCTGGAGCAATAAGACCTGGGCAGTTAGGTCCTACCAAACGTGTCTTTCCTTGTGTCTTCAAGATGTCTGTGATTCGGACCATGTCTGCATACTCGTTAGCCCAGGAGGATTTTCAAGGAGAAAATCAATGCATACCATGCTGGGGAATACCCTCCGTGATGCTAAAAGTGCGGTTAGAACGTCCTTTCACATGCCGAGAAGGATACCTACCAAACGACCAGAGGAATCTCGGCAGCAATGGCCTCTTCGATACCGGCAGCTGCAAGAGGAGGTCTGTCTAATGTTAGCCAGATTGAAGCTTGAATTGATGTTTGTTGACTTGGGAGCTTTTACGGGACGAAGATGGCTGAAGCAGTAGCTCCAGCTTGCTTCACAGCATCTGCAACATTTGCAAAGACAGGGAGACCCAGATGTGTTTGTCCAGCCTTCTTAGGATTTGTTCCACCAACCACTTGTGTGCCTAATTCCTCTATCAGATATGCTCTAGCTGTTCTCGAGTGTTTCCGAACACGTACCGTACTCAATTGCTTGTTGCGCGTGGAATCTGCAGCATCTCAATCAGCATCAAATCCAATAGCACTCTCCATCACCTGTCCAGTACTCACGTTCCCTGCTTTCCTGTGAAGCCCTGGTAAATGACCTTGGTGTCGCTGTTAATGCGAAGGTTCTCAGCAGTCGCAGCGTATGCAGAGGTCGAGGTGGAATAGCCCTGTCTTCGCACAGCAGCTTGCAGAGCCGGTCTGGCACATCTGGAGAAAGCCTGCATCTTGCCTGGGACAATTGATGTCAGGAAATAAAGCGCAGAGTAAATGGAAAGAATTGGTTTGGAGTTGGAATAACTTCAAGGGAAGAGCCGGAGCTTGGCCTGGCAGGGCCGCGAGAAGAAAGCTACACCGGGATTTACCGACAAGATCCCTGAAATTATTTTGAGAACCAAGAGAGAACCAAGAACCCCACCATCAGTCCTTGCTGGCTCGCAGAGCACAACACAAATAGCATAACAACTTCACGACGACGACGACGACGTCTGATCTTCGCTCACAGCGAATTCGACATCTCTGGTCGGTAGGAAGGGGAGAGCATACTTGGAGATATGGCGACCGAAACGTGGACGATGACCCTTTCTGAGAGGCAGAGAAAACCCAATGACCCCAACCTGCCTCCAGAGAACGAACGAGCATTACGAGCTTGTTCGGATATTGTCAGCTTTCTAGTACAAGATCATGAAGCTCAACAAGATCCGTCTGCTCCTAGGAAAGATGTCAATCTCAATAGTCTGCGCGCAAAGATGTCCAAGAAGCACAGATTAAGCAACATGCCACCACTAACTGCTATTATTGCTGCTATCCCAGAGCATTACAAGAAGTACATTTTGCCAAAACTGATAGCAAAGCCCATTCGTAAGTATTTGCCCTCCATAAACACGCTTTCTGCTGACCATTCTCAGGGAGTGCATCAGGTATTGCGGTAGTGGCAGTAATGTGCAAGCCCCACAGATGTCCTCATATTGCCTACACTGGAAATATTTGTGTCTATTGCCCTGGTGGACCAGATTCCGATTTCGAATACTCCACCCAATCATACACGGGTTACGAACCTACGTCCATGAGAGCTATTCGAGCACGATACGATCCATTTGAGCAGGCAAGGGGACGGGTAGATCAGATTAAGTCCTTGGGACATAGTGTGGACAAGGTTGAATATATTATTATGGGAGGCACTTTCATGTCTCTGGCGCAGAGCTACCGAGAGAGCTTTATCTCACAGTTGCACAATGCTCTTAGTGGATACCAGGGCAATAACGTGGACGAAGCAGTGGAGGCTGGAGAGATGAGCAATATCAAATGCGTTGGAATCACAATCGAAACTCGGCCTGACTATTGTTTGGCAACCCATCTGACGGACATGCTGCGATACGGATGCACTCGTTTGGAAATTGGTGTACAGTCTCTGTACGAGGATGTTGCTCGTGACACGAACAGAGGCCATACAGTAGCATCTGTGGCGGAGACTTTCTGTCTTTCAAAGGATGCTGGATTCAAAGTTGTCAGCCATATGATGCCAGATTTACCGAATGTGGGCATGGAGCGAGACTTGGACCAGTTCAGGGAATATTTCGAGAACCCAGCTTTCCGAACAGATGGACTGAAGATCTACCCGACCCTCGTTATTCGGGGTACTGGACTGTACGAGCTATGGAGAACAGGAAGATACAAGAATTATACACCCAATGCTCTCATTGACATTGTAGCCCGAATTCTGGCCCTTGTTCCGCCCTGGACTCGTATTTACCGAGTACAGAGAGATATTCCTATGCCTCTAGTCACGTCAGGTGTCGAGAATGGAAATTTGAGAGAACTGGCACTGAGCAGGATGAAGGATTTCGGAACAACTTGCCGAGATGTCAGAACCCGCGAAGTCGGTATCAATGAAGTCAAGAATAAAATCCGGCCATCGCAAGTCGAACTGGTCCGCCGAGACTACACTGCAAATGGTGGTTGGGAGACATTCTTAGCTTACGAAGACCCCAAGCAAGATATTCTCATTGGACTTCTTCGTCTCAGAAAATGTTCCAAGAAGTACACCTTCCGCCCGGAGCTCGTTGATCAGCCAACTAGTCTCGTTCGCGAGCTGCACGTTTATGGCTCTGCTGTGCCCGTCCATGCTCGCGATCCACGGAAGTTCCAGCATCAAGGATATGGTACTTTGCTCATGGAGGAAGCCGAGAGAATCGCAAGAGATGAGCACGGCAGTACTAAGATCAGTGTTATCTCGGGAGTGGGGACGAGAGACTACTATAGAAGGCTTGGATACTGGCTCGATGGTGCGTAAATTTTTTGAAGTTTTGATAAGTATGCTAACAGTCCCTAGGCCCTTACATGAGCAAAATTATTAAGCCAAGGGATGAGGGCGATAGCGACGATGACTTTTGAGCTAGGAATTATACCCAGAAGAGCTACGATATAACGTCTACTCACCATTTTAATGGCCCAACACTGACGAGTAAATGGTCAGTGGTGCTGAGGCAAGTCCAGACTCAAGGCAGCTGCCTATCATGATGCACTATGGCAAGCTCGTATGGCTGTCAATCCCAGGAAACGCCATGGAGCCTTCGCTCTTACACAGTGTCACCACTAGAGGCCTCGAGATCTTCTTCGCTCCGCAGATGGACCTGTGGCTGAACCCAGAGAACTCTCAAGCCAAGCCTCTCTACAGCTCAATGCTAGATGCCCACGTTGTAGGATTCAATCCACATACTCACATCTTTCAGGACCGTGAGGGCTAGGATCACAGACCAATACATTTTGCATTTTAGCATTGATCTCTCTACCTTCTTTGCTGTCACATATTGCTATTTCTTAATGACGAGTTTCAACACGTCCGTGATCGGTACCGAGAAAAATTCCGCTGTTGAAGGAGTTGGCCAAGCGGCCGTCCATTCTCAATCCTATCTTGAAAGATCACCAGTGTATAAAAGTCTCCTCTGTTGATTGAAGAAATAAGAGTTTGGTTTTGGCACAACGAAATGGAATGTACTGGTGAGGCTCGACCAATACCTAGTAAAGTATCTCTTTATAACTACACGTGCCAGTATTGACCAGGAGATTTCCCCGTAGCAGCCTCTTTCTTCCATCTTCAGCAAACCACACAGGCGCTATCCTTTCGATATTGCTAGTCGCTGACCGGGTAGCAGGAACCGGGTCATCACGAATTATATTACTCTCGCAGTTCAGGGCCGTTGATCAATTTATCGCGATTGAATAAGCCCCTACGAAGGATTTTCATCTCACGGAAATGTCTTATTCCACCATTCGCCATCCATTTTTCTACACCCACCTTCAGATATATTACAAAGCTCGCGCGCTTCAAGTACCGAGGCGTGCACGATGCGAGGAAGGGCTAAACTTAGTTTTCTGGAAATCGGATCTTGGCTGTTACGGATAAAATCGTCGGCTGAAGCAGCCGGAACGACATCAATCAGGACACTTCTCAACCCCAATATGTCAGATCACGCGGAAGCTTTCTCAGACGCTGAAGCCAATAGGAAATACATCGTGCCTCAAGCCCTAGTTCGGTACGGACCGAGAAGTCCCGTTGTGTTGAGCCAGAGCACGGAAAGGCGAATTTAATGGCCGTTTCTACCCCAGATTTGGCGACAAAGCCGCAAAGTCGTGAGCAATGCGGGGTGCCTTGCAGTATTCCGTCCAGTACTCGATGGTAGATCGGGCAAGGAACAGGGCACAAAAGGATGCAGATGCTTTCCAGCTAGGGTTCACGTCCCTGTGTTCCTTAAATGAGTTAAGATGAGTTGGTAAACTAAATTCTCGGATCCAGATTGAGAAACGGGGAGAATATATTATATATGTCTCATTGTATCTTGAAGGCGTAAGCTTTCTTTCTCTCCTGGTTGTGGCCACCGTTTCTCCATTTCTCCCATCATGTTTCTCTTTCAAGGTGCGGCCTTGCTGGCTGCCAGTTTGCTTTCGAGCTCTGTTGAGGCTGTCGCCTCTCAAGCTTTCACCTGGAAGAATGTCAAAATTGGAGGTATGAAATCCAGTCTGTATTTCGGTGACATCATTGACACGTCGATCTAGGTGGCGGTGGCTTTGTTCCAGGAATTGTCTTTAATCCCACCACCAAGGGCCTGGCTTATGCTCGAACTGATATTGGAGGGGCATATCGTCTCAATGCCGATGATTCATGGACTCCATTGATGGACTCTGTAAACACCTCCAACTGGTCAGTCGAAGTCCAATGAATACCTGCCACCAAACTTACCGAAGTAGGCACAACTGGGGCATCGATGCACTTGCAACTGATCCTGTCGAAACCAACCGCCTGTATGTTGCTGTTGGGATGTACACCAACGAATGGGATCCGAATTTGGGATCTATACTTCGCTCCACTGATCAAGGAAATACTTGGGTGGAAACAAAACTTCCGTTCAAAGTTGGCGGGAACATGCCCGGACGTGGCATAGGCGAGGTGAGCATGCAATTCCAGCAGTGTTGGCTACTAGCTAAATCATTAAGCGTCTCGCTGTTGATCCGAAAAGTAACAACATCATCTACTATGGAGCAAGAAGCGGCAATGGTCTCTACAAGAGCACAGATTTTGGTGCTACATTCTCGAAAGTCACTGCTTTCAAATGGCCTGGTAAGTTGTAATCTCGAGTTGAGAAGATGTGAATTAAGCTTTCCAAGGCACGTACTTTCAGAATTCGTCCAGCTCGTACACCTCTGACCCTGTTGGCATTGCCTGGATCACATTTGATACGACAACCGGAACCAAGGGATCTGCCACCCCGAGGATCTTTGTCGGTATGTTCCCCATAGTCTTCCACATACCACAGTCAATCTAATAATCCAGGCGTTGTTGATGCTGGACAATCCGTATTCAAATCTGAGGATGGTGGTGTCACATGTAAGTTGCTCCAATGTATCTCTATTTTCCAAGAGCTGATCAATATAGGGGATTGGGTTTCTGGAGAGCCTCAATTGGGATTCATCCCACATAAAGGTGTTCTCTCGCCCGCGGAGAAGGTATTGTATGTATCATATGCCAACGGTGTTGGACCATACGATGGAACCAATGGCACAGTACATAAGTACAACATCACTTCCGGAGCGTGGACCGACATTAGCCCAACTTCTCTTGCCTCGACGTACTATGGATATGGTGGTTTAACTGTTGACCTACAACGACCTGGGACTCTGATGGTTGCGGCACTCAATTGCTGGTGGCCAGATGAGCTTATCTGGAGAAGTACGAACGGTGGAGCAACTTGGTCGCCAATCTGGGAGTGGAACGGATACCCCGCCATCAATTAGTACGTTTTGCAGCAATGGTAATGTTAGCCACCCATGTACTGACATGAAACAGCTACTACGGCTTTGACATCTCTCAGGCTCCATGGTTAGTTGACAGAACTTCAACGGCAGAGTTTGTTGCCAAAGTAGGATGGATGGTAGAAGCGCTTGTGATAGACCCATTTGATTCAAACCACTGTGAGTATATCTTGTCGTTGTTGGATGCATGATCTGAGATATCTAGGGTTGTACGGGACTGGAGCGACGATTTATGGAAGCCGAGATCTCTTGAGGTGGGACAGTGTCCATAATGTGACCGTGAAGTCTCTCGCCAACGGCATCGAGGAGACAGCAGTCCTTGCCCTTCTCGTTGTACCTGGTGGCCCTCCTCTGCTGTCAGCGGTGGGAGATATTGGAGGCTTCACTCACACCAGCTTGGATGTCGCTCCGGATCAAGCATGGCATACCCCAACTTATGGTACAACTCGAGATATTGATTATGCCGGTAACAAGCCCGCAAACTTGGTCAGATCTGGAGAAAGTGATACCTCGATCAACGTGGCCGTCTCATTCAACTACGCATCAACTTGGAACCCATACTACGGCGCATCTCAAAGCACTGGTCCTGGAAAAGTTGCCATTTCAGCTGATGCTGATAGCATCTTGTTGATGTCCTCCGCGAATGGACCCCTCATTTCGAAGAACACGGCTACGTTCAGCGCTATTCCAACTCTGCCGTCGGGAGCAGCAATTGCATCTGATAAGAGAAACAATTCCTACTTCTATGGAGGTTCAGCTGGCAGGTGAGTTGTTCATCCTCTTCTTCCCTCCTCTCGCTTACCAAGAACAGTGTTTACGTTTCATCAAACGCCGGTGTGACATTTGCTAAGACCGCCACCCTGGGTGCCTCAACTGCGGTCAACCAGATCCGAGTTCATCCAACTATTGCAGGTGACGTGTGGGTAAGCACTGATACTGGACTCTTCCACTCCACCAATTTTGGAAGTACCTTTACCCAAGTCGGAAGCGGCGTGACTGCTGGGTGGAGCTTTGGTAAGGCTGATAACAATCATGAATGCCTCTTCATACTAATACAATCCAACAGCTTTCGGCGCTGGCGCAACCGCATCAGCCTATCCCACAGCTTACGGATTCTTCACCATCTCCGGCACAACCGCTCTCTTCAAAACCGAAGATGCAGGACTCAACTGGGCTATGATAAGTGATGCCGCCCATGGCTTTGGCGCTGCATCTGCAAATGTTGTCGGTGCTGATATGGCTACCTACGGTAAGGTGTATGTGGGTACCAACGGTCGTGGAATTTTGTACGGAATCGCTTCAGGCAAACTCCCTCCATCGACAGCGACAGCTTCGGCTACATCGACAAGCAAGGCTACATCTGGATCGAGCAGTGTCCCAACCACTGTCCCTACATCGGCAACTTCTAGCAAGTCTGCTACAGTCATTACTACTACCAGTTCGAAAACTTCGACAACATCGAAGACCAGTACAGCGGCCACAGCAACGACTTCGTGAGTATATCATTTGGACGCGAGAGACGCGGCTGACAAATAAGCAGTTCAACCATTGCACCAGCTGGGCCATACGGACAGTGTAAGTGAAACTGCAACTTTTGTTTGAACATAACTGACAAACAATAGGCGGTGGAGGACCAGGTTACACTGGACCAACTACTTGTGTCGCTGGCTGGACATGCAAGTACTCTAACGATTTCTACTCGCAGTGTAAGCAATTCATGAAAATCTTCACACAATCGCCATGGATGATATTGACTTGACATAGGCCTGCAATGAGCAATCGCATAGTGTGATTCAGTAAGAACAGGGTACGCTAGCTGTATATAGCGGAGATGTGAGTGAGGAATTGTATATACGGGGTTTGAGGACGATCAAAGTCAAATTTGTTTCAGCTGTGCATATTTACCATATCTACTCATTCACATCTATTTAGATTTTCCCCTTCCTCCACCCATGTTATCATCTCTATCTTTCCAAAGCAAACCGACCAAGCGGTCAAATAGCCTGATGCTCGCTACCACAATCACTCGGTGTTCATTGCAAGCACCTTGGTTATCTAAAGCTTTTGCGGTACTCAGCTTATGACCGGAAAGAGACTTCTGATGGAACAAAGATATTTATCTAGAGGCATCTGAATGCAAATGTGTACCGCCGCACATTCCTCGATATCCTTCCTTTGTTTCTCTCCCCAAGTTCGCAATCTCGAACCATTCGTGAGCTCCCATCGTCTTCCATGACATACAGTAGCCATAACTGCTCAGGATGAATATGCTGTCTTTCCAGACATTTCCTGCAGAGGTTCTGTTCAAGATAGCCAGGAATGTGGGCGGCGACTACCTCCGAGCTCGAGTCGACAGAGTTCTACTTTGTAAATCATGGTGAGATGTTCAAGTACAAGAATACCCGGAAAATATTAGACTGATAAGACCCAGGTACAGCGTCACTCAATCAGTCGTTTGGGACGACGTTGATCTCTCAATCAAGTGCTTCGAGCGATATTTTCAAGCCCCTACCAGCACCCAATCTTTCATCCAGTCCCGAGTCAAATCTCTCTCGATTTCGGACGTCTACGACAACAACAGTACCACACTTCCTCAGCTCGCAGAGAAAGGAATCATTAGCCTGGAAAGCTACCTCCTCGCCAAACAACGCACTCTTCTCCTTTCCCGCAACATCACTCTGGGTAATGCCGTAGCAGCCTTTTCCACCAGCCTCCGCCAGATGCACAAACTGCAAACCTTCACTCTAAGATTATCTTCCGGATCAACCATCTACATCGAGCCAGACAATCAAACATGGATAGACACCATAAGATGTCTAATCACATCCCTACCAAAAACACTCACAAGTCTCACAATCGACAAGCTAAGCCAAACCTCAGCATTCATTGCTGGCCTTAAAAATCCCCACGGAGTCTGCAACGTTGTGCTAGCCAAAGACTCACTCCCCTCTCTCAAACACCTGCGGCTCCGAATACACAGCATATGCCCCTCTCTCTTCTCTCCTGAAACCATCGACTCACACAGTCATCTTGAAACTCTCGTCATAGCTCTCGAGACATACTCCCCGCAGCTCGTAGCGGTGCATCATGCTCATCAATGTACACCGCCACACCGGTCAGGCCGAGATCTGTTTGTTGATATGGTGGAGGCTGCGAAGAAGGCGGTGGAAGCGAAGTGTTTTCCGGATCTGAAGACGTTGAGGATTCTGGGATTTGATTTGCAGGCGATGGCGTTCGTTTCGTGTGATGTTGTGATAGGCAATGAGGTTAATGTTCCGGAGGGGGTGGACTGGGATGATGTGGATTGGGAGGGTCGAGGCAGGGTGGAAAATGATTTAGAGTTGACTAATTCGGATACGAATGGTTTGTTGGAAAGTTAGGAGATGGCCGAGGCACTGGGGGCAATACCATAGCACTGACGGATCAACTAGCTCTTTATGGTTGAGAAGCGCACTGGTTGTATTTGACCAAGTCATCTTATGATTCTTTTTTTTTCTTTTTTTCTTTACAGATATCTGTCTCCAGTCAGTATGCCATAATCCATATACGTCTACTCTACTCTGTATGGATCGGTGCATTTCTGTAAAACTCCACAAAGTCCCTAAACCTCGCTCTACTCCCATATATCTGCTGCATGACCAGTCGTACATCTGTCAAAGCCCTCGAGTGATGACTATAATGACAACTGTAAATGATCTCCCACCTCGGTGTTCCAATCAAATCCGAGATCAACGGCATCTCCACATCCCTCCTCCCCTTAATCTCCCTCTTCCTCAACCCATCTTTCAGCGCCTGTCGAAAGTTTCCTATCCTAGTTGTCACTTCATGACTCGCACCAAGAAACATCGCAATCTCAGGCATGACCGTGAATCTCTCAACCGGCACAGTTTGCACCTTCGACCAGTCGATTATCCCCGTGATGTTGAGATCCGCATCTACGAGAATGTGCTCAAAATGCAGATCAACATGGCAAAGTGGGAATGGACCATGACTGAACTCAGGGACAACCATCGCAGGGACCGCTTGTTCGAGTATCCATGCTGCAGTCGCCCAGTCATCGTCGCCTTCGTGGTCAGATTTGATCAGTTGTGTGTGGTTTTGCCGGTGGGTGTAGAAGTATTCGAGAGAAGTGGTGACTGGTTCTCCGCCACCGATAGGGGAGATGTATTCTTCCAAGTGGGTTTTATCGGCACCGAGTAGACGACCAATGGTTGAGAAACGAAGCTTACTCAACTGGTACATGTATTCCGCCAGTTGATCCGCAAGAGCAGCCCATTTCTTTGTCGGAATCGAGTTCTTCGAATCATGATCAATGATCCTACCGGGTAACATTTCCATCAAGACATATCGGAACCCAAATGCATTCGAGGGAGATACATCGTAGCCATACACTTCGGGTACTGGGATGTTTGTGTTGACACGGATGTATGTCATTGTTGCGACTTCGCTGAGTATAGATTCCTCAACCTCATCGCGACTGTCACTATCGTTGGGAAATCGTATGCGAACGATCCAAGATATTCCATCTGAGAATTTCACTTCCAAGACGAGATTTTGCATACCGCCTGCAAATCGAGTGGGATCGATGGTGCATTTCAAAGAACTGGAGGTATTCTTGTTGTCAGTCTCTGCGCGGAGTTTGAGTGCAGTGCTACAAAGGATAGGGAAGTTGGCCGCCGCAAGTAGCTTTGCAATGCTTTTGGTGTGTTCTTCATTATCTTCCCACTTCTGGAATGATTTCCAGTGATCGACAGAGCTTGCCATTGACGCTGGCTGGTGCCTGGATGTAGGTATCTGATCCCTGATACAAAGCGCTGGAGTACGAACTTGCAGTTCAATGGCGGAAGAGAATGAAAGGAGGGTTTCTCAACAGATATGTTCCGCTATTTCAGTTGTTCGCCTCGTGAACGGTTGGTTTCGGAAGCTGCAGCAGGCCACATGAGCGAGTATTGGAGACAGAGGTTTCTTTATGACTGCGAACAAGGACTGTCGTACCGTGAAGAGTGAAGTCTCGAACTCCAGAGTTCTTTTAGACTTTGGGTTTGTGCACGAATACAAATTGATGATCGCATGATCCGAGTCATGGTGTTCAATTAAGGACTTGGCTTGAAGAAAGACATGAAAACAAAGCAAGTTATGTTCAGCGTATTGAGGGAAAAATTGCTGCTGAGTTCCGACAAAAGCAGGGTGCTAACAACTCCCCGAGATGTTCTATTACTTGCAATGGAAACTATTAAGAACATGAAAAATTCGGTTCAAAGCAGACCAGAGACTGCCACCATAATGTTTCAAGATGTATACCCTCAGAAGCACCCAGAGAGTGCCAAGAGAAAATGCCTCATTGTGTTAGAGATATATGTGGACGATGCAAACTCATGTTCATCTGTTCATTAAGCTTCGTTCTGCCTAACCAACCCCAGAAAATTCAGTTCTCACAAAAACCCAAGGGCCACCACGGAACGGTCCGAGCAGAAAAAGCCAGCAGCCATAAGATATAATGGCGTGAGCAAAAGTGGAGATGACACGACCGAAAAGCCGACGACCAAGGTGTAAAAAACTTCGCAACAATTGAAATTGCTCTTGGAAGCGTCGAAAGCTCCCTCCATGCATTTGCTCGAACCCATCTTGCAGACTTCCGAATTAAAGGACTACAAAAGTCAAAAGCACCGGTATGTCTGTCTCCATTGCCACAACCACATCTTTTACCACATTGTTTTATCTGATCGCTGACCAAATGACACTGTCAACAGAAGTGGGGAATGGAGGGCAACGGAAATGGCTGCATGTAATTGACAACTTCGCTCTGGGTAGGTGCGGCGTTGTACATGCATCAAATGAAAGCATTTGAAGACTAGGAAAACAACTGAAAACCATGACCCATTATACGGTCCCCTTTCCAGATAAGGAAGGAAACCATATCTCGTGTTGATCTGATTCTAGTCTCAGCTCGTTCTCCACGGCAGTATTACTAGCATCAAATGTAATCCAATAGCTCTCTGACTAATAATTTTACTTTTATTCCTCTCTCTTTCCTTCTCGAGCGTCTCTCCTACTCCAGGTCTCCCGTCAAGGTCTCTTGTAAGGTCAGGTCTCCCCCCTCCAGGTAGGTCTCCCTTCCCTTTCTCTTTGCCGAGTGTTCCGAAAGTATATATAGTGTCATGAGTAGAAGAGGGTCTGTGTTTTACTTTGCGTTTAACTCGAACCATAGAAGGTCTGAGCTACTTAAGCCCTCCTACATGCCCCTGACACGCCAGTCTGTCTGCATTTTTCTTGACAAAATTACTGCAGGCTTTGTCTGAATTTTGTCTACAGTTTACTCCTACAGAAAATACAGCCAAAATGCAGACAAACTACAGTAGCTATCTGTATAAAGAACCCCGTACGGTGAATGAGTGTCGGCAGAGGGTATTCTCTGGTTTGGTTCCGGTTGCTAGAGAAAGCCAGCTTGTGATGACCATCAGATACAGCTCCTTGTCAAAACGAAAGGCAACCAAGAATGGACAACTTTGGCAATGATCAATCGCGACACAGTCTGGGAAGATCATTGCTATGAGCTTTTTGGGTAACGTTCACAGCCATGGTGTTGGTTTGGTTCTTGAGGAGACTTGATGCTTGCCAAGTGCAGTTGTTGATGAAGCTTTGTTGAATTTGTTGGACGAGGTCTATTTAAAGCCGGACTTCTTTCTTGTACCAAGATTAGCTCTCTCAGTGTTTTTGGTACCATATAACACAACTATATTCATAACTTTGGAAGTTTTTGGGCGTTCGTCTTAACATTGCTGCTCTTCTTGCTCAAAGTGTCCAGTGGTGGGGTCGGTGGATCAGCCGTACTGCCATGGTTGGAAGGAGCCCTGATGATGTTCTGTGCAATAATTATGCCCAGAAGTGAAATTCCGGCTTTGAGTTTTGGAGATGTTGCGACCTCGAATTCTCGTAGGATTTCGAGGTGCATACATGTCTGTCGAAGATGTAGCCGAGAAGTATGCTTTTGAACACGAAAATGCGATATACGATCAACTTCGGCTGTATATTTTGGAACGGTCTGATGAATCGAAAGATGGCATGACTGGTGCTTTCAGCGAATAGCTTATCCTCCGCCTTCGTAGGTGCAATCTCTGCTTTAATGGGTCTACATGCACAGCTCACCTATTTTCTAGCTTTGATACTATCTTCTAGGATCGAGTCCTGCGCACTTTGACTATCAGACACAAGATCCAGCTTCTTAGATTGTATAAGCGCAGCGCAAGCCGTGTCGGCGACAGTTTTGCTTCTTCCCTAAGGCGGTTCTCCATTGAAATTTGTAGCATACACTTCACTCGATTAAGCTCCTTGTTCTATTCTGTACCAAAGTGAGATGAGATCCTCTATTTCCATCAGTTTCGGAGTATCTTTCGAGTATGCGATGTACGTACATTCAACGCTATGTTGGACATCATTTCTAGCACGTGTCTATCTTCGATGCCGAATTCCCGGGTACTAGTATTCACTTCCGCAATCTTTCATTCTGAAACTGGCTTGGCATCTGTAATAAAACAATCTGTTGATGTGAGCGAAGCTTTCTGTACTTTGGACTTGGAGCTTCTGGGTTTCTGGTTGAGCAACTCTAGAAATTTATATGTCAATCGCTCAATGCTGATTGCCGTGCTAGCTCAGGCATTAGTATCTTCATTCTTTTCTTGCTGCGTTAACCTCCAACTAAGCTTTGTCGCATTCATCATGCATTTTCTAGACCATCATTGTGTCCTGTGTGGTCTTTGTTTTGATTTGCATTCACCTCTCGCTTAATTATAGCCTAGTTTTCTTTCCCACCTCCTCTCCACGTCTATATCAAGAGCATCTCCACCCTCCACGAAACTTTCTTCCAGAACAACAGCAAAAGACAAACAACAGTCAAGATGGCTACCCAACTCCCAGAAATGGAGAACGAGATCTCCTCCACCACCCTCAAAGGCCCCGATCTGAGGTTCCGACGCACTACGTTCTTCAAAGCCAGCCTCCACGAACTCACTATCACCACCTCAACCCTCACCTCCTGCATCCTAACCAACAGTACGATCTCAAGCTCCACCATCAAGGACTGTACCATCTCCAACTGCAACATCGCAAACTCCACGCTGGTCGACTGCAAGCTCACCAATTGCAACCTGCAAGAAAGCCCCTTCGTCAAATCCAAGTTGTCAGGATGCCAGGTTACGACTTCATCTTTGACATTGAGGAAATTTCCGTTTGAGCTGAGAGGCATGATATTCAAGGATTGTCTGAAGATTGAGGGTGGGAAGAGTCCACAGTTGATCGTTGCGTTGAGAGGCGACAAGGAACTTTATGAGCAGGCATTGGAGGTTTACTACAAGGTGAACTACCTCACCCTGCCGAACGATAACCAAATCGAATATCTTGAGAGAATATCTGCAAAAGCTCTCTCTAGGGTGAGCATGCTTAGAGTTAAGTAAGGAACTGTGATCGAAGCTCTTCTCAAAACAAGAAGTCTAACAGTCTTACAGCACGCCTCCCGAATACGAAGCAATTAAACTCCTGTCAAAAAAGTCCTCCGTTCGAACAGCTCTCGTGGTTAAATGTGAACATTTTCGTTCTCTGTGGACGGTCAGTCGCCTTATCGTATTCTTGGGAACCATAACGAAGCTTGTTCTAGAACTTGACACAAGCTGGCTGGGAGAGTATTACCGGGATGAATGGCACACAAGACTTGGCGTTAAAGGGAATCCCATCGATGGTGAGATAGATGGTTTACGCAATCTTTGGTGCTGGCAGGCCGAGGAAGGGAAAATCCTTGAACTGCACCTGATAGGTATGTTATCGTAGATAGGTGACTACATTTCTACACAGTTTTTGGTTGGCTATCGCCAAAGATTCAAGCACTGGCATGATTCAGGAAAGCCTCTAAGGAATCCAACGGTTGAGATCTCTCGCAACGCACCAGTTAAATCATCAAATTTCCCACGACACAAATACTCAAACTAAACTCAACTCCCTGTTTGATCCCCAATGATGACGCTGTGCTAGATCTCTCACTCTCAATCCCAATTTCTACTTTATCAAAGCACATGCCCGGAGGTTCCAAGTACTGATCCTGTGAGAGATGAAGTGGAGCAGAGAGCTGGACAGCGGAAAGACTCTGCTGATTTTTCAGAAAGAGATTTTAAGGAGAGGAGTTAGATGGTAGAGGAGCAAGGTTCTTAACACAGATAACAAGCATAAACAGACTCCTCTCTTTCCCTTTCTCTTTCATCTCCTCACATCTTAACTTCTATCACTAATCATCCACCAATTATCACTGACCTACAATTAGATTCACGAACCTCACCCACCTATTATTTCAAACAGTCCTAATTCTAACAGCTCACTGGTATTTACAAGATAATCCGAGTTAAAGACTCCCCGCCTGGTACAGCAAAGCTGCGACGACAATCCATAGTTATACTTGCCGACTGCGGTCTACGATTGGATTTTAAAAACGCAGGATTGAGCTGTACGATGTTTTCATGCCCCTGGTAAAGGAACAGAGTGCTTGCATATGGAATTTTTCTTGAAGTATAGAGAGAAGTGATGAGAAGACACTCTCTGTCAACTCTATACCTCGCCTGTCTATTCAAATCCTCCTCTCATCCTATCCCTTTCAATTACTCCCTAACAGTGCTCACCTTCATGGTTACCTCCCTCGTCTTCCGCATCTCCCTCCCTCATCTCCCTTCCACCCACTCAACTTACCCCAACCCAACCCAACCCAAGCCAAACCAAACCGAAGATTCCGCATCATCCTCACAGTTCTGCTGAGATGAGATGATCAGCACCTCCCTAAATGCCCGCCTGTAAATATGTATCACAGACTAAACCAACCCACCCTAAACTATACCAGACCAAGCCATTTCTCTCAAATCATCTCACCACATCATCTCCACCACTCAACTCAAAAATACGAACCCCTCCCTTCCACCTTCCACCTTCCCCACTCCCCCTCCTCCCATCTGTCTACATCTATCCAACCTATATATCCCACCCAAAACCAAAACCAAAACGAACAGTAATCCTCCCCTCCCACCTATCTACATCAAGTTCCATCCCATCCAAAAACAAAACAAAACAAAACGGTAATCCAATCGAGTCCAATCCATCCAAAACAGTCCAATCCAACCGAATCCATCCCAACCAACCCAGCCCCCCCCCCCCCCCCCCCCCCCCCCCCCCCCCACCCTCTCTCTCTCTCTCTCTCTCTCTCACTTACACCCACACACTTACACCCACACCCACAGCAGAGCATCCTTAAAGCAAGGATATGAATTCCAGTTCCTCTACATTCATATCATCATAATTAATATAATACTAGCTTCCTATTCTCAGAGACACAGGAGCTACTTCTCACAGACAAAAGGGGCTAGCTAACTTAGCTTTGCAGCAGAGCAGAGCAGAGCAGAGCAGCACAGATGAGTTCCAGCCCGAGTGCGAGTCGAACTCGTGATAAACCAGGGCTGCTAGGCTGGCTGGCTGGCTGGCGGGTGGGTTGAGATATGTTGGGTTGAGTTGGGGTGCGTTGGGTTGGAGTTGAGTCTGACTTAAATCTGGCATGTCTGTACAGTAAGTCCTACGGCTTGGTCACAAGGTAGACTTGGATTCTGTTGTAGCGAGTTTGTTCGAGGAGGTTGAAGACATTTTATAGATACGCAGCAGAAATGATCAGGTTGGCAAGGCCTGCCTAGCTAGATTTAGTTTCAATTTTTGTATATTTTTTGGTCTTCTAGCTTTTGTGTCGCTCTCTGTGTCAAGCGGAGATTTTCAATTCTCATAATTTCACACTTTCACTTTCCACTTCCAGTCTTCTTTTTTCCCTATCTCTTCCCTCTCTCTCTATCTCTCTCTCTAACATACACCCACCCAACCAACCCAACCACACACAACCACAAAACTACCAAAAAAAAATTTGAGCTGAGTTAGCTCCCCCATCTCTGATCTATCCCACCCCCACCTGTAAACTGACAAAAGAACAAACAAAGATCGTCGACTCCTGGACGCCACCTATTATGGGAGGAAGAAAAACTGTATACATGTACGCAAGTCCAGTGCCAAACGTGGCGTTCTCATACATACGTCAAGGTATGTAGGTATGTATGTATGCCGCGCGTACATGAGTAAAAAAAACATCCACCAACACCATCGCCATGCCAAACAAGCAAGCAAGCAAGCCAAGCAAGCAAGCAGAAAAAGAACTCTCAACTCCCACCCCCACATCTCACAGCCCCCACTCTAATGCGACTTCCCCAGACTCTGCAAATTCACCAACTCAGAGTACCTCCCCCCCTTCCCCATCAACTCATTATGCGTCCCACTCTCCACAATAACGCCCTGATCAAAAACATAGATAATATCCGCCTTCTGAATGGTACTCAACCGATGCGCAACCGCAATCGTCGTCCTCCCCTTCGCAGCCTCATCCAGCGCCGCCTGCACGACGTGTTCCGATTCGGAATCCAGCGCCGAAGTAGCTTCATCCAGTAAGAGAATCTTAGGGTCGCGGAGGAGCGCACGCGCGATGGCGATACGCTGCTTTTGACCGCCTGACAGCATGGATCCCTTGGAGCCGACGACGGTGGCGAAGCCGTCGGGGAGGGACATGATGAAGTCGTAGATGTTTGCTTCGCGACAGGCGAACTCGATAGCTTCGTCTGGGACGTCTTCGCGGTCGGCGCCGAGGAGGACGTTCTCGCGGATGGTACCTTGGTAGAGGGTTGGTTCTTGGGAGACGAGCGCGATGTAGGAGCGGTAGTCGTTGAGGTTTAGGCTGGAGATTTCTTTGCCGTCGACGTAGATGCCGCCGACTAGGGGGTCGTAGAACCGTTCTAGGAGTTGGATGGTGGTTGATTTACCGCAGCCGGATGCACCGACCAAGGCGATGTATTGGCCGGGGGCGACGGTGAGGTTCAGACCGCGGAGGACGGGTTGTTCTGGTCGAGTGGGGTAGCGGAAGTGGACGTCGCGGAACTCGATGTTACCCTCGACATGATCGAGGCGTGCTCCATCTTCAGACCAGGAATCAATTGTAGGCTTTCGGTCAAAGAGAATCTTGAGTTCTTGTGCTGCTTGCTTCGCCTTGCCCATATCCGCTGCTTGAAGTTAGTACTGAACGAGGAAGTCGTGAAGAGAAAACTTACGTGCGAAGGAGAAAATGGTACCAGCAGACTGGGCACCGAAGATGACGGCAGAGAAACAGACAAAGAATTGAAACAGGTTGTACTCTCTATCAGCGATACGTTGTCCTCCGTACCTAAAAATCGTGAGCCACGTTCAACAAATATGTACGATGAACTTACCAGAAGCCAAGGGCAACGCAAGCAAACATGAGTGATTGCGATGCGGCATACAGAAGCGAAGACTTCAACACGGAGTTCAAACTCTTCTTGGACTGAGCATTGATAGAATCGATGTAAATCTTGAGCACATCCTCCTCCCTTGTCAAAGAAGCAACGGTTCGGATAGCGCTGGTAGCTTCACATGCGAAGCTGGCACTGGTTTCGTATGCCTTCTTTGCTCTAGACTGGAACTGTGCCAACATCCAGAAACGGAAGAAACCACATCCAAGAAGAACAGGAATGGTAGCGGTACAGACGAGGGCGAGCTTCCAGCCGATGGCCGTACTAACAGCAATAGCCGCGATTAGGGTAGTGATAACTGTAAGAAGCGTGCCAAGGGTAACACCGGAAAGACCAGCCACATGAGTTGTCTGTGTGCTAAGGAAGGAAGTCAATGCTCCGGCGGTGTTCTCCTCCTTGTCGAAGAAAGCAATGTCCTGTCTCAGCATAGTTCTGAAAGCTCGGTCCCGAACTCGGTGGATGAGTCTCTCGGAACAGTATGCAAAGGCAACACCTTGGCCACAGAATGCAATGAACTGAACGATAGCAAGCATGAGGTACATGAGAGACCAGAAGTCGACATCATCGCGTAGACGGCGACGAGCTCCAGGAATCTCTGCACCAGTAAGAGAGTTCTCAAGTGGAATGGATAGCGAGATAATTTCCTTGGCGAAGAAGACTGCTTGGACAGGGTTGCCTCCACCACAGATGATGGAGAAGAAGAGACCAATTAACATGAGTCCAATTTCGGTCTTGTTGAAAGAGGCAATGAGTTTCAATAATGTCCAGAGAGAATCGTGCTGTTCGCCAGGTGTAGCGCGGCCTTGTAGTGCCAAGGATGACTGTGATTGCCGTGTGCCGCTACGATTCAACTTATCACCGATGTTCTTGTCATCTGGATCCTCCTCGTATCCTAGACTCTTGTTGGACTTCTGTCGGACAAGGGCATCGTCTCTGGCATCAAGTTCGGCTTGCTCCTCAGGTGTCATTTCTTGTGTTGCGGCGATCTTCTGAGCTTCGACCAAGTTGTAGTAAGCACCTTGTTTTAACAGCAATTCGTCATGGCTTCCCTGCTCAACAATGCGGCCTTCAGTCATGACAACGATATTGTCAGCATCCTTGATAGTCGAGAGACGATGAGCGATTGTGATGGTTGTACGTCCGGCAGCAGCAACTTCGAGAGCAGCTTGTACCACACCCTCGGATTTTGTATCCAATGCAGAGGTAGCCTCGTCGAGAAGCAAGATCTTTGGATCGCTGACCATAGCTCTTGCAATTGCAATACGTTGCTTCTGTCCTCCAGACAAGAGGAATCCACGTTCTCCAACATTGGTTTCGTAGCCTTCAGGAAGTGCGGTAATGAAATCATGGGCATTGGCCATCTTGGCAGCTTCATAAATGAGCTCCTTGCATCGCTCCTCATTTTCATTCTCATACTTGGTTCCGATCAATCCGTGGGCAATGTTCTTATAAATCGTGGTACCGAAAAGTGTAGGTTCTTGGCTGACCAACGAGATCTGTTGGCGCAACCAGCGGAGGTTGAGAGTGCTGACATCGTGTCCATCCAAGAAAACTTGTCCACCAACTGGGTCGTAGAAACGTTCAACCAATCCAACAATTGTACTCTTTCCACTTCCAGAAGCACCGACCAAAGCAGTCTTCTTGCCAGCTGGAACCAGGAGGCTGACATCCTTCATGACAGTAACTTCTGGTCTGGATGGGTAGATGTGCTTAATGTTTCGCAACTCGATCGTGCCCTCTACGTGGTCCAGAACCTTGCCAGCAGTTGAAGTAGGATCCAATGGGGAGACACGATCGATGGTGTTGAAGATCTTTGCTGCAGCAGAGATGGCCGTGGTGAAAGCTTGAGCATTGGGGGCGACGTTTCCAAGGGCGAATGCTCCAATCATGATGGACATCAAAATGGTCAGAATAGCAGCAAGACCAATCTCTCCACCGACCAAGAATCTGCTTCCCATCCAGAAAGCAAGGCCATAATTCAGGTAAATAACCATAAACATGCCACCAACCATGATAGCCAGTGCAAATTTGACCTTGTAGCCATACTTCTCAGCATTCGCCAGATGGGCATCATACTGACGAGCAAGCTTGTCCTGGGTTCCAAAGGCAGTAGCATTTCGAATGGAGGAAATGACCTCCTCAGCAATAGTTCCTCCCTCTGCATACGAAGCCAAAGATTGCTTGCTGTACTTGACAATGAAGCTGGATCCACCACCCATGATAACCACAATCGCGAAGACCGTAGAGGAGAGAATCAAGGTCAATTTCCAGGACTTGATGAAACCAATAACGAAAGCCGTAATGAACGTCGCCAGCGCATTAAGTGACAATCCAACTTTCTCGGAAATACCATCTTGTACGAGATTCGTATCGGCCGTGATTCTCGTCGTAATCTCTCCAGAACCAAGTTTGTCGAAGAAACCAATATTCTGCCTCATGCAAGCCTCGAGGTAATGCCCTCTGATCTTGCCACTGATATGCTCTCCGGTATAGATGAATCCAACAGTCGAAATATAGATAGTGACAAACTCCGCGATTCCAATGTACACGAAATACAGGACACTGGTTACGATCGTATCGTTGAACTCCTTCCTCGACGTCGTACCAGCAAAATACCCATTGAACTGCCCAGCCAAGTTTCCAAAAACGACCGTCATAAGAGGCAGCGCCGCACCCGCGGCAATCGAGCATATAGCGCTGATAACCATGATTATGATATCGTTGGTGGTCGAGTACCGGTACAGGGTCTTCCAGCCCGACTTGACGACTGGAATGTTGATTTGTCTCTTGAGGATCTCTGCCTCTGCGGGCGGCAGATGCGCGTAGATGTCCTCCTCATCTTTGACGTCGACGTTTAAGCTGGAGTCGATCTTGGTGAGAGTTGCTGGGTCGGAGGGAGGAGAGGGGACCTGCGAGGTCTGGCCGGCGGTTTCTTGTTTTCGTGTCGAGTCGTGGCCGTCTGTGGAATCTCCATCGCCTCGACTTGAGGCCTGGTATGATTCGACCGCGGCTTTCTCTGGGTCGCCAGCCATGGAAGGCGGCTTGGGATTGAGGACTGGCTTCTGTGGTGTTTTGCTGATTGATTGTCTGCGAGAATGAAGTCGTGAGAGCTATGGAGTTTCTGTTATCTGTGCAAGCAAGATATCGTGGAGTTTGGTTGGTTTCTTGAATGCGAATGCGAATGGAATGTCAACAGGGCGAGGCTGTTAACAAAGCAGGTGGAAGGTGGGGCTGAATGAACAGTGCACCAAGGGATAGTAGTAAGTAAGTAAAGAGAGGGAGGGGTGCAGCTCAGTAGACGAGAAAACAGAAATGGTGAAATAGAGCAAAAAAGATGGGAGAGGGAGGGCCAGGCAGATGTAATGTAGTTGACCACGAAACGAGGGTCGCAGTTTAGATTTCCCCATTAGATTAGTTTGTCGCCTTCCGCTTTGCGCTGCTGCGTAGGCAGAAAAGGTGGAGTGGTGCTTGCGGTGTGTGTGTGTGTGTGTGTGTGTGTGTGTGTGTGTGTGTGTGTGTTCGAGTTATCCACCGCTCGGGAAGAAACAAGTCCGCTTGTGCAGAGGAAGAACAAGCACTCGTCAAAATGACGCCGCCGACGCCACAAAGACCCTCGGAAGGGGAAGAGGAAGGGGAAGGGGAAGGGGAAGGGAAGACGTTGCGCGTATTCGTGTGATTGAGTTTCGGATCCATTCCGACGCAAATATTAATCTGTAAGCCAATCTGGCGAGTCTGGCTCACTAAGTACTGTACTGTACTACTGTACTGTACTACTGTACTACTGAGTAGCGTCTCGGTCTCGTTCCCCCTGCGAGACCCTTACTTTACCTACTTTGACTGTAAATTACGTTACAGATCCTGGGCATACAAAAACATGAGCACGGCATGGCAAAGGAACGACTCCACCATGCATGCACAAGTGTACTTGTAACTTCTCGCCACACCACGCTCCTGAATGAATCTCTCACCGCATCTTATTTTTTACGAAGGTTACTACATGAAAAGGTAATGTAACAATACACTATAACGACAGGAGCAGCAGGTACGGGGTGAGTCAAGCAAATCTTTTCTGAGATCTTACATTGTTGCGCCCTGTTGATCCTACATGTGGCTTGCCGGTGCGGTGTGATTTGGCTGAATGGGGAATACGATTCAGAACCCGAGAACGCGAAGAACCTGGACGCAAACAATGACTGAGAACATTACCCCTTTTCAAGAAGAGATAGAGCGGAAGGCAGCTTCGAATGACGATTGATGAGGATGAGTAGCCAATACAGTCCTTTGACTCAATTAGTTGGACTTCGGGGACTTAGAACTTGGGACCGGACAGTTCTGGTGCCCGTCTGTCTCCTGATTCTGACAGTGACAGCAAGGCAACAAACACCCCAAGACTACAGTACTCCTACCACTTGCTTCCTTCCAAGATTCAACCAACAATGGAATCCACCATATCGTATCATATCCACCCTACCTAGACTTCCAAGTTCCAAGCAACCACCCAACACTCCCTCCCTCTCATCTCTGTAATCTCCCAAAGCAGTAATCACGAAGTTGCCAATATCAGACCCAGGCCTCTGCCTCCACTCCACATCCGTCCACCTCCAATACCTACGCGCATCCAATCCTATCCAATTCAACAATCCAATCCAAAATTCCCCCATCCCCTCAAGTCTCCGTACCTTAGCCAACAGTCAAAAAACATCCTGTATACAGGCCCAACCGATTGGCCGACCTCCCCTCCCCAACTCCTCACCCATCCCCAACTCCCTCCCATTCATTGGTTCCCCACCTCACAAGCAAACCCCTACCTACCTTACCTACTGTAGGAATGGAATTATGCATATCCCCGGATATTTTATGCAAGGGAAACCAACCCCCCCCCCTTCCTCCCACCTCCCCCACCACCCGCACCCACCACTTAATTGGATCGGGTGTCAAAACCCGTCTGCTTACATAAGGTAATGCGGTTCTGGGAGGGGAGCGAGGGGAGGTCAGAGGGCAGGGCAGGTTCGGAGACTAGATTTCCCCGTGATGGGTGTTTGTTGGAGTCCGAGGTTGTTTTTTTTGGGGGGGGTGGGGGAGTTGTGGATTTCTTTTTTTTCGGTGGGTGTACGGTACTGGACTGGACTCGTAAGATTTACTCGGTATGAAGATGTCCTAGGTGAGGTATGAGATTTGAGACGCGTGACGTTGCTGTTGCTGGGTTTGGGGTTTTGGGGGGTGTGAGAGCAGGTTGTTGTTGTTGTGTCGTCGTAATCTCGGGGGGGGGGTGCGAGAGAGAACTTGACTCGTACTACTGTACTGTACTGTACCTACGAAGCGTACTGCACGCAGGTTGATGGAGATTTTGGTGGGGTTTGGACTTGGACTTGGACTTGGACTTGGATTTTGGAGAATCTTCTAAATCTGGAGTTATCGGGGTTGATGGAGTTATCGGTGAAGTGTAAGTACTCTTGTATTGGAGTGCATTGAAGCGTGGTTGGAGTGTAGATGTCTGTGAGGAGGGGTAAAAGGTAAAAGGTATACTATGTTTGGGAGAATTAAGCTTGAATTCTTGCTTGGTCACTGCAAGATACATGTGTTTTTCTCTAGCTAGTGGATCATAATCCCTTCATAAGTAGATGTAGACTTGGAGTGTCAAAAGCAGAAGAAGGCCCTCTAAGAATTCGCCAATTCAGAAGAAGGACCTCTAGTAAGGGATATCCTGGGGACAATTGAATGGATCGGTCTTCTCCCGTCCGATCAATTACGCCTGGAAAATCCAGGTGAAAGATATTGAAGTCGGTTATCTCCTAATATAGAACTTCTCCTCGACCACTTCTTCATTTTATTTCATTATGGTGGCTCTTGTTGGGTTGTTTGCTTGCTCGGATATTGTCGATGAGAAACACTTCATGGACTTGCATCTCCGAGAAGTCTTAGAAGCGGAATTTATTCATAGAGTCAAGGTCTTCTGTCTCCTTAATTTTTAATCATAGACTCAACCAATGCCTTTGCAAGTAGACATTGAGGGCATGTGTGCATTTATGTACAGTCACCTGACCTTTAACTCCCAAATGGGACATATCTGTCGGCGCTTTAACAGCCCTCACTCTCGAGCCACAACCCTGTAAAGCAGCGCTTTGAACATGGATTCGGTTCAGCCTCGCGTTGTTCCCTTGACATCTTGGATATTTTGATTTTGGGAAGCTCCAGGACTCAAACATCATTTCACAAACCACAGCCCAAACCTTGACTCTGTTCGAAGTCGGTCTTATCTTGAAAGCTCCTACCCCATACACTCCCTTTCGAATCCGACAAGATGGTGGGCAAGAAATCGGGGAAGGCGCTCTTGCGCGAGGAAGGTACGACCAGCTTACCCAGATCAAAACCCTCAGAACTGACCTGCGCAACCCTCCAGGACTCCAACGTACAGACAACAACATGAAGCAATCGAGTTGGCCAGAAGTGCCAATGATCAACCAGAAGAATTACTACACGTACGTCTCTGTAGCGACTGTGATTTCAACGAAGCCGATTCCCTCAACCCCAACACGCCCTAGCTTCAATTCCTTTCCATATCCAGCGCAAAGCTTCTCTATGCATCTTCTAACTATTTCTTAGGGAGTACATGAAGCGGGATGATCAGATCCTCCCATTCCGCCTCCAAAATGACGCCAATCGGGATAGAATGATCCGCAACGCCAAAGACAGAGACCGAGAACTCGCACGCACAGGAACCACCGACGTCCCAATCCCCACCAACGCCGACGGCGACGAAGATGGAGATGAGGCAGGCGACGGGGCGGACTTCTCCAAGATCATTGTCATCCACCCTGGCAGTCAGAACCTCAGGATAGGTCTCGCGAGCGATGCCCTGCCCAAGAGCATTCCTATGAACATAGCCTGTAAATGGAAGGAAAGCGAGTCGCAGGAGTACGAAGCGCGGCCAAAACGCCAGAAGTTAGATGGTACGCCAGAACAGCTCTTTGGAGAGGAGTTCTCGAAGAGGATTACGAAGATGGCGAATGCGCTGAAGGTTGACATGCGCGCAAATAAGTTCAAGGTTCTGCCGAACTCGAAGGAACTGGTTATCAACTTCAATCGACGGGCTGTGCCTGAGAAGATTCCGGAACATAATGATCCTATTCGGATTGAGTGGACGGATGTCGCGAAGGATGATAAGAGTACGGCTTCGTACTTTACTGGTATGGAGGCTCTGAGGATTCCGGACGACTCCGATCCTCCTTACAAGATGTTTTGGCCAATCCAGCAAGGATGGTTTCACGAAAACGATTACCTGACCAAAGAGCACTTGTTTGATGACTTTGAAGCTGTCGTAGAATCAGCCATACGGAAGGAGCTCGGCTTGACACATAGCTTGGAGTGGGAGCAAATGAGTTGCGTTATTGTCATACCGGACCTATACGACAAACGATATGTTGAACAAATTCTGGAGATGTGTATGACTGGATTTGGATTTAAGCAAGTTGCTTTCGTCCAGGAAAGTTTAGCCGGGACCTACGGTGCTGGTTATACCAGTGCTTGTATTGTTGATATTGGGGCTCAGAAGACTTCCATATGCTGTGTCGAGGATGGCATGTGCATTGAAGATTCGAGAATCAACCTGAAGCAGGGTGGCGCCGATGTCACGGACACCTTCATAAAAATGATGCTACACGATCACTTCCCATACTCCGATATCAATCTCAAGCGCAGATATGATTTCTTGCTTGCCGAGGAGCTCAAAATAAGTTACTGCACACTTAACTATTCCGAAATTGCAGGTCGAACGCACGACTTCCATCTTCGGGTTCCGAATCAGCCAACACACAAGTACCAATTTAAGACGTATGACGAAGTCATCATGGCTCCCATGGGTTTCTGGGATCCATCCCTGTTCGATAATAGCCATAAACTGGTTGGTCGTCGAAAGTTCATTGACCGTTCATACAATGCGTATGATGTCGACATTCCAGATGACCCTTCATCTGCAGCCCAGCTTGCCATATTGACTAGCATCAAGCCCTCAATCGCCACGACAGCAAACGGATTCTCCATGAATGGCAATGCTGAACTAGCCACTCCATCCAAGGAGAAGCCCAATCCGTTTCTCTCCCGTATGGAGAGCGAAACCAACGGCTATTCCCGTGTCACCTCAGCAGCCGGATCCCCAGCACCAGAAGGAGCAAATACTCCCATCCCATCCGGCCCGGTCGTATTCGGCGGGAACGGTACAAACGGCGGCTCTCCAGGGCCAAGCGGTAATCCCTATCAATTTGGGAACGGAACTCACAACAGCGGTACTCCAATCCCCCCTGGAATGTTCGTCGACCAACACGCTCGCACTCAAAAAGATCTCGCCATCGAGCGTGACTCAATCCTTCCCATCGCCCCTCTCGACCAAGCCATCCTTACAAGCATCACGCACGCCGCTCGTGGCGACGAGAAGAAACTGCGTGACTTCGCTGGCGGTATTATGGTTATTGGCGGCGGATCCAAAACACCTGGCTTCGGACCATTCCTCGAGGAGAAACTCAAAGCTAAGAGACCTGATCTCGCTGAGAAGCTGCTCGTGGGCTCGGCACCTAGGGATATGGATGGGCAGGTTGTGGTCTGGAAGGGAGCTAGTGTTTATGCGAGGATGACGACGCATGAGAGTTGGATGGGAAGGTTGGAGTATGAGAGGTTGGGGAGTCGGGTCTTGCATCATAAGGTTCTGTGGAACTACTGATGGAGATGCAAAAACTTGATGTTTGGACTGATGGGAGGATGTGAGGTTCTCTTGGGATCTAGGCGTTGGTTAGTTGGTATGAATCACATACATGCATGCATGGCGTTTTAGGGCGAAAAGCGGTATCTTTGATAAGGATGGGTGGATCAGGCGTTTGGAGCTGGAATGGGAAATTCAAATCAGATGTAGGGACTGGACTGTTGGATGGACATGTAAAATTTATCATTGGCGGAAAAGTTTGGGGCGAGAGAAACAAGTTTAGATGTGTGGATCGAGATGAAAAGTTAGGAATAGCTACAGCATTGTCTAAGTAACAGAGTCTAGGTAGTTAGCAGAAGCAATGAATAGACATGAGATATCTCCAGCCTACTCAATCGCTCACTCGAATTCAATTTGAAAGACCTACTCAATCACGAAATTGGAATTTGTGATTAAATTCCCCTCTCTTCCTCTTCCCCTTCCTCTCCCCTCCCTAGCTTAACTTAACTTCTCCGGTAAATATACCCCCAACCCTCAATCCCCCAGTCCTAATTAAGTTCGTCTTCAAGAGTCAAGACACTTTCTCGCTGCCTGCTCTACTACACACGGATACTATCCTACCTACCCCACTCACCATGTGAGGTGGAAGAAGAAGAAGAAGAAGAAGAAGAAGAAGAAGAAGAAGAAGAAGAAGAAGAGTCGGGGAGGGATGAGATGAGATGAGCTGAGATGGTTGTGAATGTAGTGTGCACCTTGGGGAAGTGTAAGATATAAATTCGGGTGGGTGAGTTAGTGATCAAGTGCGTGAGTAGATTCCACTTTTGTCAGGAGTGAGCTGAGGTGTATAGTGACAAGGAATTAATAGGTTGGTTGATAGTGAAGTGGAAGATGACAGTGCGTACTCTTAGTCAGATGATACATACTATTATTTAGCGTCCTCATATCACTCTCTTGGATCAATCTAACTTGACTTGAATACTGAGGAAAGCAGTTCTGTGAGAAATAGGAGGATTACTATTGGGGTGCTTGGGCCTGCTCAAGAGGGGGGATGGGAGGAAGGCTATTTCGCAGCCATGGCAGCTTGAGATTCAGGTCGTTATCAAAACCATCGTATTGCTTGGTGTTTGATCTGTAGAGGGAGGAGGGGAATATATACTATTTATCAGGGAGTAGAATGTAGGCGTGGTTAATTTGGGGTTTGACAAGTGTGGTGAATAAATACGAGAAGTCAATTATGTTTGTTGATTCGAGGTCCACAACCCACGCCCCCCCATCTGCTTCTCCAAATACAGCGCCTAAACATCATTTTTGGTTTCAATAAGTTCTTCATTCACTCCCCGAAGCTCTCAGAGTTGAAACTTCCCTGTCCCAAGGCATGAAGAACTCAGGATAAATACCTCTCTCTCGTTAGCAAAGCTGTCTCAACAAAAGACGCAAATTCTGCTCCTCCACACCATTGTGTGAGCTTAAGTTCGAAGCAGAGCTCGTCAGGTAGATTTTGAAGACTGAGGGTGGAATTGATAGCTCTTGTCATGTTTGAGATATACGAGTGAGGGTTATTCGAATTTTTGTGGTCAATTTTTGCTTGCTGTGGGGGTTTTGATATCCTGGTTGTAAATCGGACGGAAAATAGGGGAGATTGACGATGGAGAGTTCATTGACGACAAATAAAACTGGACCTAAAAGTCAAGGGTTGAGTCCACGAGAGTCAGGAAAGAATCTCTGGAAATAAGAGAAGACTGAAGTTGCCGCTTACAGGGCGCAATCGAGGACAGGGAAGTTGAAGATGACCGCAGCGGTAGTCCTTCATCACTCTCCAAGACATGGCAAACTACCATGATGGAAGTTTCTGTCCAGTTCTTAGTTTGCCTATGTTCTGGCTGTGTATCGCCAAGTCTTCAATTTATACCTATCGTCCACAAATCTAGAGCTTCACCATATACGAATGCAGATTCTTGAATGGTGAATCGTATAATTGAAACATTCACCGCAATAGGAAACTTTCCTTGTTTCTTTGGCGAATTGTTTACAGAGAGAAAGTTCTCGGATTGGGAAGGACATATATAAAGTCCTTCAACTGCGGCTCTGAACCTGCATGCAAACCGAGACATAAATGACTGGGATTACATGTGGATCGTCACAGAGAATGAATATTCGAGTAAACTTAGGTTTTTGGGGTAATTCATAGATTTTTTTGCGACATCTTTTAGGATGAGTTGGCCAATTTGAGTTGTTGAGGAAGATCTTTGCTCTTTTGATTAGCGTTCCTTCTGTGGGGAGAATTGGCGAGTGATGAAGGTGAGATTTTGACAGCGAAAAGGTAGTTAACAGTGATCTCAGGAAACCCGAATTTTTATCAGGGAGAGTTTATTGTCCCAATGTCTGATTTTTGAGCCTTAAATCAGAACCGTGTAAATCAGTTCAGATCAAAGTAAGGGTTTAAACAAGAATCAAAACTATCAGAGAATCGAGGCTGCTAGGGATCAACCAGCTCCGTCCTTAGGACTTTGACGACTGTCATCCGGTTTCCTTACCTCCCTCTCCGTACATAGAAGAGCCTTATTTATACCTTTCTGAGAATCGGCCCATCAGCTGCCTATCGAGTGCATGGGTAGATAACGAACGCAGCAGATTTTCTGGTTTGAAGAGCTGAAGCATCCTTAGAACGCTGTCTCGATAATTGATACTGTTCGCAGTGACAGTTTGTCAAGAGTGTTCATTAAGTGATATAACTAAGAGCTACACAAGGCAAGGCAGGCAAGTCGATTATCCATTGTTTGTTTACTCAAATATGTAAGCGAGAAGCGAGGCTGAACCAACCAGAGCCTGAATTCACCCCTGACTCCAAGTGATTGATGCCCTGAAAAACATGATTCCGATTTCGTGTGACACTTGATACGATTGAGGTAAGAAATGCAGTCAGACCTGGTAAATTATCATTTCTTGCATCTTTCCAATTCGCTGCCCAGCTAACCCGCGGCCACCAAACGTCATCACACCACGAACAAATCTCTCCCTCTTCTCGAAATCGACACCACTCCACTTAAAATATGAAAATAGAAATTCAGCCATAATGACCCATTTCCAAAGCTTATCGGCAGCTCTTTAGCAATAGATGCAACAACACATGCATTAAATAGAACAGTTTAGTGCCGGCACGGGCGCAGGCTATTCCTTCAACAACTCAAGCGCTGAAGTCGACTTTCAGATAATCGGTCAAGCTCCGACTCAATTTGTCATGAATCAGATGCTATAGATTCTCCAGGTTGTGGTGAGCTCGACGAATGGGTACTCGGCGTTCATGACCAGTGGACATGCAGGGGCAAGTGTTTTATTGACAGTCTGTGTGAATGGTGGGTGTATCTGGCAGTTTGTTAGTGCTCAGGGAGGAAGAGATGAATCATATAGCTCATGGACTGGTTGAGGACTCTAGATATCGTTTAGATAGGAACGATAGAAAAGTATAACACCACGTTCATTCGCATATTCTTAGCTCTGTACCCAGCAACCGGGTGCCATGATACACTCCTCTATGCGGCGCCTCAGCTATGCTGAAACTTTCCATGTCATATCCTTCGCTTTTGGTCGGAGACTTAAATAATTCTGAACGTTCCACGAGACTAGTCACTACTAAGAAGTTGCAAAGATGACTGGAGACAGTAATCATTCACAACACGGACATCTAACCTATGATTTCAGGGTTGGTCAATACTCAATGAGATATATGCATATTTAAGTCGTCTCTCCCTGCTCCTTTATCTCGCACTTTTCGACATCCCAAAATATTGACCGCTCGGTCCGTTCCAACAAAAAACTCATCAAACCTCTGGTGGTCGCATAGCTAACTCTCCAAACAAAGGTCCTGTACACCGAGACACAGAACTCTTGAACCAGCCTACCATCATGAACGCGCCTTTTTTGAATATGCTGCGACAGCAGGCAGGTATGCAGCCTGGAAATAACCAGAACCCCGCTCTCAACCAATACAACGCAAACAACGCAAACGCGACAGGGGGCGGTGGTCCCATGGGCGGCGGTGGTATGGGTGGTGCCCAACCTCCTCAGATCCCAGGGATGGCGAATGCAGCAGGTGGTGGCATGGGTCAGATGCCTCAACTTCCAGGACTGGGAAATATGGCCGGTGGGGGTGGTATGGCTGGTTTTCAACCTGGCGTACCCCCAGGAGGAATAGCAAACATAGGAGGTGTTGGCGCCTACCTTCTTGGTACCCCTTATCCTGTAAATCGTTCTCAAATCATGAATCGAATGACTGGCGGAGGTATGCCTGGGCTCGGAGGCATGCGTGGGCTCGGAGGTGGAGGAGTTATGCGCAATATCCATGGCCCACCAACCTCAGGAGGTTCCAGAACGAGAAATCCACTTCGGAACAGGAGGTCAGGAAGATCATCAGGAAGATCATCAGGAAGATCATCAGGAAATCGAAGTGGAGATAGTGGAAACTGGGGAAGACTTGGACCTAATCAAGGTATTGAACAAGAACCAAAGCAAGAATGGTTGGTTATCTGTCATAACAGGAAGTGCAAGGCTAGGAAGAAGTACTGGACACGGTATTTCGATCATGAGCGTATTCCATGTCATAAGTGTAAGAAGGGGTTGCTGGCTCCGGCTTGTCTGGTGGAAGATGAGTTCTAAGTAGAAGCTGGCATGAATGGAGGTAGGGGTTTTTTTACGTGGTTTTAAGAGAAAAATATAATTGTTGATCCCCATGACATTTACGACCTGAAATGTTACTTGTGGACAGTCAACATCCAACTGGAATGTGTGGTCGGCCAGTTCAATCGTGAGGCGTCCCGCGGCGAGGCGTTGTTAGAAATTCCAAACCAGGGTTGAGGGCTTTGAAGAGACTTGAGTCCAGACTTGACTCGAACCTGAACGGACTTGGTTCGCGTTCAGAATATCTCGGCTCGCAATCGCAAGTGGAGTTAATCCTGTATCAATCAAATGATAGAATATCACATCTACGGTGTAACAAATGTAAATAATATTCAAAAGTGACCTTTGACTTGACTTAGCTTTTATGTTACTAGACTTCATTTACTAGCTTTGAGCCTCTGAAAGCTCTACTCGAAGTCTTTACTTAGCTAGATATGATACAAACTCGAGTCGAACTCGGGAGCGTCCCGAAACTATCCAAGATCAGTAGTTACAAGAGAAATACCATAGAATTATCCGCTGTCTTCAACTTCTTATGACTGAAACAAGTTATCGTTCTCTTCTGCACTAAATGGGGTTTCGAAAAAATAGGTCTCAGAGAGGTACTTGAACTTTACGCCAACATTCTGGAATACTGCCTTGAGATCGTCCATATCGGAAAGCGGTCCATAGCAAGATCCGTCGTTAGACCAGAGCTCGGTCGGCTGATACCACACGATGACTCTTCTCAAAGCAGTGAAACGGGTCTCTTTGGTAGTCGCTAATTGATGTAATCTGTCAAGCCGCAGTAATCTGTTCACATCTTTTCCTGGCGGCGTTGCCAGCATCGTAAATTGAAGTTGTAGCTCTTCTAGACTCGCCGGCAAGACATCGACCAGAGTTGCATGCTTATCGCTAATAGTGAACAGTAAGTCGTCTGGTATGGCTAATTTCTTCAATCTGGGATATCCTGCCAGGCCACCAAGTAGGGATGTTTGACAAAACTCAGCAGTGTCGCTCGAGGCGATTTCCAAACGTACCAAGCTTTCAGCATGTATGCCAATTGCCTGACCCAACATAGCAGGTTCTATACCCTTGGAACAGCGATATGAAATTTTCCATGGAGTGTGTATCTCGAGAGCAAATCGCTCCAATGCCTTTATGCAGTTAAGCATGTTCGGAAGACAGCCAAGTTGTTGTTGATCGCAATCGCGAAATTGAAGGTCAGTAATGAGCGATGACCTCGATGGATACATGCCGAACTTTTGACTGAAAGCAGAATCAAAGGTTACCCCTTCTACGAGCAGTCTTCGCAGCTGAGGGGCCCAGAATACATGCTCGATTATGTCGAGTGGACCTGGGACTTGTGCATTGCCATCATGGTCTCTGCCGTTGGAAAAGTTCAAATGCAATGTCTGTAGAATTGGAGATGCCAACATGGATAGCCCAAAGTCATACGGTGGAGGTTGAAGAGATAGTATTTGGAGGTTCGGAAGCAGTCCAAGGAGGTTCGCATGGTCCCCAAATCGGCTTTCCCCAAATCGATACCGCAAATCTATGGTAAGTCGCAACACGTAAGGTTGGAGATGCGGTTTTCTAGTGAGTGTATCTACAAGCCGCTCGAGTCTATGGAGACTGTTGTCCTGCCCGCTTAAAGGTCGCAGCTGCAGACTGATGGATCGGTATAAAAGGCGGTTTGCAGAGCCAGAGAGGTGACTCGAAACAAGTGCGACATTGTAAAGATCTTCCTCCGACAATGGAGTCAACACATCTAGGATGATATCGATGGGTAATATCGATAGTGTTGATTCCATCTTCAGAGATCGTGGATGTCGGCAGCTGGAGGGACGGCTGAGGAATGATAATATGCAAGATGACGGATGACTCATTTGGTGGTATTCCTTCACCGCTTGGCATTGTCACGGGAAACCAGGGTGGTACAAGGTGCAGTACCGTAACAATCAAATTGTTCCACCGATTGGAATCGTGAATGTTGAGAGATGATAATTCTTGCAACTTCCTTAATACCGAGGCGTGGAAAATTGTGTCAGTCATTCGAAAATTCAAGTTTCGTTGTATGCCATCAGCCTGCGTTTTGAATAATCCGAGCCTTCTTATTCTTATCAACAACAAACAAGACTCTAGAAATTCTGCATTTGACCAACCAAAATTAGTACGCCAAATTCTTGAAAATCTTGATTTCATTCAGAGTCTTGAAGGAGAAGAATACGAAGCCCCTCTTGCCCTCGACCACTTAAGCGAGAACAAAACAAACAACTTGGGAATGCGACATATCATTTCCAACACTAAACATAACTTCTAAAGAGAACCTCTTATTCCCACTCAGAGAAACATAGAAGAGAATACCAGAAATAATATGCAGCGTATATGATACCCATTTTGTAAACTTGCGACTGTATTTTGCCGCCTCTGATCTGGTGGGGAAAGGTTCACAAGATGCTCTGTAAATCATTGGGACGAGAAAATTCCAACGGGTTATTGCAGTGGTTTCCAACCGCCTATAGATATATGATCGCTGTCACAATTGCCATGCTAATTATCCTCCACTTTACTCCACTCCACCCATGCTATTCCAATCCTTCTCTCTCCCTAGTCACAACAGATACGCCAGTCACCCTTCAGACCCTCCACCTAGTATTCCCCCCAGTAGACAATTTATCATTCTCCTCCACTTCTTTAAGAAAGGACAACCAGCCCTCTACACCCCCTCCTCCCCGTTTCCCCCCACCATTCCCTCTCCAACTCCCCCTTAAAACCCTCATACCTCTCCTTCCCCAAGCCGACACCATCAAACCACACTTTCGGTGCCCAAACTTGTTGCCACCCTTCATTCGGCAGCCCCCTTTTCCCATTGAAAGGCGACTCGATTCTCAAGTCACCAGTATGGGACTTCAGTATAGGTATGATGAGTTTAGTGGGTAGGATTGTATTCAATCCCTGTCCTGTTCCCTTACACTCTGCATTGCTATCGTCGTTGTTTTCGCTCGGGCTATTGCTGAGACCTTTGGAATTAGGGTTGACGATTAGAATAGCCTTAATCTCAACACAAGGACCTTTTTGATTTCGGCCGTCATATAGCTTTTTCGCTTCCGCTGACATTCGGCGTCGAGGCTTGCATCCAGCTGGTGCGAGATTGGGATATACGGCGTAGTAATCGTCTGGTGTGTAGACGTCTTCGAAACCTAGAGAATGTGCGAACTCTCGAGCTTTCTCCCTCTCATCATCATTCTCATCTTTCCCAGCACCATCATTCTTATCCGTCATATGTGAGCCCGAGTCTCTACTCGTTTCAGACCTAGGTCTTGATGGGACGCCAATAACAAGAACAGCCCTCCGTCTACACTTCAACACATGCTTCCTAAACGGCGTAGGGCACTGAACAAGCTGCCTCTTCTCAAAACCCTGCACACCAAGCATATTCCGGAGATCGGTAACGGCATCATCCAGTTCCTCTGGATCGTATTGATAGTTCGTACTTATCTCATACGGGATTCTTTCACTTTGGAGATCTGTGAGTCTTTCTTTTGCCCCTGGGAGGAGAATGACTGGATTGTTGTCGCTGGTTTCAAATTCTTGTCGGATCTTCTCCTTTTGCTCATCTTCACTTAAGGTCTGTACAATCTCATCATTCTTGAGCTCTCTCAACCTGCGTTCCGAGAATGCGGCGAATGATGAGCGGAATTGGCGGTGTGGATGTAGATGAATGGGATTTTGTGATGTTGAGTTGGGACGTGCGGAGATGAGTGTATCGAAGGAGATAGTGAGTGGTGTGATTGCTGGAGAGTCCATCTCTGGAGAGGGAGGTGATGACTCTTGGCTGGCGTTGTTGTGTTCTGAGAGGTCCATTTTGCTGTCCACTCTCGGGAGATTGACTTCCTGGTTCCTGTTGGTGGATGCTGTGATGTGGTCTGGAGTCATGGTTGTGCGTTGCTTGATTCGCGACATATTGACTATTTGTTTTCTCGGTGTGTATGTAGAGTGGTGTGTATTTCCTGGACGTCTGAAGGTTCTGATTGAAGAAGTAATTTGTGTGTGAAGTTTGGTCCTTTGTGTTTTGATCAAGTGTTATATTATTGGGAGGAAATGTTAAGTGATGAGGAAACGCAAGGAAAACTGATGCATGTATTCAATGGTACTTGTGATTTGGACTAGAATTGTGAACTGGACTGAGAGTCACAACTTTCCCTAAATCGTCATGGCTCTGTTAAGTACTACCACTTCTCGCGAAACTTGGTTGCCATTATTTCAACTAGATAGCTTTAGTCTCTGATAAAAATTCGTTTATTTGACACCCTGAATTCTCCTTGAGAATTATTAGGTACTGCTGTCATGCGTAGGTAGAAGATGGTTCGGGCTCCTAGGCACGGATCAGGTGACTTGGTGTGCCTCTAAGCAACCTGGAAGTATGAGTGGAGCGCCATCCTAGATAGTCCAGCTCTAAAGTTCTAGTCTACCAAGTTTACTTATACGACAGTGAAATCCACAAACTTCTCTTTGAGAAGCGAAACTCACTTGTGTGGCATTGCTAGCATGTGAATAATCCGAGCAAGAAGTAAAATAGCTCGTCTAGCAAGCAGACAAAAGAAAATGACAGAAATATTTGGCTGCCAGTTGGCTGAGGAAGAAGAGCTGTCATTGCTCTTTTTATTTGTGACTTACAGGCTTTTCAGGACCGGGATCGAAACAGCTACGTCGCTCACGCCATTCATTGAAGTTACTCGCTAGTTCGCTCGGTGCAATGAGCCTCTCCAAACTGCTACCATTCAATTACCCAGCGGGTATAAAAAGCGCTAATGATATGTAATGGATGACAGGATCCTGCAAACTCCAAGGTCATTATGCGCTTCCCGTAGATTGTGCAAGGAACCGTGATCCGATAACCATGCTCCAACCAAATTTTATGCCCTTTCATTAATCATCTCATCGTAATAGCCGGAAAGTATCTCGGGCCAGCAAAACCCCTAGCAACAACGCTCTGGATATCAATATTTCCAGTCGAACTATGATGTGGACTCCACATTTTCAAAAGTATGAAGCGTCCACTAACAGGCGGGTCGAATCGGATTGTACATTTGCTCTTGTCTCGCTCGATGAAGAATCTCGCGTGCGGTGCCATGAGCTCTCCTCCTACGGCGCGAACAGCTTCTTGCGTTGCTGCTTGGGACGCTTCTGCAGCTTCTGCCAATGTGATGTTGCTTGCAGTTTCTCGTCGTCTGAGACGAGGTGGTCTGCCGATACCGAGGAGGTAGTCTTCATGCCATGGCCCAGATGGGTCTGCGTTATCGTCTTCGCTGCTATCTGAATCTTCAAATCGAATGGAGCTCATTACGCGATGGAGTGTTCGATGCCGAGAGGATTGTGCTGGAGGTTCATCACCTTCGGAATCGCTGCATTCGGTCGTGACTTGAAATGCTGGCGCATTTTCTGTGAACTCGGATGGTATTTGCGCCGTCCGATAATCACAATCTTCGTCTTCAAGACCAATGTTGTATAGTCTTCGTGCTCGAGCTTGAGCAGTCGACATGCTCCCATCTTCGTTATGTCGAACGGACATTATTGGTGGTAACTCATTAGCTCGCTGGGATGCAGAGCGTCTTGGCCGAGCTGGCGAGTATTGTATTTGATATTGAGCTGTGCGAGTCAAAAGATCGTCGGATGTCATAGATATAAAAACCATGCCTTCCTGAACACTGGGAGCTATAAGTCAAAGTCTTGGCAAGTGAGGGGCAAACTTACGGAGCAGTATAACCAGAATGGGGAGCCTTGATAACCAGTTCTTTTAGACTGAATACCGTGGCTCCTTGATGTCGGAGGACCAGGTTGCACCGATTGCTCTTGGTACAATATACTGTAGAATCATTTTTCAACACATTCTCGGCAGCATAGTTCCCTCCATGCTCCGAGAAAATTCCTCCATCACAGCTAACAATTTCCATCTTGAGTTTACCAGGCTCTACCTGGCCATATCTTCCGTAACTGAAGCCCGTAAATCCCGAGTCCAACTTATCCGATTCAATCTTCCTCCGTTTGGCTCGTCGGTTCTGCTCGCTCTCGGGGGAATAATCGTGAGGCTCAAGAGCTGGAGGCGAAATATTGGGGACAGGGTCATCCAAAAGTGCTCTCAACGTAGAGCTAGCCTGCTCCAATTGTCTCCCAGCATGTTGTAAATCGGCCAGGCCATTACTCGCAGTCATCTCTCTGTCCCGCTGTGCCTGATTCCTCTCCGAGAACCTTTCACTTATTGATACTCGAGTCCTCCCGCGCCTAGCAGGCTGCCTAGCACTGATCCCAAATCTCGAGGGTGAGGCTCGATCCCGGGGGGACGGTTCGGCTTGCGGGGGGTTTGGTGGCAATACAAAGAGGGGCGAGACCTCGACATCTTCACGTCGTATGCGTCGCCTTCTATCCGGATCCTGCTCTAAAGACATGCTTGGTCCGCTCACCAGTTGCGATCCGGGTAAAGCTGGTGTCCCTCTTCTCCGATGAGCACGTTCTATGGCTCTGTATAACTCTCCAGACGGACTGATGTCATCGGGCGATTGGGTGTTGTTTAAGATCTCTCTTACAATCCGGTCTGCCGTCTCACTATAGGAGTCGGAGGCGGGAGGGTCATCAAAGTTTCCAGACTGCATAGTGGAAATGTCAGTATGGGGGTTGTAGAAAACAAAGTCCAGGAGAGGGTTCGCAGACCATTAATGCTAATGGTCTCGGCATGGAGATGGCAACAAGGCCAGGTGTGAAATTTGTTCACAGTCGACGTTCGAGGCTGGGAGAGTCGAGCAGGAGTTGCTGTTAATAATAGGGCCAGTACTGAATGTTTTGGAGGGTCGACGAGGCTCTGCGTCTGGTGGATTTGCCGCTTCTTTGATGAGGTGAGGTTGTCTTTGGGGCTCTGTGGCTGTTCCGGTGACTTGTGCTTTGTGGGGTTGTGCCCCTGTAATTGGATGGATAATCAGCTTCTGATAGACGTGCCAAGATCAGGAACCGAGAAGCAGCCGCGTTGATAATTTTGGCGCGCGTTTGTATTCTTGAATCTTGGTGAGCTTCACTTTCAAGCGACAGTCAATACGATATCAGGCAGGCAGGAAGATTATAATATTGGGCCGGTCAGTGGCAGCTTCTGACCCTCTGGACGCGACTACGATTCTTCAAAGGAAACGACAATAGGCTTCTCTTGACCTGAATTCTCCTGGGACTATTCCTTCCAAGCTGTCCAGCGCAACAAGCAAATATGGAAGGAATCACAGCACCACCACCAACATTCCCAGCTCAAGATCTTCCAATCTTGGGCGATGCGCCAACTTCTGCCCCCGTACAAATACCGGCTACAACTGGAATCAGCGCTGGTAAGACAGCCTAGCCCTCCTCCGTCGCAAGCCATCAACTAACCAGTCGCAGATGAAATCGCCCTCTATGACCGACAAATCCGACTTTGGGGCGTCCAGGCGCAAGAGAAGATCCGCAATGCTAACATCTTACTCATAACCATGAAAGCTCTCGCCAACGAAATAGCCAAGAACCTTGTTCTAGCAGGCATCCACTCCCTCACAATCGTCGACCACGAGCTCATCACCCCCAGCGATCTAGGCTCCCAATTCTTCATATCCGAATCCGACATTGGTACGAATCGAGCAGAGGCTGCTGCGCCGCAGATTAGAAAGCTGAATCTGAGAGTCAGTGTGATTGTCGATCAGACGGATATTAGATTGAGGGGCCCAGATTACTTTGGCGCATTCGATGTGGTTATTGCGACGGACTTGCACCCGGATTCGTTAAACATTATCAATACGGCTACGAGGATCAATCATAGACCTTTCTATGCGGCGGGTGTACATGGTTTCTACGGATTCATATTCTCGGATCTGATTCAGCATGACTATGTTGTTGAGCGGGAGAAGAGCAACCGGGCCACGGTACTTGGACCAGAGACACGAACACGCAGTGTGGTTGATGTGAAGGTCAAGAAAGAGGGTGGAAAGAATGTCGAGATGGTCACAAAGCGGGAGCTCTATTCTACGTGGTTTTTGGCTAGCGATGCTGCAAGTCTACCTGCCGAGTTCCTCAAGAGCAGACGTCGACTGAAGGCTGTCACACCAATTCTGTCCTGTCTTCGTGCTCTATGGGAGTTCTTACAATTCAACGATGGTCGGATGCCAAGCACAACCGAGGATCTCAAGATGTTTACCGTCCTAGCCACACAAAAGCACAAGGCTCTAGGTCTACCAGACGAAACACTTAGGTCGGAAGTTCTTCGCAAGTTTTTGCAGAACCTAGGAAGCGAGATCGCCCCAGTCACAGCTGTTCTCGGTGGTCAACTCGCACAGGATGTGATTAATGTTCTTGGTGCTCGGCAACAGCCAATCCAGAACATGGTGATCTTCGATGGCGACACGATGGAAGCACCAAGCTATCCTCTACATCCAGAAGGTCTTCTTGGTGAAGCTTTGCTGCCTCTTTCCGTTGGAGCTGAGAATGGTGCTATTATGGATGGTATCTTGCCGCTGAATGGTGGTTTCCAACCAGACATCATTCCCGTCTGAGATGCCATGATATAACTGAGTGTAAGATAGTGGGTTCTGACATGCCATTTTGCTATTTGCGATGGATCTCAGGGCATAAAGTGGCTGGTTATGGTCGCAGATATGCCAAGAAATCAGGGCTGGCGTTACCCGGAAGGAGTTTGAGGTGCCCATTAGATGATAGCCAGGGCTACCGTAGCGGCCTGTAAATGTCATCGACCACCGTCGTCATATCGTCTTGACCCCAAGAATGTGATTTTGACCCATCGTTTCAATCTTCAGCCGAGTCTTCCTCCCCACCAGATCCACTCTCAAGATCCTCCATACCCTCGTCCGTACTCCCCAATCCATCTCCACCATCTTGCGCCTCCTCCGCCTCACTCTCCTCCTCATCACTACTCTTCCCGCTCTTCTTTCCCTTCCCGGGACCCATAACAACCCCCTCCCCCTTCCTCACAAAAACATAACTCCTCGCACTCCTCTCTTCACCCCTCCACCCACCTCCCTCCTTCCCACCCTTCCCCTTCACCACCCCAAGCGTCCTAGCATGCTTATATCCCGGATACGCACTCGCTTGGAACTTAAAGCTCTGCGCAACTTCCAGTCCAGAATGTCGCGCCAGGTCGCGGATGTTCCAGAGCGTGTAGGGCTCCCCTTCAAAGAGCGTGACGATTATAGATGAGCCGTGGCGGGGTGACAGCGAGGGGAGAGCGCGGGCGAAGAAGGAGACGAGGAGTTCTGGAAATCTGTCAGTCCAGTTCGCAAGGAATGGGAAGTCAATTGAGAGTCAATTTCAAGATGTGCATACCTTGATTATACCTCACCTGCCTATTAACATCCGTACTCTTCCCACCCACATGCGGAAAATTAAAGAATATCCTATCCATACCACTCCCTCTCCCCGCCTTTCCCTCCACCCCAGTCCCAACCCAAGGCTTCATCTTCCCCGCATCGACACCATATCTCACGCACCCGCCTCCTTCCTCCACAATTCGTATATTCTCTTCCACATGCGGATATTTTTCTTTTAGTTCTGTGGGACTCTCGAGGACTGTTGCTGTGAGGGAAGTGCAGCCGTGGTGGGTTATTAGGGAGCTGGCGAAGGAGAGGTCGCCTTCGCCGATCAGGAGGATGGTGTCGGATGGGGAGAAGGGGATGGTTGGTTTGATTTGGTATTTGGGTTTTGGTGCGGAATTGGGAGCTGGTTTTGATGTGTTTGAGGAATTGGGGTGTTTTTGCGATTGTGGTTTTGATTTTGCGATTCCGGATGGACGAGTGAGTTTTGTGGGTTTGTGTTTCTTGGGTCGTCCACCATTGACTTTTAAGCGTTTATTTTTACCCATTGTGAGGTCAGTGAGATGTCTATCATCTGCACAGGACCGATATTGTATGGTTTATGGTTGGATGGGAGTAAGGATGGAGAAGGCTGGGATTTTGCCGACTCGAAAATATGGAGCGGGCCGAACCTTTGTCAGCCTTGTTTGCCGAGTCTCGTCAATGACATTCTTATCTCTACATCGTTTGATGCAGAAGTCTACATTATTGTTTCACAACAATCGTTTCCATGAAGAACCCTATGTAAACATCAATTTCTATTATTATCTGTACCTGAGCTCGCTACCATGTTTCTTTTCTTCATCTCAAAGTGCTCCTACACTAAAGACGCCCCCAAACGTTATCCAGCGGCGTAAGCCTTGGCGTGGTGCAAAAAGGAATAGATCTGAGCAGGAGCAAGGATTTCGGACTTTCAGGACTTTCAGAGCACAGCTACTGCTTATTATCAAGGCTTCAGTGGAGCAAACTACCAGAGAAAGTAGAATTACTGGGTTATCACAGCCCCCTGCAGGGCAGAATCTACTGTGATTCAAGAGAATACCAAGCCCTTCCTCCTGCCATGGCAAGGACTAGGGAGTTGATTGGTTAAGATTACGATTGGTAGATGAAGCGACACGAGATGGATATGTAGGAGGCACTCCCCCAGTCTGGTTATGACGTCTACCTGCTTATTTATCGTTTGCTTCATGCGAATTGGTTGTTACTTGTTTCCTACTTTGTTATTTTTCTGTTCTATCATCTAGAGTCTAGGATACCGTTGACGACTTCCCCAAATCAACATGTCTGCAACAGCAAGTGCAAGTACTTGCGTGGAAACGAGCTACTCTTCTCCCAAGGGCCTCCAATTCTCCCTCTACTGCGATCAAGATCGAACAAGTGTTGGAGACATTGACAATGCCGGGGCAGACAACGTCGAAGACTGCCTGAATCAATGCTCAATGCACTCGGGGAAAGCCTGCGGAGCAGCAGCGTTCGACTCTACTGCTAGGAAATGTTACTTCAAAAACAGCACCATCACAGAGGTCGGTGCCGTGAGACGAGAAGGATGGACCCTCGGCATTGCGAACAGAACGCTGTACCAACCTCTGTCAATGGAATGTACAAACAACGGCGCCAACCAGAAGGTCCAGAATGGATTGAATTTCACGGTTTATTGTGACCAGACTGTCGTCGGCTTCGATACATGTCCTGACAACTCACCGGATTGCAGAGCCCACACAGAAAGTCTGGATGAATGTCTGGAAATCTGCTCGACATTACATCCGCTCTGCACAGGCGTAGCCTGGGATCCATCTCTCACATTCGGATACCTTAATTGCTACCCGAAGAACGCAACTTCTCGAGTCTTCGACAACGCAAGGGTCTCATCAGGCGATGGCTTGCGTTGTGCCAAAGCTCTTCTCGAAGTCCCGGTCGACGATTGTCCCACTGCTATGAATGGGACCGTTATAGCGAGCAATAAAGACCCGTTCAAGCTCTCATGCGGAGAAGATCGTCCTGGGAATAACATCACGGCTCAACATGCCGGCTCGCTTGGAGACTGTGTTGATGCGTGCGCCACTGACACCCAAGCAAATTGTCTTGGAGCTGTCTTCGATACAAATATGGTCAATGGCTACGAGAATTGCTACCTCAAGTCAGCAGTTGGGTTCACGACAGTTCAGAGTGGATTCACGTTCGCCTTGCGACAGACTACGTCGAACAACACTTCTTCTGACAACCTAACCCCACCCTCTCCCGACAAATCAAGTAATAAAGCCTGGATCGCCGGCCTTGTCGTCGGCGTCGTCGTTGCCATCGCCCTAATTATAGCAGCTATCTGGTGGTTTCGAAAGAGGAAAGTGAGTAAGAAAGAGGTTGAGAGTACAGAGATTGCGAGCACGCAGAACCGATGGCTTGGTCATGAAGAAAGTAACGCGAATGCATTGAAGTATGGGCCTGCTATAACGGAACTGGACGATGCGAGCGCAGCGCCGAAGTATGAGATGGGTTCAGGTGGGCACAATGCGGACGCACCAAAGTATGAGCTTGATGCTGAGAGTAGGCCGATGGAGATGGACTGCACAAAAATGAACGGGTATGTGGACGGGAGAGATGTGGATAGACGATAGTCTCTGTGAATGAGCAGTAAGATGAAAAGGTTACGATAATCTTAATGCCGCGAAGCTCATTTTGCCACTTCAAAATCACTTCAGTCATGTTCCAGAATTTTAAGAGGAGTTGGATTTTGTTTACTGTGTGCATACTTTGGCGTTGTTAGGCGAATATCGATCCCCTTCTTAGGCGAGTGTGCCTTGAGTCCCCATGGAATTTATCGATGCCAGCAATCCCATCAAAATTACTCATGGGCATAGACTGCAGGCTGTGCAGCTGAAACAATGCAGAAGTACACCAATAGACTTGGGCCCAGTTTCGCCCTATCAGAGTGCTGCACCTGTGTCTGCGTCCAGCCTCACTTTATGTGGAGGCGGTGCTGCAGGTGCCCAACGAGGCTGGCATTTTCTGTACCAAGTTGTCAACTCATCGCATCTTCTCATCCTCCTTCATTCACATTTCATTTTTCTCTATCACTTAATTTTTAAAAGGTAACACAACCTCACTATCATGTTATCCTTATTGCTTCTCTCCTGCCTTTCCACCCACTTTGCATCAGCTACACCGATCTCAGACACCACAAAACCAGTAAATGCGACCACGCCATCAAACACCACAGCCTCGTCTCAACAGATCGCTCCACCGTGGGTCTCCGAACCTCAAGGTCGCGGAACATGGAATCTCCTATACAGTTGCGTGTTGACGCTCGTCCTCTGCGTCTGGACATCCGTTCATCTAAATGTTCCCGGCTACGGTGAAAGCGCCTGGCAGATGTACCGGCGCAAGGCGAAATGGGTTGCCATCGCCCTCTTCGCACCCGAGTTCGTCGTTTATTGTGCTTTCCAGCAGTGGTACACGGCGAGGGTGTTTTTGAAAGAGTTGCAGAAGTTGCACGACTGGGTACCTCCGGGATCAGAGGTCAGTGTTGTATTCGGTGGACTGTGCTTGGGAAAATACTGCAAAGCTAATAGCCAGCCAGGGTAAAGGCAACGGTCGAAGGTCGCATAAGTTTGATATGACTTATGCCATGTTTGTCGTCATGGGAGGCATTGTCGTGGATATCGAGCACCTTCACAACCGGCTGAAGCGTGCAACTCTCACAACCAACGGGCTCTTGTTACTCGGACAACATGGGCATTTCTTTTATGTCGAGCCAGATGCCATCGCCGACAAGAGTAAAGCCAACTTACTCGCCAAAGGATTGGTATGTGTCCAGGTGCTGTGGGTGGCTAGGCAAACGATCGAGAGGAAAGTCGCGGGGCTGCCAATTAGCCTTCTAGAGTACCACACCCTGGTACATGTCGTATGTGCTCTGGTTATGTACGTCCTTTGGTTCCAGAAACCGTACGATATCCAGTACCCGACCATGGTTGCAACAGACAATTTCCCTGAGGCGCTGGCTTTTATTGTTGCGAGCTCGAAGTGGAAGGGGTACAGTGGATTTAGATTTACGAGTCACGGGTTAGATCGCCGAAATTTGTCTATACATCTTGAAGAAGATCCAGAATTCACTTGGTTCGGAACTCCGACCAGTTCCGCAAGTATTTCCACATCTCAGGCTTCCGGGACCTCCCCTCTACTAGCTCCACAGGACCAAACATCCGAAGATCATTGGTATCAAGCTCTTCAAGATGACGAACGCTTAGTCCAGGATAAGACCAACCTGGTAATTATTCCTGCACAAGAAACATCGCTTAATTTTTCATTGTCGTATGGTCAAGCTCTTCGGTCTGGGCTTGGACCTGACAGACACGCATTCTGCGACAAACTCGAAATATCGTACAAGGACAAGATGCGTCTTGACTTAGCCGGCAATTTCATCTCAACAACCATCGACGCTCTAGATAAGTCGCAGCCCTTGCCATCGACTACATTCAATGATCCTCGAGCATCACGCCAGAAACGATGGAGGAAAACTCCCCTTCTTTCCACGTTTCGACCCGGAGTAATTCGGGCCTTTGGAGAGAACCTCATCGCATATCGAGCAGAAAACACAGCAGGTTGGACTGACCTAGAACAGCGCATTGGCGCTGGTGCTGCTAGGATTGTTTTATTCATGGCTCTATTCCTCGTCTTATCTGCATATGCAGTAATTCATCTCGTAGCTGGTCACACGGTATTTCCCACTTCAATCGAAGCGATACTCTGGAAGAATTCTTGTTATACTCTTCTCGGTGGTATAGGACTTGCCGCTTTGTTCTATGTCGGTGATGTCACTGGTTTCCTTGACTTCATTATCAACGTTGATTTTCCAAATTGGTTGAAAAGGAGAACGCCGTATATTCTATTCTTTGGGCTTTTGCCCGTGGTAGTACTTCTGTATACGTCTGCGCGGATGTTCATCGTTGTGGAGTCCTTCATTTCGTTGAGGCATGTGCCAGGAGGGTGTATCGAACACCGGAACAGAGTATCACGAGTTGTATACCACATCTTTGAGAAACTAATGAAAGAGAGAGTTCGAACTATGAATATAATATGTCGCCAGACAGATTTGAAACTGCTCAGACGAGGGATTATAGAGACCGACAAATTCTAGACGAAGTAAACTACATTATTCTTCTATTGCACCACTCCTCAGACTCCGATTACAAGAATCAACCCTATTAGTCGACATGTCAATCAACTACTTCACGATAAAGAAGCGTAGGCGTCACTTATATGTAACTTCAATATCTACTTTCTTATCTCAAATCCCACGCCATCCTCTCTCCAGGCCTCTCTTCCCACCACTCATCACCACATCAGTACAAAATCCTACTCCATCTTCTCTCCAAAGCTCTCCCCCTTATACTGAACCGCCCCATCCAACGGCATCTCCCAAGCCTGTCTATTTCCACAAAAAGACTCCCATTCCGGCGTTGGGATCTTAGGGAAGATCCCCAGTTTCAGTACCGTTTTGCCTTCATACAGCGGGGTCACGGATTTGATTGGGCTGGAGGTTTGTCAGTACTTCGTATGCATCATCTAAGCCTAGAAAATTCATTTTGAAGGATAGGGCATGACTTTACATCGGAAGGGGTGGGAGTCGAAAGACTGTACAGGGAAATTGGGGAAAGGAATGAGGAGGATAGACATACTTCCCACAAGTCCCACAGAAATACCTCCCCAATGGTGTTCCACTCAATGTATTCTTATCCTCGTACCGCTTGAGATTTTCTTCGCCTATAATTTCAAACTTTTCGTTCTCGATAATGAGATTTGTTGCTAAAGCTACATAGATTTCGTCAACCTAAGTATCTCTATGACTTCAATGCATCGGATCGAGAAAAATGGGGAGATCATATGAAATTGGGGAGGAGTCTTACCAGATCCGGCAGTTTTCTTACAATTCGCACATCTGCATATGTGACCTCTTCGTTTGGTGAAGAGTTCGGAGTCGTTGACGCGCACAGTTATGGCGCCGCAGAGACAGGTGCCTTCCATTTCGGCTATTTTTATTTCGTGATATGAATAATATATGAAATTTGTTTACTGGTGAATGTAGAGAATCAAGGTTTCAAAGCGCTTTGACGGGCTGAAATTGGACGTAATAGTGGGCGTTTAGCCACACCCCTATCTCGCTACCTCGATAGTGGGGGAAAGCGAGTTGTCCGGGGCAAGCGAGTTGTCCGCGCTTACACTAAAATTAGGTAGTAATTTAGATAAGTCTACTGCTAGGATATATAGAATTACTAAATATATTTTTTAAAAAAAACTGAGAATACATTATCTGACTACTGATTCTACTGAAATCTAACGTAATCTATGTTACTTATAACTAAATCGAGTGATATAATTAATATTAGAGGCGACGAAGGTATATCAGTATTAGCTTTATTACTACTACTTTTAAGCTTAAGGCGTTTAAGTAAAGAGGACGGAGTAATATTATCGAATTCGTTAGCTTAATTATTATCTTCGCTATTAATTTATATAGCTATTAATAGAATCCGCTTAATTTTAAATACACGCTCTTACTTAAGAACCTTAGGGTTAATACTTACGCTAAGAGAAGTAAATACTATAATATCTCGAGCTTAAACCTCTATAAAAGTAGCCTCTTCGTGAGCTAGTTTATCGCAGAGTAGAAGAAGTCGAATCTCGAAGGCTTTATTCTCTTTATCTATAGGCTCCTTTTAATAGTCTTAAATAAGAGTAAGATATTAAGAAAGAACCGGTTAACTAAGGCGTTAATTATCCTCTACTAGCTTCTTCTGTTCTCTCTTTGCTTTTTAGTCTATAATACTAATATCTTAGAGCTTATTCTTAATTCGATTACTCTTAATTTGAAGGTCGCGGTAAGCTTTTTTAATATAAGCCTTGTAACGGTCCGGTATTTACTCGCTATAAATATAGAAGGCTGTAGTTAATCTCTAATAATCGAGAGGTAGGTGTATCACGTAGATAAGAAGATAGTTACTAAGTATTAGAATACTATTTAAAGTTAAGCACGAAGCTCTTATCTAATAGTAGACGTACTAGTCTTATATAGAACCTTTATTCACCTTAGATCCCTTAGGATACTAGATCCTTAGATCCTTAGATCTGTTTTCCTATAAAAGGATCTAGGGATCTAGGGATTTATCACGTGACCTATCGTCTACTATAATCTAAGTAACTATTACTACTAAAGCGTGAGTATATAGTAGTACTACTCGCTTATCCTATATTATTCCCTAGCTAGTACTACCCTATTAATAGTACTGCTCCCTTATTAGTACTAATACTCCTATAGTACTACTAATAGTTTTATTATTATATAGGTGCTAACTGAACTATAGCGCTAAGAGGTCCGTAATACTATCCCTCTCTTAGCCTAGCGTAATCCTCACGCTTAAGTATAACCTTAAGAAATATTAATAGTTACTAACAACTATCTTCCTTATCTATTATATCTAGTATTATAAAGAAATCAAGTGTCGCCTAGATAAAGAAAAAACAGAGTATCTAGCTCGTGCTCTATATTAAGCGTACTGTGTAACTCGTAAAGCCTTATTTCTTCTGCTATAGCTTTTCCTATACTTACTTCTTAGATTTATCTATTTTGAAATAATACTCTAAGTGTATTCGCTTAAAGTGTTATAATTATAATACCTCGGGGTATATTAAGAGGTTTACTCTTAAACGACTTATATATCGGTTTAAGATAGGAAAAACTATGACCTCTACTTATCTTCCGACACTTTTCTCTAGGCTTATTAAGGATAATCCTACTTCTTAGTTCCCTGCCTTTAAACTTAACGCTTACCTAGTGTCCTTCTTTAAGGGCCCGGTCCCTGACCTTAGGTCCCCTTCTTTCTAAGTAAACCTGGATTTCTTTAATAGAATTCCCGTAGAAGCCTAGGGCAGTAGAGGTTAGATTTAGGTTCCTAAGTGTTTTCTGATTATAGGTACCTTTTCTATTTAATTAAATATTTTAGTTTACTATAGAAATACTAATAGTTGAGAATAGCCTCTACTTCGTATTCGGCGTTCAGATTAATCGGTTATATTTCGGTAATAGGAGCGGGCGGTGCTTCTAGCGGTGCTAGTTCGAGGAGAGATATATAGAATACTAAGTGGATATTTATTATTTTTAGCAGAGCTAGTTAATAATTAACTAGTCCCTTAACTTTAGTAATCCTAAATAGTCCTAGCTTTTTATAATCTAATTTATAACTTAGTTGTTTAGTTATAATATTCTTTCTAAGTAAGTAGACTTTATCTCTCTCCTTAAGCGTTAGTCCTATACTACGCTTTTTGTTATAGTAGATCGCAGATCTCTATGTGATAAAGAGAATATCAGCTGATAATTCTTTATAGAGTTATTTAAGCTCACCTGCCTGTAGTATAGCTTCTTACGCGGTACCCTAACTAGCTATTAGTAGGTTATATACCGTGGGATTATACCTATAATTCGCGTAGAATAGTGATACTCTAATAGTCTCTTAATCCGTGCTGTTATATATAAACTGAGTAAGTGGGAGTAGTTACACTTAGTTATCCTACTTATAGTTTATATAATACTAAAGATAAGTCTCTATTATCTAGTTGATTTATTCTATCTATATATCGGTCTAAGGATAGAATATAGTTAATATTTTCTACTTTATTCCTAAGAGCGTGATAAGAGTTTTCTAGAACTTTAAGGTAAAGAGCTTATCTCTATCTAAGATAATCTTATCTAGTATTCCGTAGCTTACGAAGATTATTCTAAGAAATACTTGCGCTATTATAGGCGTGTCCTATGTTCTAAGTACTAGTACTATATACGCGTACTTTATGAACCTATCTGTTATTATATAGATCAAGTCGTATATAATTCCTATAACTAGGTCTTTCGAGGGTAGTAGCTCGACTACGAAATCTAAAGCGATTGATTTCTATAGGTAAGGTAGTATTATTAGTGACTTCATAAGCCTATATAGAGTATAGTATGATACCTTATTCCGGATATATATATCGTATAACGCTACCACGTCTTTAACTACCTTCCTTATTCCTAGGAAGTAGTATTCCCTAGATAGCCTAGATAGCGTCTTAGCTACCCCCTAGTGTCTATAAGTAAGCAGCCCATACTAGTACGTAACGAATTTAATCCTATCCCTAGTAGGTATATAGATTCGTCCTTAGTATAAGAGTATGCTACCTATAGTGAAAGAGAATCCTTCGCTTAGCTGCTTCTTCTATTTAGTTATAACTAGGTCGTTAGTATAGCTCTTCTAGATTTTCTTAGTGACCTAGCCCGTTAAGGCTAGCTATTAGTAATTAACTATTAGCGAATCGCTATCCTTCCGCAGTATAGTATAGGATTCGTAAGTTTTATTTGCGAGATATTCCGGTTTCCTACTTAGAGCGTTAGCCTTAGCGTTTTCTGTTCCCTTAATATAAGAAATTCGAAGTTTTATAGTAGAGAGTATTTCGTACTAATAAACCTGCCGTTAGTTCAGTTCCTTAGTAGTTATAAAGTAAATAAGATTCTTATAGTCCGTTAGGATCTATACTTTATAAGCAGCGCCCTTGAGGTAGACCTTCTATTCACATACTACATCTATAATTACTAGTAACTCTTTATCGTATATATTATAGTTGAGTTCTACTAGTGATAGTTTCCGCGAATAGTAAGCGACTAGTTATTATCTTCTATCCTCGCCCGGCTAGCTAAGTATAGCTCTAATAGCGTAGTCCGAAGAATCTATCTTTATACGTATTTCTTTATTAGGGGTAAAGGAAGTAAGCACTAGTTCCGCGATAAAAGCCGCTTTAAGTGCCTTAAACGCTTTTCATACACTATTAGACTAGTAGAATTCCTTATTCTTATAAGTTAACTCCGTAAGTAGCCCAGCGATTTTCAAGTAATCTTTAATAAATCGCCTATAGAAGTTAGTAAATCCGAGGAATAATTATACTTCCTTAATATTCGTGGGCCCTATCTACTCGATAATTACTTTAATCTTTTTAAGATCTATAGCTAATCCTGCGGTAGTAACTATATAGCCTAGGAAAATAACCTCGTCTATATAGAAGTTATACTTCTCTAGTTTAAGTAATAGGTAGGCGTCCTCTAGCCTCTGAAGAATAGCTATAACGTCCTTCATATATTACTCCTCTGATTTAGAGTAGACTAGTATATCGTCTAAATAGTATATATACGTTATATCTAAGTAAAGCCGTAAAACGTTATTAATTAGACGCTGAAATATAGCTAGTGCGTTAGTTAAGCTAAAGGGCATAACTATATACTTATAGTAACTGAAATAAGTGCGAAATACTATCTTTTCTTCTTCTCCCTTAGCTATCCTAACGAGGTTATACACTCCTCGTAGGTTAAGCTAAGTGAAAATCTTAGCTCTAACAAGTCTATCCTATAGCTCCTTAGCTAATAGTAGTATATAACGATCCTTCTTTATAACGTTATTTAATTAACAGTAGTCGATATATATTCGTTATCTACCGTCTTTCTTTTCTGCGAATAAGATATTACTCCCCTACGGAGATTTAGACTCTTAGATAAATCCTTTTACTAAGTTTTCATTGATATATTACTTAATCGTTATTAAGTCTATCGCCGAATATTCCCTAAGTAGTTAGAATATCGGTTTAGTACCTAGTTCTAACTCGATCCGATAATCGTAGTCCTAGTGTTTTAGTAAGGCCTTAATACCTTGTTCCTCCTTAAATAGTACTATAAACTTCTTATATACTAATAGTATATCCTTTATTAGTAGACCCTTATCTTAATATCCGAGCTCTTCCTTAGAGGTAGCGCTAATCTCTCGAATACTCACTACTTCTGTTCCTAGTAAATAACAGCAGTCTTAGTAACAACTAAACTCAAGTTTTCCTATCTACTAATCGATAACAGGATTATACTTTTCTATCTATAGTAATCCTAGGATAATATTATGCCTTCTAATCCTAACGATATCGAATTAGATTATTTCGAAGTATCTAGCGATACCTATATAGACTGAAGTAGTCTAGACCTCGATTAGTCTATTAGAGGTAACCTTACTATCCGCTAGTACTAGGTAGTATCCCTTATCCTTTACTTCAGTTAATAAGTAATACTCGAGTATAACAGTAGGAGATATAAAGTTCCCTTATACCCCAGAGTCTACTATCGCCTAAAGCTTAACTCCCTTAATTTTAACTTCTAACGTGAGATATTTATCTCTAATAGCAGTAAGTTACTATATATAGAAATATTCCTAATATACACTATAGTCGAGGACACTTTCCTATACCCTTCGATTACTATAGCTTAGGCTGACCTTATATATAAGCCCTATTCTGAGTTCGGTATATATTACTAAGTTATATATCTCGTAATAGTACTAGCTGTTATTATTAATATAGACCTATATCCTATTATATCAGTTCTTAGCTATAATTTCCTATTCCTCGCCTACCTCTAGTAGCGCGCTAGTATTAAGAATAATAGTATTCTAGAGTAGTAAGTACTATATAAAGGTCGTTAGTCCTTCTTAGCTGCCAGCTATTCTCTATCCGATACGCTTATAGTCCCGGTAGACTACTTCGTACCTTACCCCCTATAGTAGACCCCCTAAGCTAATAAGGCCTAGTTCTTAATAAGTAACCCCGGTAGCTATATTAGTCTAGTAGCGAGTATTATAACTAACCTGATACAAGCTCTCTTCTCTTTAGGTAACTTCCTAAGTTTCACCTACTCTTAGTCTTAAGAGTTCAGGTTAAGGTAGCCCTGGTTCTAGAGTCTACTTAGGTTCCTAGGCCTCCTCTTCGCTATTACTTAGTATTAGCTCTATATTATTATCTAGCTTAGAGCTATTATTATCTTAATACATATAGTCCTTAGAGGGCGTACTAATAACGGTTTACTCGAGCTAATCTATAACACTCGCGGAATCTCGCTTACTATTATTAGAATCGCCTAACTAAGTGTAGATATAATTCTTCTCGAGCTTGTCTATAGTTATATATTAATACGTCGCAGCGAGTTATTATATTAGTTCATTATAAGAGCCACGTCCTATTACGTTAGTATATTTCTTATCTATTCATAACTTCTTTTATTAATAAGAGCTGACTATATAACTAGGAAGGCTATACTCGAAGCATAGCTTCTTTTCTTATCGCTTACTTATAACTTTCTTAGATAGCCCGCTGCTACGTAGCTTTCCTTGATAACTTAGCTTCCGGAATATCGTATCGAGTTCTATTTCCTAAGAGTAGAATAGTTTCTTATTATTACCTCCTCTTTCTTAGTATATATATGTTCCGGAGTAGTATTAGCCTTTCTTCTCGAGTACCCTCTTATAGTTTTAGTTATTAATCTTAACAGCTATTTTAATAAGTTCTTATAAGTCAGTAGGCGCGTCCGATCTTACTATCTCATCTTTTACTCTATCTTTTAATCCTTTATAGTACTATACTTAAAAGGCGTCGTTATTCCAGCTAGTCTAATTCATGAATTACTAGAAGGTAGTAGTATATATAGTTACTAACCCGACCTACTTTAAGTTCTAGATATTCCGTTTAGTAGTATAGTTCTAATTAATATCACTGAAGACGTAGTTAATCTTATACTTAAAACCCTTAAAAGTTATAAAGATCTTCTAAGATTCCTTAGTTATTACTGTAGAGACTCTCCTATCCTTAGTCTAGTTCTAAATATAATCTAAGAGGAAAGTCTCGATCTAGTTAAAAGTAGATCCCTAGAGGAAAGATAAAGCCTAAAGGACTTTATTAGTCTCTGTGGCGAACTAGTGACTATTGAAGCCCGTATAGAGCTTAACCTACGTGAGGTATACTCTAAGCTTAGATCAATCTCTATAGTAGAGATCCGGGGCAGCGATCTTAGGTATATTTTTTAAGTCGAAGACCTTAGCAGGAGCTAAGTAATCGTTCGACGATCCTTTAACAGAGGATATATTATCTTCATAAGTTAGTACCTCTAACGAGATAGTACTTAAAGTATAACAATCCGGTATTTACTTACTATAAATATAGAAGGCTACAGTTAATCTCTAATAATCGAGAGGTAAGTGTATCACGTAGACGGGAAGATAGTTACTAAGTATTAGAATACTATTTAAAGTTAAGCATGAAGCTCCTATCTAATAGCAGACGTGCTAGTCTTATATAGAACCTTCGTTCGCCTTAGATCCCTTAGGATACTAGATCCTTAGATCCTTAGATCCGTTTTCCTATAAGGGGATCCAGGGATCCAGGGATCTATCACGTGACCTATCGTCTACCGTGATCTAGGTAACTATTACTACTGAAGCGTAAGTGTATAGTAGTACCACTCGCTGTCCTGTATTATTCCCTGGCTAGTACTACCCTATCGATAATACCGCTCCCCTATTAGTACTAATACCCCCATAGTACTACTAATAGGTTTTATCATCATATGGGTGCCAACTAAACCGTAGCGCCAAGGGTCTGTAACAACTCTTTCCTTAAATAACAACTTCGATATAATATTAGTAAATATAGCTAAAAGCTCCTACATCGCCCGCGCCTCACGTGCCTCTAACCTCGCTACTGCTTATATAGTAAAGAAGAAGACTATAAGTTATTAATTTGAAGATTCCGATATAATTAGTGTTATAAGGAATCGTTAGAACTATACTAATACTTATAAAATAGGCCTATAGCTGCTATAGCTCCCTCGCCGCTGCTACTCTATTACTACTATTATCACTATTACTACTACTAGCACTAGCACTAACTCTTGCTTACCGCCTCGCTATAGCAGGGGCTGTTTATACTATGCTTTATAGCTACTGTATTCGCGGTAGTTTGCGGGGTACGCCGGGCGACTTTTATCACGATAAAGAGATAGCTTCGCGCTGTTTTTATTATTATAAAAATAATAAATCGGGTTATATTACTACTCTCGCCTGCGCTACTGAACTCTTCGCTAGCTACTTAGTAGCCCGGGCTTTCCTAGAGGGCACACATGTAAGTGTTTCTTTATATTATAGTATTAGAATAACGAAGTGTTAAGGTGTTAATATTAAAGTACTAAGCGAGGCTAACTCTATAATATATATAGGCTCTTATAGTCCGCCGGGCTACTATTCGGAAGGCCTTGGAAGCTAAGGAGGACAAGGATAAGGATAAGGATAAGATCTGTGCTACTATCCGTAAGTTGTAATAGTAGTCTTACAGATTTTAGACGTTATCTAACTATTAATATCAGCTACTACTTTTACCCTCGCCTCTACTCTTTATAGAAAGACTGCTATTCTTCTCTCTTATCTTATTTTTAGCGCTATAGGAATAGGCTCCGGCTCTACGGGAGCTACTATCGTCGCTCTTATAGCGCGTTTAGCCTTATATACCTCTGCTTTAGCGGAGGTTGATATTATAGCTAACACTACCCGGCAGTTAATTAACTTTCTCCTCTCTTCTTAGTAAGCGGTATAAGCTTTATAACCTTTAAGTAGCAGCTTGGGAATATTACCCCTTTATTATTATAGTTCGGGCTAGTATATTAGTATAGCTTTATAACCTAGAAGTTATAGCTTAGGATCAGGTCCCTTACTCTTCGTGTTATTTTAGCGCGGCTTTATAACCCCGAAGTAGCAGCTTAAGATCAGGTCCTATAATTCTACCTCTTCTCTCCTCTCTAATAGCATTTAAGAACTATAAATATAAAGTAAAGGAAACGTGATAAAAGAAAGTATTTGTATAGATTATATAGCTTAAGCGAGCTTCTTAATATTAGCTTAAGAGTCTTAAAGGTTTAAAAGAGCGATAAACACTTTAAACTTCTACCTTAGTAGGTTTTTAGTTAAGCTGTCGGCTAGTATATCATTTATTAGGAGATATATTACCTGAAAACTCTCTTTTTTATACTCCTATCGTAGCTATATATTCTGTATATTAACGTACTGAAGCTTCATTAAGATTCGCTAGTTCTCTTTAACTATTAGCTGAATTATCTGTTTATTATTATAGAATATATTCCACGGAGCTCCTATATTAAGCCTCAGCTCTTTAAAGAACCTTTAAAGCGCTATTACTTCCTTAGTAGTCTATTCTACACTAAGAAGCTCTACTTTAGTTATTAAAGTAGTAATAGTATCTTATCAGGAGGCTTTCTAAATAATAGCTCCTCTAAATAGTATAATCAGGAATCCTTAGGAGGAATAACGCGATTTAGTGTTATCTATAAAAGACGCGTCTAAGGTAATAAGAAAGTATATCTCTCTGTCCTTCTAACTATAAATAATAGCTAGGAATCTTAAGCTAAATAGATATCGTATAATCTAATTAACCGCTTTTAAGTATAGCACGCTTAGGTTAGTAAGGAAGTATAATAGTTAAGAGGCTATAAAGGCGACGTCTAGCCGGAGTATAATAGCTATATATAGCACTAACTTAACTTTCTCTTAATATTCCTTGATTTACTTGAAAGTTACTATACTAAGGTTCTTGACTAGCTTGTAGTATAAGAGAGGCGTGCTAGGGCACTTCCTATCTACTATATTAAACTTCTGAGTTATCTTCTTAATATAAATATTATATAGGAGAGATACTATCTTCTTTTCTCTATTTCGTACTACTCGTACTCCTAAGAACTATTCCACGTCTCCTAGGACTATTAGCTCGTACGCCTTATATAGTCTGTTTATAATTATCTAGCTCTCTTCAGCGTATCTAATATAATATAAGACCTGAATATTATTAACGTAGAACGCTATAAAGATAGTCTTATACTAGTTTATAAAGATATATAGCTCCTCCGCGAGTAGAGACAGGTCTAGCTTACTAAGTGTCTTTATAAAGTCGCTATACTAGAGTATAAGTGAGTCTCTTAAGCTATAGAGCGCTTAGTTAATTTCTATTACTATTCCTAGTCTTTTCTAGCTTTCCGGAGGGAAATACAAGACTAAGGCGCTTCTCTTATCTCTCTTTACATTAATAAAGGCGTTAATTACGTTAAACTACTTCACTTTTAAATCGAATTAAGCTACTAGTACTATCACGACTTAGAACGACCTCGCTGCGAGTGTAGCTATATAAGTTAAGAATATTATAAAGTCGTCTTATATATTACTTTACACTATAATCCGAGATTTATAATACTTAAGCTATCCTATAGAATCTACTTTATAAGTAAATACTTACTTTAAGGGAATCGGTAAGGTAGCTATATCTTCCCTGGGAATTAGTCTCTAATAGTCTCGAGCTTCTAAGTTTAATATCTCCCTTTTCGCGTTAGCTTTAAACTACTCGCTATATAAGTGACTCTCTAGCTCCTTTTAGTTCTTAGGTAGCTTCGGGAGCTTCTTTTAATATTAGTTTTATAAGTTAGAAGCTCTTACTTCTACTCGGATATCTGATATAGCGCTTAAAACTATTACGTGAAGTATAATAGTATTATAGCTATTAGCTTACGTTAGAGTCTTACTATAGAAGGTTGTAGTAAACTCTTAAAAGCGCGAGTAGCTATCTTATCTTAGAGCTACTATTATAGAGTAATAGCCGCGTGCAGTAAGCTTTTCACGTTCTCTTTAGGCTTCCTAAGTTACTTAGATTCGATTACACTCTATTACTCGCTACTATTAGTAGCTATTTCTAGCTGCCCGTAGAAACTTAGTCCCTGTTGCTTTAGGAGAAGCTTCTAGAAGCTTAGTAACCTATTACTTAAGGTTTTATAGCTATTAGTTAAGTAATACGACTTAAAGGTATATTTATTAGCGCGCTTCCTTAATACCTAGACTAGTATTATTACTACTTATAGTGTTCTTCCGGTACTAGGGTAAGAGATAATTAGTCTCTATAGCTTTAGTATCTCTCAGGGCGCCTTAACTTAACTTCTCATAGGGAGTTAGATCTCTACTACTATCGGTGAAGTTATTATTATAAAGGACTATATCGTTACTCTCTACTCCTAAGGTCTATCTCTTATAAGGAGGTAATTTAGAGGTCTAAGGGAGCTTTAGCGAGTCGACCTTTATTAGCTCTTATACCTCTGGTACTACCCCCGAGCTTTATGGAAACTCTATCAGAGTAATATCTATTAGTTCTAATACCTTCTTAGTAACTAATATAGTAGTTTTAACACTGATATTAGCCTTAAATACAGTTTTATTTAGTTTAGCTATATATTCCGTTATAACTACGTCGGTAATATTACTAATACTATACTCTATATCTAGAGTAACAACGTTCTCTTCCAGGTCCTTAATAAGCTCCCTTAAAGTAGAGGTAGGTTAGCTAACTTTCCTCTCTTCTTTAGGGGAATAGAACGTTATCTTATTAAACCAGATATTACGCGTGATTACTATATAGCATAGCTAGGGCACCTAGATCTTATATAAGTTAGAAGTAATATAACTAACTAAGTATCTAATATATACCCTAGGGCTGACTTTAAAGCCTCTATGATTCCTTTTAACCTCTCTATTAGTTATAACTAGATATATACGCGCCTTATACGTGTATACTCTACTTTAGTTAGGTCTTAAGTTAGTTAAGAGCTTCTTTACTATCAGTGGATTATACTACTGAAAATAGTTCTGAAACTATTCCTAGAGTACTTGATTTGGACTCTTTATCTCTCGGTATACGAGAGGACTTATATTATAAAAGTAGATTACTATATAATATACCTCTGGGTAAAGCTTCTTTAGTAGGTTCGCCTAAACATGTATCTTAATAGATTTAGTAATAATCTCCTATCCTACGCGCTTTATGCCGCTTATAGGTTCTTTAGTGTGTAGCAGGGGATTCTCTACTTCTATTTCTTCTCTCGTAGTCTATTCCTTGTACCTTGACGTGCCTCGAATAGCTATAACTAAGGTATTATTATCGTGCTAAATAATATAGACTAATAATCTATATTAACACTTAGTCTAACGCTCGAAGTTCTCTAAGACTAGTATAATATAGCTAGCTGACTTACTTAGTAACATGTAGCTAAAGAGCTTCCTACTATACTTATCCTTAATAATAAGTAGCTAGCGAATACTATTATAACTTATATTAAAGTTAAATAAGTTCTAAAGGATTTAATAGAACAGCTTAGCTGCCTTATTCTCTAACTCCTATCTTAATATAACGTTTCCGGTGTATATAATAGTATAGTCTTTATACTAGATTCTTGATACTCTATTAAATTATACACCTCTCTCTACTTTAAGTAACGCCTATAGAGTACTCTCTCCTAAATAGCTAGTACGTAAGTACTATAGTTACGGAGTTATAGAACGCTCCTTAAGTAGTTAACTTAACGATTAGAAACCTTACCTATTTAAGCTACGACTTAAAGTCGGGTATATTATAATAAGCGTACGTATTAAGGTCACTAGGTTATAGGAGCGACAAGAGTATCTGAAAAGCTTATATTTAAAGAAAGTCAAGTTAAACTTTCGAACTAGCTATCTAATAACTACGCTTATCTGAACCTCCCTATACTATAAAGTAGTATCTTTCCCTGAGTACTATAGCCCGGCGTCTTTTAGTAACACCTCTGAGATAATATTAATATAGAAATCACGGATTATAGCGACGTTATTAAGTGATAGGTCTTAAGTATTTAGACTATTTAGCTTAGCTAAGGAGTTCTTAAATACTTATTTCCTTCTGCTAACTACTAGAATTTATTACGTTCTAGCTTTTACGTAGTTATTATTAGTTGATCTCTTAAAGGAACCTGGAACTAGCTTATTCTTATAATTAACTAAGTGCTAAGCGCCGCAGTTGTTAACTAAGGTACTCTCTAAGAGTACGTGAGGAATATTAATAAAGTCTACGGTATAGATTCTAAGTATCTCTTTAAGGTCTAAGAGCTTTGAATTAATAGTAGCTATATTAACGTTTCCGGGGTATTTCCCTTTAGCTTACTAAGATAACAGTTCTCGGTCCTTACTAGGCTTCTTCCTAGTAATCTAAGCTATAGAGATAGTAGTCTAACTTTCCTTAGAGATCTCTCGGCGTAGTTCTATATACTTAGGTGCCTGGATAGTCTTATGAATCCTCTTAATTTACTTATTATTTAGATAGAATCTTATACTATTAGCTTAAAAGCTGTTATAGGCGAAACGGAGCTTCTAGCACTTAATTAGAGGGTGCTAGTGTCTGATTCTATAAGGGTAGTTAATCTTCTTATCTCCTTGATTTAAACAGGAGTAATTCCGAGAGCTTCCGGAATAGTCTTACAAGCCTCCTGTATTAGAATAACTACCTAGTATTAGCGTAGTATAGAAACTATTAGCTCTCTTACCTCTGTTCCGGTAGTACTTCTCTATATTCGCTATAAACGCTAGACCGTACTCCTCTAGTATTATACTATACTAATATCCTAAAGTATCATCTCTTATAATATCAGCGAGTACTTAAGTAGCTTAAGTCTCTAACTAAATTAATACTACGTTTAGGAAAGCTTATATACTACGTACTCCTTATATATCGGGAATATTATACGCTCTCGTAAGACGGAAGTTCTTTTACTATAGCTTATACTACGTACAAGGTTTAATTCGCGACTTCTTATCTTAACGTGTTAGTAGGCTAAGTGTGTTAGTGTAGTCCGAAATAATAGAGGTTAGTACTATCACGTCTAAAGGTACTATATTATACTTAATAGACCTAACTAATACTTATAGTCCTGCGGCGCCCTCGGCTGTGTTATTATTAATTACGTTAGTTAGAATAGACTAGCTGATAGTACTATTTACCTAGTTAAAGAGGTTCTAAATACAATTATTAAGCGCTATCTATTTAGCTAGCTTATTCGAGTACTCTCTTATTCGAGCTTCCTAGAGTACCTTGATATCTTTAAACTTAGCTTCTAAGGGCTTACTTGTAGACACTAGCGGTTCTATTATACTCTCTCTTTCCTTAGTAGTAGTAGTGTTCTATTTCACTAGTAAATCTAGGTTAGCTTATATTAATAATACTATCTACTTACTAAGGCGACTATTCGTCTTCTCTCGTATAAAATCGTTAATACTCGGGAGATTCAGTTATTACTTAATAATATTTCTAATATTATTAGCGTTAAGGTTAATAAATCTCTAAATTCCTTTGAGTTTAGTATAATACTAGAAGGTTATCTACTACTAGGGCTACTGCTTTTTCTAATTAAGAGTATCGCCCTCGTATTTAATTAACTCGTCTTAAAGGTATATCGATATATTAGAGAGGCTTTCTATAGAACTAATAGCGTCGAGAGTATTTCAGGAAGTTCGGGGAGGTATTTAAAGGAGTTCTTTAAGTAGCGGTATGAGTATCTCTTAACACTACTTGCAACTCTACTTATACTACGTAGTATACTCGTATAGTAGCTTAAACAAGCGAATATAGCTCTTAACTATCGTGTACTATAGGGAGGAGCTTTATGTAATATAAAAGTCTTGATTTATTAAGGTATTCTAGAGCTCCCCTATAAGAGGAAGCTCTAGGAGTTCTAGTTATATAAGCAGCCTCTGGTTGGCTAGAGCGCCTTAGGGAGTGCCTCAGGTGCGTCAGGTGCACGACATAACATTACCTCTACGAAGGAGCTAGCTTTTTATCTTAAGCTCGAAGGTATATAACGTAGTTATATATTATCTATTTTATAGCTCCTTTACCTTTATTTGTAGCTTAGTTAATAATATATTATACTAGAGCTCTCTCTTACGCTTTTAATAATATTCGATTCTAACTACTATAGAAAATAGTGTTCTAAGCCTCTATTTTAGCTCGCTCTCTCTTCTACTTCTTTTAAATAGTATTTAGCTTTAATATAGTATATATTTAAGTAATAGTAATAAGTGACTCTATAGGGTTATTACGAAGGAATTTAAGAGCCTTTTATACCTTATTGTTACGGACCCCTTGGCGCTACAGTTCAGTTAACACCTATATAATAATAAAACTATTAGTAGTACTATAGAGGTATTAGTACTAACGAGGGAGCAGTACTATCGATAGGGTAGTACTAGCTAGGGAATAATATAAGGTAAGCGAGTAATACTACTATACACTTACGCTTTAATAGTAATAGTTACTTAGATTACAGTAGATAATAAGTCACGTAATAGATCCCTAGATCCTTAGATCCCCTTATAGGAAAATAGATCTAAGGATCTAAGGATCTAGTATCCTAAGAGATCTAAGGCGAATAAAGGTTCTATATAAGACTAGTACGTTTATTATTAGATAAGAGCTTTATACTTAACTTTAAATAGTATTCTAATACTTAGTAATTATCTTCTATTTATATAATATATCTACCTCTCGATTATTAGAGATTAACTATAGCCTTCTATATTTATAGTAAGTAAATACTAGACTATTATACTTTAAGCACCTTCTTATTAGAGGTACTAATTCACGAAGATAATATATCCTCTGTTAAAGGATTATTATTAAGCGATAACTTAGCTACTACTAAGACCCTTAACACTAAAAATATACCTAAGATTACTACCCCGGATCTCTATAGCAGAGACCGATCTAAGCTTAGAGTATACCTTATATAAGTTAAGCTCTATATAAGCTTTAATAGTTACTAGTTTACTATAGAGACTAATAAAGTCCTTTAGGCTTTATCTTTTCTCTAAGGATCTGCCTTTAACTAGATTAAGACTTTCCTCTCGGACTATATTCGGAACTAAACTAAGGATAAGAGAGTCTTTATAGTAATAACTAAGGAATCCTAAAAGATCTTTATAACCTTTAAAGGTTTTAAGTATAGGATTAACTATATCTTTAGTAATATTAATTAGAACTATACTACTAAATAAAATATCTAGAACCTAAAGTAGGTCGGGTTAGTAATTATATATACTACTACCTTCTAGTAATTCACGAATTAGACTAGCTAGAATAATAACGCCCTTTAGGTATAGTACTATAAAAGGTTAAAAGATAAAGTAAAAGATAAGGTAGTAAGATCGGACGCGCTTACTAACTTATAAGAACTTATTAAGATAGCTATTAAGATTAATAACTGAAATTATAAGAGGGCACTTAAAAAGAAAAGCTAATACTACTCCGGAATATATATATACTAAGGAAGGGGGAGTAATAATAAGAAACTATTCTACTCTTAGGAAATAGAACTTAATATAATATTCCGGAAACTAGGTTATTAAGAGAAGCTATATAGTAATAAGTTATCTAAGAAAGTTATAAGCGAGTAATAAGAGAAGAAGCTATACTTTAAGTATAGCCTCCCCGGTTATATAGTTAGCTCTTATTAATAAAAGAAGTTATAGATAGATAAGAAATATACTAATATAATAGAATATAGCTCTTATAACGAACTAACCTGATAACTCGCTATAACGTATCGATATATAACTACAGATAAGCTTAAGGAAAATTATATCTACACCTAGTTAAGTGACTCCGGTAATAGTAAGCGGGATTCCGCAAGTATCATAAGTCCGCTCGAGGAGAATATCGTTAGTACGCCTCCTAAGGACTATATATATTAAGATAATAATAGCTCTAGGCCGGATAACAATATAGAGCTAATACCGAGTAATAGTAAGGAAGAAGCCTAGGAGCTAGAGTAGACTCCAGAACTAGGGCTACCTTAACCTAAACTCTTAGGACTAAAAGTAAGTGAAATTTAGGAAGTTACCTAAAGGGAAGAAAGCTTATATCAGGTCGGCTATAATACTTACTACTAGACTAATATAGCTACTAGGGTTACTTATTAAGAACTAGGCCTTATTAGCTTACAGGGTCTATTATAAGAGGTAAAGTATAAAGTAATCTACTGGGACTATAAGCGTATCGGATAGAGGATAGCCGGTAGCTAAGAAGGACTAATAACTTTTATATAGTACTTACTACTTTAGAATACTATTATTCTTAATACTAGTGCGCTACTAGAGGTAGGCGAGGAATAGGAAATCATAATAGAAAACTAATATAATAGGATATAGGTCTACGTTAATAATAATAGTCGATACTATTACGAGATATATAACCTAGTAATATACACCGAACTCGGGATAAAGCTTATATATAAAGTCAGCTTAAGCTATAGTAATCGAAGGGTATAGGAGAGTATCCTCGACTATAGCGTACACTAGGAGTACTTCTATATATAGTAACTTACTACTATTAAGGATAAGTATCTCATATTAGAAGTTAAGATTAAGGGAGTTAAGCTTTAAGTAATAGTAGACTCTAGGGTATAAGGGAACTTTATATCTCCTACTATTATACTTAAACACTACTTATTAACTAAAGTAAAAGATAAGGGATACTATCTAGTACTAGTAGATAGTAAGATTGCCTCCGAGGGATTAATCGAAGTCTAAACTGCTCTAGTCTATATAAGTATCGCTAGGCACTCTGAAATAATCTAGTTTAATATTATTAGGATTAGAAAGCATAATATTATCCTAAGGTTACTATAAATAGAAAAGTATAACCCTATTATTAATTAGTAGATAAGAAAACTTAAGTTTAGTTAATACTAAGACTACTATTATCTACTAGGAATAGAAGTAGTAAGTATTCAAGAGATTAGCGCTACTTCTAAGGAAAAGCTTAGATACTAAGATAAGGGTCTACTAATAAAAGATATACTATTAATATATAAGAAGTTTATAGTACTATTTAAGGAGAAATAAGATATTAAGGCCTTACTAAAACACTAGGACTACAATTATCAGATCAAGTTAGAACTAGGTACTAAACTAATATTCTAACTACTTAGGGAATATTCGGCGATAAATTTAATAACAATTAAGTAATATATTAATAAAAACTTAGCGAAAGGATTTATCTAAGAGTCTAAATCTCTATAGGAGAGTAATATCTTATTTATAAAGAAGAAAAACAGGAGGCGATAAATATATATTAACTACTATTAATTAAATAATACTATAAAGAAGGATTATTATATACTACTATTAGCTAAGGAGCTATAAGATAGACTCGTTAAAGCTAAGATTTTCACTTAGCTTAACTTATAAGAAGCGTATAACCTTGTTAAGATAGCTAAGAGTAAAGAAGAAAAAATAGTATTTCGCACTTATTTCAGTTACTATAAGTATATAGTTATACCCTTTAGCTTAACTAATATACTAGTTATATTTCAGCGTCTAATTAATAATATTTTACAGCTATACTTAGATATAATATATATATACTATTTAGATAATATACTAGTCTACTCTAAATTAGAAGAGTAATATATAAAGGATATTATAGCTATCCTCTAGAGGCTAGAAGACGCTTACCTATTACTTAAACTAGAAAAGTATAACTTTTATATAAATAAGGTTATCTTCCTAAGCTATATAATTACTACTATAGGATTAGCTATAGATCCTAAAAAGATTAAAGTAATTATTAAGTAAATAGAGCTTATAAATATTAAAGAAGTATAATTATTCCTTAGGTTTACTAACTTCTATAGGCGATTTATTAAAGACTACTTAAAAATCGCTAAGCTACTCACGGAGTTAACTTATAAGGATAAGGAATTCTACTAGTCTAATAGCGCACGAAAAGCGTTTAAGGCACTTAAAGTAGCTTTTATCACGGAACTAGTACTTACTTCCTTTACTTCTAATAAAGAAATACGTATAGAGATAGACTCTTCAGACTACGCTATTAGAGCTATACTTAGCTAGCTAGGCGAGAATAGAAGATAGTAACTAGTCGCTTACTATTCGTAGAAACTATTACTAGTAGAACTTAACTATAATATATATAATAAGGAGTTACTAGTAATTATAAACGTAGTACACGAATAGAAAGTCTACCTTAAAGGCACTACTTATAAGGTATAGATCCTAATAAACTATAAGAATCTTATTTACTTTATAACTACTAAGGAACTGAACTAATAGTAAGTTCATTAGTACGAAATACTCTTTACTATTAAGCTTCGAATTTCTTATATTAAAGGAATAGAAAATACTTAAGCTAACGCTCTAAGCCGGAAACTAAAGTACCTTATAAATAAAATCTATAAATCCTACACTATACTACGAAAGGATAGCGATTTATTAGTTATTAATAGCTAATAGCTAGCCGTAATAAGATAGCTAGTTATAGAGAAAATCTGGAAAAGCTACGCTAATAACCTAGTTATAGCTAAATAATGATACTAACTAAGCGAAGAGTTCTCCTTCTCCTTAGAAAGAACTCTCTTATTCTAAGGATAAATCTATATACTTACTAGGGATAGAGTTAAATTCGTTATATACTAGTATAAGCTACCTGCTTATAGATACTAAGGAGTAGCTAAGATACTATCTAAGTTATCTAAGGAATACTACTTCCTAAGTATAAGGAAAGTAGTTAAAAACATAGTAATATTATATAATATATATATCCGGAATAAGGCTATATATTATACTCCGTATAGACTTATAAAGTTACTAATAATACTACCTCGCCTATAGAAATTAATCGCTTTAGATTTCGTAGTCGAGCTACTACTCTTAAAAGACCTAATTATAGGAATTATATACGACTCGATCTATATAATAATAGATAAGTTCATGAAGTACACGTATATAGTACTAGTACTTAGGATATAAGACACGCTTATAATAGCGTAAGTATTCTTTAGAATAATCTTTATAAGCTATAGAATACTAAATAAGATTATCTTAGATAGAGATAAGCTCTTTACCTTAAAGTTTTAGAAAACTCTTATCGTGTTCTTAAGAATAAAATAGAAAATATTAACTATATTCTATCCTTAAACTAATATATAGATAGAACGAATTAACTAGATAATAGAGACTTATCTTCAGTGTTATATAAACTATAAGTAAGATAACTAGGTGTAACTACTCCCACTTACCTAGTTTATATATAATAGCGCGGATTAAGAGACTATTAGAGTATCGCTATTTTATATGAATTATAAGTATAATCTTATAGTATATAATCTACTAATAACTAGTTAAGGAACCGCGTAAGAGGCTATACTATAAGTAGATAAGCTTAAGCAGCTTTATAAAGAATTATTAGCTGATATTCTCTTTATCACGTAGAGATCTGTAATCTACTATAATAGAAAGCGTAGTATAGGACTAACACTTAAGGAAGGGGATAAAGTTTACTTACTTAGAAGGAATATTATAACTAAGCGACTAAGTTATAAATTAAATTATAAGAAGCTAGGACTATTTAGGATTACTAAAGTTAAAGGACTAGTTAATTATTAACTAGCTCTACTAAAGATAATAAATATCTACTTAGTATTCTATATATCTCTCCTTGAACTAGTACTGCTAGGAGCATTACCGGCTCTTATTACTAAAATATAACCGATTAATCCGAACACTAAATATAAAGTAGAAGCTATTCTCGACTATTAGTATTTCTATAGTAAACTAAAATATCTAATTAAATAGAAAGAGTACTTATAATTAGAAAATACTTAGGAACTTAAATCTAACCTCCGCTACCTTAAGCTTCTATAAGGATTCTATTAAAGAAATCCAGGTTTACCTAGAAGGAAGGAGACCTAAGGTTAAGAGCTAAGCCCTTAAAGAAGGATACTAAGTAAGCGTTAGGTTTAAAAGCAGGGAACTAAGAAGTAAGATTATCCTTAATAAGCTTAGAGGGAGGCGTTAGAGAGCGAGTAGAAGCTACGGTTTTTCTTATCTTAAACTAATATATAAGTCGTTTAAGAGTAAACCTCTTAATATACCCTAAGGTATTATAATTATAACGCTTTAAGTAAATATACTTAGAGTATTATTTTGAAATAGATAAATCTAAGAAGTAAGTATAAGAAAAGCTATAGTAGAAAGAATAAAGCTTTACAAGTTATATAGTATACTTAATACGAAGTATAAGCTAGATACTCTATTTTTTCTTTATCTAAGTGATACTTAATTTCTTTATAACACTAGATATAATAGATAAGGAAGATAGTTATTAGTAACTATTAACGTTTCTTAAGGTTATACTTAAGTGTAAGGGACTACACTAAGCTAAAAGAGAGATAGTATTACAGACTCCTTAGCGTTATAGTTTAGTTAGTACCTATATAATAATAAAACTATTAGTAGTACTATAAGGGTATTAGTACTAACGAGGGAGCGGTACTATTAATAAGGTAGTACTAGCTAGGGAATAATATAAGATAAGCGAGTAGTACTACTATATACTTACGCTTTAGTAGTAATAGTTACCTAGATTATAGTAAATAATAGGTTATATAATAGATCCTTAGATCCCTAGATCCCCTTATAGGAAAACAGATCTAAGGATCTAAGGATCTAGTATCCTAAGGGATCTAAGGCGAACGAAGGTTCTATATAAGACTAGTATATTTACTATTAGATAGGAGCTTCGTACTTAACTTTAAATAGTATTCTAATACTTAGTAACTATCTTTTATCTATGTGATATACCTACCTCTTGATTATCAGAGATCAACTATAGCTTTCTATATTTATAGCGAGTAAATACCGGATAGTTACACTTATCTAGCTCTAAGAGGTCGTGTAAGAGACGATTTGATAGAGCTAAAGAGAGACGCGCTATATTTAGTTAAAAATCACGGGATTTATAATTAGATAGTAAGGTGAGTTATTCCTTGATTAAGAATTATCGCTGAGGTTTATTAAAAAGAGGGGTTTTTTAGTGGGGTTTCTAACAAATCTAGATAGCGGCCGCGGATAACTCGCTTGCCGCGGATAACTCGCTTTCCCCTATAATCCCGGAGTCGGGATTTGGGTGCGACTCTAGCGCCCACTATTAATAGAGATTGAATAGGGTGAAAGACGGAGTGATAAGGCTCTTAGTGGGGTAATGCGGGGTAGATCCACAGATCTAGTGGACGGCGTGGCGGATGGGGGCTGGGAACGGAAGCTTGGATCATTTATGGAATATCCGATAGCCGAGAATACGTGACTGAGGAAGTGTTGTGGAGCTTAAAAAGGAGAAGAGGGATCGCAATAGTGGGATTTTGGGTTCTGCGAAGAAGATGAAGCTGAAATTTTGGGAGCTGGTGGAAAAGTATTAAGGTGATGGTTGTTGGAGCTCGCGTTTCGATTGAGCGCCAGCGGTGTGTCATTCGTGTTGAGCGAGAAGCTTACTTCTTTAGGAAGTTCTCCGTGTTTTTGTTTACTTCCTTCATTGCTGAGAAAGTCAGGTTCTTGCTTAAGTTTGAGATTCAAGGATCAGATTCGAGAGACGACAGGCCATCTAGCAGGCTGGGAAACACTGCTGGCCTTAACCTTCCACCCAGAATACCGACTTTAATTGAGCATAATTCTTCCCCTAAAGTACGCGCTGCTATTGAATGAAGGATTTGTACCGCCACCATTTTCATTCTAATCGGAAGCTTAATTGAGTACAAGTATGGCGGTGTTGTGAGCTCTCTCATATGATATGAGGCTCCACAATATCTCTACACCTGCCAAGATAATAGCCTCCGCATCGCTCTTGCGCCTAGAAGCTGGCAAATATCATGTTACCAAACTATATAATGAACAAACTTAACTCTCCAAATTCGAGCTTTATTCTGCTCCATAATTTCCTTATTTATATCAAGGTTGAGCTGAAGAAAGCAAAAATTTGTCGCACGGAATTTAGGTTAGGCACCAAGTTGTGGCTGTAAGTCTGCTTCTGTACAACAAAGTTTTACACCGGATTCTGAGAGGCTAGCATCTCTTTACATTTAATAGACAAGTTGTCTAGTGCTCGAATCCGGAAATAAACACCAATATATATCAACAGCACCGTAGGGGGATCTGTATTCCCTGGAATGCTAGCTCAGAGAGTCTACAAGATATACCCAGAACAATGTTCCGAGTTCTGAAGGCTCTTGTGTTGCAGCAGCCCGAACATGACTTATAAGTTATTTTACGTTTTACGAAATACATATTGAAGGGAAGGTTTCATAAGATCAATAAGGCTGCCATCTGGCTCTATCATCGCAAGATATTTCTTCTGCACAGCTAGTTAGCAGAGAACCTATAAATGGCCATGGTCGTAGATTGTACCAACAAGTTTCTTCAGAGTTGAAACAATTCTGCTTGTCCAGCAGTGTCACCAAAATTCTGCCCAGAGTCTTGACTATAGTTGGAATTAAATTCGAGGCTGCTGTCACAACTGTGTTTGGTACTGCCTTCTCCTATTTGGCTACCATCGACTACCGGCAGAACAAACAAGGCGAGCTGCACCATGTGCTTTCCAAGATGCCGTCGAAACTGAGAAGCATTTTTATAGAGATTCTCGCTCAATTGGTCTTCGTGGGGAGGTCTCTCGGCGAGTGAATTGAGTCTTGCATCGTCGCAGAGCATGCATTCAAACAACGAAATCTTGTCAATAGGCTCTTCACCCAGCAGGACAAGGGCGGCAACTTGAGAGACTGGAAGGGGTTTATCATAATGAGATTTGACATGGTCAGCGAAGGAAGATCTGCTCTTATGAATGGAGTTACAGGTCCCACAGACCCATTCTCTTCTGTGGTGAAAGATTTCGTGCTGCCACCATTCTTGGCAACTGCCAAACATTCTGAGCTCGCATTCTTGAAACGTGCACACGTAGGGCTTCAAATCTCGTAGAACATGTTTACTAGATGTAATTAGGCTAAATCCAAATATGCAGCGTATTATGAAAATTACTTCCAAGCTCTCTTGTTTCTAACCACACTTTCGGTATAGCAATATGGGCATCTGAAAGGGTGACCGTATTCGAAAGGAATACCCTTGAATGCCTCATTAGGCGGAGCTGGCATTTTGAGCTCGTTGGCCTGGCCTCCCATTGTAGCGACCTCTGATATCTGTATCTCGGACGAGCCTTGGTCCCCATAATGGTCCTTTTCATTGAAGGCCTGGGCGGCTACCATGATTGGGGTCGCTCGTTTAGCAGAAGTAAAGGAGCTAGTGAAGGTTTCGCTCTCGTCGCGAGGTGACGGCTCTTCTGAAGTTTCATCCTCAAATCCAGAGAACTTGTCATTGTGCGCTCGTTGATACATCAGATATTGACGCCTCCTTGAATTCGCTGTTCCCAATCTTTCAATCAGCCATTCCCCTGAGCAATTGTTACTGGACTTCAGGCATTGGCTGCGCATGCTGACGCACTTCTCTCTTACGTAGCTAATATCCCAGTAAGGGTCAAGATGGTACCGTGAGACTGCTTTCGAGTAGTCATCGCGAATTGGAGAAGTGCGAATGACCAAAGATACTTTTATCAGATTTCGGTTGGCGTCTTTTATGGCGGCGAAAAGCTCATCCAGCTCTGACGTCTCTGAGCTCTCTTGGTTCTTCTTGAAGACTCCGCAGGTGCCCGCATTGCTCCAAGTACCGACAGACCATGTCTCATTTGGAGCAATAGCATAAACAATGTTCACAGCTGGATACGGTCATATTAGTATGATACACATGAGAGAATGAACGAACGAGTGGGCGGACCTGTCTCAAGAGAATTTCTCAAGTCTCTCAATATCGTCAAGCATCGATCACGAATCTCTGCAGCTCTCTTTGACCGAGTATCAAGGGACATTCTCAAGTGTGTCATTTCTACTGCATCGATATCTGAGGCCCACGATTTGAATGTTGAGTGGCATTCCGAGATCAAGGCGCTCGAGATGTCGCGATTGAACCCTATCACGGTCGCTTGTTCAGGGGTTGAGTTGCCTAGGGCATTGTAGAGATTCTGATAACAGTTTATACAATCGCGGGAAAGGCTTGATATGGGCGAGGTATGATCTGTGCCCCAATGGCCAGCTGTAGCTGACATGCTGTGATTGCCGCCGTGTTTGCGAAGCTACTTTGGCGTTGATGGTGGTGATTTGGACCTCGTTATTCTGTCTTACTAGAGCCCTGCAGACAGACTCGAGAAGAGCCTGAAGTAGTGTTGCAGAAAGAATCTGGGCCAGACATAGATAACGAGCCCAAAGTTTCGTATAGTTTCACTTGACGACGACTTTTCCGTGTGTTTCCAAAGACAACGACGTAAATTCATACAATCAAGTTGATGCGCATCTACTGGTCAGAGATTGGCATCGCTCCTGCATGACAGCTGGGCGGCAACAGCAACGTTGCCATTGGTGGCATTGCTGAGCTGACAAACAAATACCCAGACAAGTGTGCAGAAGGTGGCTGAGAGGTCGTTGTGGACATCAGGATATTTTACGTCTTGTCATCATCGCATTGGATTTTCAAAGCTTGCCTTCGCTATGTCCGACCTCGAGGAGATCCAACTTGTGTTGGAAGGGTTCTCCCTCCTCAGCTCCACCGCCGAGGACTATAAACAAGGCTTCGAGAATCTACCAGATTGGAAACGCTTACGAACTGAGTTCATTGGTTTCGTAAATTCCATTGACATCGAGAAGCAGTTGTACGGCCAAATGCTAGAACGCTTCCTGGATTCTACAGATATGTCACAAGTAGAGGTTCAAGGTTTCGTGACCGGGCAATCAGACCTGGACCACTATGGAAGGCAGCGAGGAAAACTTGCCGACTTGCTGCGGAGTCGACTTGGATCATCATACGCTATATATATGAGCACGACCAGGTCTTTGAATGAGGTCATAATAGAGATGCAAGATATTCTCTCCTCGAAGAATGGCAAGGTGAGCCTGGACTCCAACCTCACGAGCTTTGAACAGCCCGATTGACTATATCTCCGTCAGATCAATTGGGCAGACAATTCTAGCAGACGATGGGAGATACAAATGGAACGCATATGGCTCAACATCAGCAAGACAGGGCGGACGACTCTTACTTCTCTTGGAACTCACTGTTGTAAGCTCCGAGAGCTGCTGGAACCGAACGAATGGCTACAGAATACAAGAGTGACTCGGAGCAACGAACCTTGGGGAAGCGTATTCGAAAGCATCAGACAACACGCAAGTAGCTTGCATTCTGCTCTGCAAAGTTATTGGACATGTGATTGTCCTACACCTCACATAGTCGACCTTCAGCTCAAGCGACGGACGATTGGGGGCTCTTCATCCATTTTTGATCTTAAATTGGAGACGGACTTGGACATCGGTTCGAGGCGCCATATTTCAATTCGGCTTATGGTAAACTCACGTTTGTATCGACCCCTCCATTTTAATGCTCCGTCTTCTCTGGGAAACTTATTTGAGCAACCTCACTTCAAACCGGGTAGAATATGGTGGGAAGACGACGAGAGCCGTGGAACTCTCCCTAAAGTTCATGCCAGAAAGAAACAGCCTACTCCAAAAACAAAAGCTAAGAAAATCCTTCGGTTGAGTGTACCTGAAGCTATTCCTGTTCGAGCGATAGTCAAATCTCCCTCCGGGGATTCGAACCCACCTGACCATGTCGGTAAAAACGTCTATCGCCCCGGAACTAAAAACTTGTGTTCACCGTTGCGCCGTCTCATCACTGACCACCCAGCCTGTCTGGAGGATCTTGCGGGTGGAAAGCAACGCTCCCACGAGCTCATTGTGATCGAAGATCGTTTCGATCTTGCCAACAAGACTCCTTGCGTCAGCCTGGAGACTTTGCTTCGAAATGGACATGCGAAAATTTTGACCAGACACCAGCGTCACGAAATTGCTAGCATTCTTGCCTCTTCTTTGTTACAGCTGCAAACTACCCCATGGCTCACACAGACCTTTGGGAAGCAAGACATCTTGTTCTATAACGAAGACTCGGCAATCCTCTTCGATAAGCCGTTCTTGCGACACCCATTCACTTCAATTGAAAGCCGTCAAGCTATCTCGCCCGCTGGTGGAGATCCACCAACGGCTCGTCTTGCTGCCCGGACTAGTCTCTTCAATCTGGGAATTGTATTGCTTGAAATATGCTATGGTCAGGCTATCGAAGACCAGCCCCTGCGGGAATCGTACCTTGGATCAGAGGGAAACCCACACGAGTATACTGATTTCATGACTGCTCGCGACTGGGCTGAGCATGTCGGCGAGCAGGAGCCAGAATGGGTCAATATAATCAGGTGTTGCTTATCCTGCATGTTTGAGGAAAAAGCCGATTGGAGTAATAAGAGATTCACCGCTGCAGTCTACACAACAGTTGTAGAGCCATTGGAAAATATGGCTGGGAGAATAGCGGCCGAAAGTATTCGCTCTGCGGAGGACCCTATTGGCGCTTCCGTCTCCATTGAAGACGCACTGACGTCCAAGAAACCCTTGCCCATGACCAACCGGCAGACGCGAAAAACGGTAGAAGAAGAGCCCCAAGCGATCGAGAACACTAAACAATTGCAAGCAGGGTACTATGACCGGGGGGAGACAATGCTAGCACTTGAGAACCAGATAAGGAAGAATTTGATGCTTTCTCATGAACCTACAAAGGCTCTGTTTCGGATATCCTGGGATCCACGCGACTTCATGACAACTCAATATGATCCCCACGATGCTTTGGAGCTAGGTTCTGTGATAATAATTAGCGGATCGGCTCTCCAGTGTCAGGCTGTTACAGTCTCGGACTATCTTAAACAAAACTGGGCAACGCATGGTGAGCATGTCCTGCAAGCACTTGAGTCGGTTCTAGCAAGTCCTGAAATCCAGGGTCGAGGTACGAAATTCAATATTTTGGTCAAATGCTTTCTGCACTGTTGGTCTACTAAAGTAAACAAACGTTGACAAAAGTCATAGCTGACATTAACTATGATTGCTCGGTAATCGTGTCGATGACCACTCCTAATGTCGTCGAAGTTCAAGCCACTGGGTCATTGGATGATGTTGTTGCAATTACACAAATTTTTGCTTGGCTTGGAGCTGCAGTCCGGAAGTCAGCGACCCCCAAAGTGCAGTACTCCGAATGTATTCTCACTTCACTTAGTGAAGGCTCTTTTGACATGGACTTCGTGCAAGCCCCGCTTGCAGAGCCTGAAAAGATGTGCTGGTTCTCATTATTTGCCAATCCAGTAATCGCGAAGGGATTCCCAATCCCTCCTCGCACAAGCTGCGATCTCGGCATCGAAATTCCTTTAGAGATGATGGCTTTTCTGATCGGAGCCGAGCATGCTGTGGAACATGGCTGTGGCCTTGTCATCAAAGGATTTTCTAGTGTGCTCATTCCCGTCAAACGTTGCAACAATTCAGTGCAGTGGCACTTAGTCAGTAAACCAAATGGCACAAGGATGAAGTATAGCGACATAAGCGATGCAATGAGACTATCTCTGCGCGAGTTGGACCAAGATTCTCTTGGCCAAACGAGAGCTTTTCTGGGGTGGTGGAGACATTCTGAGTCTTATCTTGGAACACGTAATGTTGTATATGGGGATATTAGTCCCTCAAAGGCTGAGCGAGTTTCCAGAAAAATAAATATGACAGACGTTACTGTCGGTTTCTCAAAAGGAGGAAGCGCCACCACAAAGTTTGCCATCGGAGCGAGGGAGTCGAGGTATGTGTCGCGGGCGGGCCGTTTGGAACCCCTTCTCGATGCGGGCCAAGAGATGCGCGTTTGTCTCTATGATTTTGCCTCTAAGAGATCATGGTTTGCTTCGGGAACGGAAGTTCTTCTCTATCTCGTGCATATCAAACACCAAAAAAGACCGTACGTCATGAACGGTGAGAGAGTAGATCTGGAATTTGCGAATCCAGCAGAAGATGGGTCAGGAGCCTGCAGAACCGCCTTAATGAGTATGGCTTCTGTTCCTATATACGGCAATACAGCAATATCAAGCACCAACTACTATGTGCAGGATCTTGTCAATCAACTCTGGCTCCGCCTAGAAAAGATTGAGGAGCCTAAAGACGAGGCTGGCATATCCATAGACCTGATGGCTAGTCAGAAGTTGACCGGCTATGAACTAATGGATCTCGCCTTCGATAAAGGAGTTTTGAAACAAAGAGAGGTGCGTCTCCAAGATACAAGCGGGAAATGGCTTGACATGATCAAGGCCTGTGACGGAGTTGTGCTATTTGGAAGCCACCTCGGGGATTTGATCAGGCCCGCTACGGAGACTCGTGGTCTCTATCCCGGCTGGTCGAGCCTCCCGGAAGGAAAAGACTACATGGCAATGACGAGTCAAAGTGTGTTTCGTGTCTTTGGAGAAGCCGATGACGAAGGACATCTCAGATTATTCGACTTGAGGCTTCACAAAAGCTCTCTTCTGTTCGAAAGTTGTTCTGGTTCGAGAAGTCACTGTTCTTGCCAACGCACCCTGCAAATAGTGCGAAAAAGAAAGATATCTTGGGGCATGGTGAATCCTCCAGGCAACTGTGGCCTGACAGGATGTGTTATAATCGGTCGAACTCGTGGGATCCACAAGTCGCAAAAACATTCGTCTAATTTTGAGGGACAGCTTTGCTCTTCCCAGAGCTCCAACGAGTGTAATAATGAAAATCTCGTGGACGAGGCTTTGACTACTTCGGCGCCCGAAATGCCAATACCAGAAGATTTTGAAGCGGCCTTGAGAGCTTCGGGTGACATGTACCTGAGTCAGGATGATGATGATGATGTGGACTTAGAATATTCTGAAGAGGTGCCTGTACAGGTGAATACAACACTACGCAGCCGCCAATCAGGATCCTCCTCGACAGTAATTGACGCCAGGCCAATGCCTGTTGTTTGGCCGTTCTCGGATACGAAGAATAAGATCCTGCCTCAAGATTACGGCGAAGATGTTGCACTCCAATCTCAAACATCAGGACCACTACCCTTGGGCATAGATTCGAGAAATCTAAAACAACTTGATATGTCATCGACAGAATTGCCTGGACCATCGACATGCCTTTGCCGTATGAGATCTGACCCATCCGCTGTACATACCTGTCAATGCTTCCGCAAAGTTCGAGAAGAAGACGCGGTAGTGATTGCAAAGGACTCTGGTTGCCATCTTCTTTCAATACCCGACAGCAAGCCTTTCCTTGTCTCTCGACCAGCACGCTTGAATATAGTAGAAGGCCGCACAGAATTGGATCCGACGCTGTCACTAACGTCGGGAAAAAAGCTTCCTTCTCTGTCCGCTGAATATGAATCATCAGAAGCCCATAATGGGAGGTGGACTTCCACCAATCCGAGGAGCCCCCCGAACGTCTCACTGCCACACAGAAAGCTCCTCGACTATGCTTCAAAATCGCCAACTCCAGAGAACCAGGGGCAACCAGTGCGTGGTCAAGGTGTCCAAAGACTCGTGAAGAAGGGGCCTGTGAGTGAGCTTCGGAGCTCATACCTGAGGGAAGAGCCTAGGACAAGTGACCCAGAAGCTCATCCATGGAGAGTGGCACAACGACATGATGCTCAGAAGGACGGGAAGGGAAAGGGGAAGGAGAGTGCCGTATAAAACGCGGACAATTATATACCAATATGGCGTATCAAAATTCACTTGCGGAAAGCGTCTCTGTCATTCTGTGCTGGATGACTAGCATCTGTCGCTTACCCATGTTGATGGCTTTCCACTTCTGCTTAGTCTCAATTTTCCTCTCCACCTAGTTCACCTGCTTATTTCAACACCTTGCCCCACGATCTTGTTTTGCGTCACATCTAAATTGGCAACTATCACTTTATCGTCGAGTTTTGCTATAATCTTTTCCAGGCAGCCAGGCTCTTTCCTTTTGTCTCTAATATCATAAGAAAGACAGTAATTATGATAACGATATTGGTGTAAATAAAAAGGAAGTAGCATCATAATTAACAGAAGCGAGAGTAATACAGTCGCTGTCAATTGCTGTTTGATGAGACAAGATTTCCCACCAAAAGTCACACTTGACACTTGTTTTTAAACTGTTACTAAAGACCTTTTATATCAGCTGTCTATCATCATACACCTTTTGATAACAATTCATCTTAGTTCTCGTATTTAGTTATTCCCTCAACTGCCGAAAGCACTCTTTTCCGGGGTACCTTGGACGACAACTCAGTATTCAAATTCCAGCGTTCTTCGCTAAATTAAATAGGGTTTCGCTACAGGCTATGCACACCCTGTAAAAAATGTGTTTGATACGATACGGCAATTAAGGGGATAGTTTAACTGCTTTTCTCTTAATCGTGACGCGGAAAGGGGCTCGCTAAATTACAGGCCCGTTGTTGACACCTGGGATTTGTATCATGTAATCGGTGTCTTTCATAGCAGGAGACGCTGTGGCAAAAATTTGCTTGGTGCCCATATACCTAACATATAAAGAAAGAAAAAGTAAGTAAAGCATATGTTCGTGACACAGATCAGCGGTAGCACCGCCCCTATGATGACTTCAGCAGTTTTGAACCTACTGCCAACACTTTTCCAGCATTCATTGTATTCAACTAAAAACCGTTTCAAGGAGGAACATTCGAAAACCTAGCCCTTTCTCGTGCTGCATCGTGTGGGATTACTCTGACACCACGACTAGCCTCGATTATATCTCCACTTTCACCATGTACGCAATTATCGAAGACACCAGCAATGTCATCCTGAGTAGCCCTAGCTGCTCCACTGCCACCGGATATGCCGATCACTGTCTGCCTCTTTAATGCCAAAAAGTCTACAAATGGGAAGTCGGAAGTTTGCTGAACTTGGTTCCACGCAGTGAGGGCTAGAACTAAGAGTATCAGGAACAGTATCAAGCCACAGACGATGATGTAAGCTACGACTGTCCACTTCAAGGAATGTCAGCATTCAGCAAACATCACTGACCAATATCAGGTGAAGTTGATACATACCCGAGATATTGTCAGAAGGTCGACCTTTTCAGAATACGAACCAAGTATGTAATTCTCGCTCGGTAAGCCATCCACCTTCTTCGTCACGGATGGAGGGGGGCCGAGAGCTGATGTCATGGGATTGTAGAAATACAATGGAACCATAAAGAGGTTTCTTAAAACCTCCCTAGGGTGTACTTGATACGCAGCAGTCCGGGAAACGTCCAAGATATTTGAAATCCAGCTCGTCAGCTGAAATTCAACGCCTGTCACATCGCAGGCAAAGCTTATGTCCAATGCCTGAAATGGATAGAGAAAGCCGTTAAAAGCAGTGAGAAAATCTGCTGGGGTGATATCTTGTGGCTCGGCTTTCGTCAGATTCTTGACGTCCAGAAGTTCGCCACTCTTCCTGTCTACGGCGACCGTAGCTTCTCTTCGGTACGGAGCGACAATGACGTTCCATGTTGCAGCGGTTCTCCAAGAGCCCTCATACGTGCAGCCGCCATCCGCAGTGACTTTGTCATTGCAGTATTTGAACGCTGGAAAGTTTGGATGTGAGTACGGTGAAGTGGCAACTGTGATTGAGACATACCTGCAAGAATTTTTCTATCCTCGTGCGGAGTCATGCAAATCAGAAAAGCAACGTCGGCGATACCTGTTGTACCATACATCCCGAATAGGGTGCAATCTTTCTCTGACCACTGAACAATCGCTGGGCCATCCCAGAAATCCAGCTGGTAGACTGGTGTGGCACGGGTCATGTAAACCGGGAGGGAAGATCTGTTTTCTGCCAAGTATCTCCATGGTGTTACTGTCTGGAGCCCTCCAGGAATAATATACGACGAGCAGTTTGTCTTTTCCTTACACTCTGGGCTGATGGCTGGCCAATCTTTTGTTATGGTAGTGTCTCTGATCATGTTCAATGCTAGTCCAGAGAGGTATGCTCCGTTAGATAGCTTGAGAGCTGCTTGAGAAGCGTTGTATTTCCCAATGCCTCCAGAGATATCTTCCCAGTTAGTGGGACGGTAGTCTATGCCTGGATTGACCTTGGCTAGATCGTGGTGAGTATTACTTCTTCGATGTGGAACGTAGTACTACTCACTCATGAATATCAGACCTGGGAACTGGATAAAAAGCCAGAACCCCACTCTGGATCATGTCAACTTTGATGCTATATCTTAAGATTGAATCAAAATTCAGTACTTACCGACTAAGCCCCCAGAATCGCGCATTAGTCATCGATGGCCTCCGAACTTGAGTCCCACGTACAGCTCCTGTTTGAGCCCGGCGGTGCCTGTGTCGCCAAATGAAATCCACAGGAAATCTCAAAATCTGCTGGAGCTTCCCCGGCACTCTTCTCCAAATCCTCTGGAAGAGTCTCAAGTCATGGAATATAATTCCGAGCCAGCCAGCTAGACCACTACTTGAGCTCAGAGCCAAGAAATCAGTCAAGTTCTGGCCCCTTCGCATAAAACGCTCACTCCATTGAGCGGATTGCCAAGCTTTGTCTCCTGCTGCAAGCAGAGCATAGTTGTTGAGAAGAGCTAAGACGTTCAAGAGCAAGAACCCGCCGGTGACACCAGATCTAGCCAGAGGACCATTGACGTCTGAAGCTGTGCTGATAATGTATGTGGTGATTGTGTACACCACTATCAAGACGATCGGACCTTTCATTGACCAGCAGAAGCTACTGAATGTCTTCTTCCGAGGTCGAGTTTGTGGTGATGGACTCGATCCTGTTGCTCCACCATTTGCTTGGAGAGGAACGTGGTTTGTTGCATTTCCATTGACGACTGGGGCTGGCGTTGCTTGAGAATTTGGGGTTGGGTGGCTATTGTTGGAAGTTGCGGGCTGTTCCGCCTGAGGGACTTGTGGCACCAAGTTCGTAGATACACGTGAAGCTGCAGTATCTGGTGTTGAAGCTTGATTGTTCGCCGGAGTTCTTTCACCTCCTACCAGTGGTGTTGGTGCCGGTGGTCTACGACTAGATGGTCCTGGCTGTGGCTCTGTCGAGGCTCCAGCAGCCTGGAGATTTTGTGCCTATAAATTGAACTCAAATCTGGCTCCAACAAGAAATAGATCGGACCTTACAGGTGCTTCTACCCTCTCATCCGACATGGGACCAACATCCGTCAGCGGGATAACTTCTGGACGTGGTTGTGCCATTGTTGACATTCCGCTTCTTCAAAAAGCGAAACTTTGGAAGAAAACATCACAAAATATACCTGGCAACTGCTCCCAGGAAACTTAGCAGTGTGATGAGATTGGCGACTATCACGATCAATACCATCCCGCCATCCATCCACAACAACAAATGGTTGCTCAGCTCTCGCTTCGCCGTCCACTCCCCAAACTGTAAGCCCACGCCACGGCTTTGGAGGCTGAGACATTACTTCTTCGGGAAGCTAGGGAAGTGCCGAACCGCTCCCTTCCACGAATGAAGTGGGACCTCATGCTTATCATCTACTAGAAAGGTGGGTGGCTGTATTGTGTAGCACTACATTTATTTGTTTTGTGCTTCAGGTGACCTTGGCAGGAGTTGGAACACGCAACCCCTCGTCCGGGGTATGGGGTCTGGAGGGGGAGGGCCACCACCAAGCAAATGGGAGAATGTCAGGGACTTAATAATATCGAGGATCAGACAAAAGCTCCCAGAAACCGAACAAGCGCTTTTGTCTTAATCTCATTTGAGATCAGTCATGTTCATCAAAATCCTCCTCTTGCTCTTGCTGGAGCCCTTTGTAGCTCTTGGTTCTGTGCCCCGTCTCGCATCCCGTCAAAATTTTGAATGCGGCGTAAAGCCTGTCAAGTGTGGAGATGGTTGGTGCTGCATATTCGGGGAGGTCTGTCAGGCCTCACCTGATGCTGTGTTTGTTTGCGTCGATAGCATTCTTACCAATTCCGACGGGTGAGCATCCATCTCCAGAACAATCATCAAAACAACATCCAAGGGCTCTAAACATTAACAAGGCACTAGTTCAGCTGTCACCAACCCGGCACAGAACCCTGCATCGTTCGACTCTCTTATCAGTGGTATTATCAGCTCTGCAACTCAACCTTTGACATTCACGCAAAATGGAACCACACAAACGATATCGTTCTCGATCTCTGCTCTGAGTACGAGTTCAATCGACGTCTCCGGCTCGAGAGATAGGTCGACCATTACTCCCGCTCCATCGGCATCAGCACGTACTTCGACCATCATTCCGACGACTACCAGTGAATCTTATGGAGAGGCATCTGTCGCAATTATGAAAGGATGGTGGATAGGTCCTATTTTGGGCATTGTTTTGATGTTTGTTCTTTGATTCGGGGAGAGAACTTAGTTTGATAACTGGGAAGAGGCAGGCTAGCAATACCTAGGTAACTAGTAGCTAGATAGTTCTGATTATTTAACTTCTGTATTTGAGCGGAAAATGACAGTACTTATTCAATATGATTTCTTGTCGAAGACCTTTAGCCAACAAGCCTGGAGCATTAGCGAACTGACACGGTGAAGCCCCCCAACTTACAGCGTAGCTTAGCCCTTCCACCCTATTCAGTGCACCTCTCGCTTATTCCGAGGCAGAAACAAACAGTTCGGAGAATCAGGCGAGCCTTTCCATTTCCAAGATATATTGATGCCTTATTCTGGGGAAAAATGGCCATCCTATCAAAAGACAGATACGCTCTATGTCATAGCCTGGTGAAGGGCTGATTATTTTTTGGTACTGTTGGTATCACGTGTCGCTGCCTCGCCGCAGAACCGGCGACGTTTCCTTTGGCATCTTTCTTCGAACCTCAGCGCCGTTCGCCTTCCTCCTTCAGATCAATTCATCTTCTATCACTACACGTATGTTTGGGGGTTTTTCTGGCTAAAGAGAAAAAATTAGAGTTATCCAACTCATTTCAGTGCTCTCGGATGAGCATCAAAAGTGGCTTCTGAGGGCCTGCCAAAACCTTCTTGGATATCAACCATGAGATCACTCACAACGAAGCAAACTCTTACTTTTTCCACAGTCCTCTGCATAGCATTACTTCTACCGACATTCGACTACTCTATCTTTAGATTAAGCCCTTTAGATTACACCCAGCCCGTTGACACTGGTCCAGGTACACACACTCGCCTCAAAGCTGCTAGTCATGAAACAGAACTAAAAGTCCTGCAGTCGTCGGGATAGATCTCGGTCTTAAGTACTCGCGTGTTGGCATCGTTCAAAATGACACGTTTGAAATGATAGCCGATGAGAAAGGCCGAAGCTTAGTGCCGTCGGTTGTCGCTTACACGGAAGATGGCAAGTCTTTGGTTGGTTTCGAAGTGCAGGAGAAGTCTTTGAGTAATCCCAAGAATACGATTTATGATATAAGGTTCATTTAGATGAGTACTATTTCAAATGCAACGCTGATAACCAGGTCTAGGCACCTGATCGGTGGAAACTTTTCGGATCCTGCAGTCCAGAGCAGAATTGCAGCCCTGCATTACGAGGTCGTGCAGAGAGGGTACAGCAATGGTTCGCTCGATATCAAAGCCCAAACCGCAAACGGAGATCAGTTCTTCTCACCAGAAGACATAACCGCCATGATCTTGAGCCGGCTGAAGACCATGGCCGAGACTTACTTGGATACAACGGTCACTTCAGCCGTCGTCGCCGTACCCTCTTACTTCACCGACACGCAAAGAACAGCCACTAGAGAAGCGGCAAAGATAGCTGGATTGGACATCTTTAGTATGATTGACGAGCCAATTGCGGCTGCTTTTGGACATCGGCTTGACCTTTGGGATGGTCTTTGCGACGAACCTGATTTCTACGAGAGTAAAATATGCAATGTTGTCGTGTACGACATCCAGGAGACAGAATGGGATCTCACGCTATTGGAGATCGATCGTGGTGTATTTGAACTCAAGACAACGGTACACAATGATCAGGGGCGAGGGTTGCTTGGATACTTGCCGACCATGATACAGAGTCCGCTTAAATTCCTTGGGATAGACTCTTCCGCACCACTGATTAGTTCAACTGAGGGATTTTTGAAGGCTTTACAACTGCGCAAGCAGGATATTCACAGCATCCTCGTCACTGGTGACCCGAAGCTTATTTCAGAGGCTCAGAGAGTCCTCGAAGGATACTTCACAAACGTAGAAGCAATCACAAACCCCGATTTCTCGAACGATGAAGCTGTCGTCCGCGGAGTTGCACTTCGGGGAGCCGCTTTCAGACTGAGCCAGGAGGAATGGGATGGCTGTTCGATGACCATTGACGTCCTCCACTTGAGTATGGGAATCGAGGCAAGCAACGGAACTTTCCACACCATCATTCGAAATGGCACGGCTATTCCAAACCGCAAGTCCACCATCGTCACGACAACTTTCGACAACCAAGAAAAAGTTGTGGTTAACGTCTGGGAAGGCCAGCGACTGATTTCAAACAAGAACAGGTTACTAGGTACATTAGAGCTTACAGGAATCTCGCCCAGACCAAAAGGATTGCCGAGGATTGAAGTCAGTCTTGAAGTCGACGCGAACAGGATATTGCGCGCTACAGCTAGGGACCTACAAAGCGATAATGAGAACTGGGCGGAATTTATTGTGAAAGCAAGGAAGAGTAATTACACGGAAGAGATTCTCCGGTCCCTTCTCAACGAAGCGGGAAAGTTCCGTGAGGAAGATGAACTTTGGGCTGAGAAACTTTCAAGAATTGATTCAGATAAAAGCGAAGATGGTCGGGAGAACTCTGTAATCCTGGTAGTATGATAGGAGATAGGAGACGTGCAGTTAAGTTTAATAGTTCAGAGCGGAGACAGCTCCGGTTTGCTCAGCACCGTTGGGCGCCAGGATCTAAGACAAGAACGCTGGTCGTTGAACTCTGTTTCCCCTATTCTGCTAGTAGCTTGTAATTGTTGCTGGGGTAGACTATCCCATATCCCACAGTGTACCTTCTGCGTCATTAGAATTTGTGATTTTCCTACAAATAGTCACAATAGACGAAAACGACCTGTCAAAAGCTCACTGTGTGCGCATATCTTCATACTTTCACCCAAGAAAAGCCACAATTCTCCGCGCAATTCTCCGCGCAATTCTCCGTGCCGCTCCTCCACAAATTATTTTCTGCACCCCACGACAACATCATCAGAATCATACTACAGTACTATCCCCCCCCCGGCTTGAATGTTAAATGTGAACTTTTGCGGGTCGGAGGCCTGACTTTCAAGTGCTGAGTGGTCGGAGGCCCTGGATAGAGCCAGAAGCACGAGCCAGAATTAGGTCTATTGTAATAGTAACGGTGCCTTTAGAAGGTTCGAGAGACACTTAAGCCCTACCTAAGGCTAAATCTCTACTGAAGTATTGGATAGACACCCCTAGTAGCTACTCACACGAGGTCCAGTTTTCTACACATTTAACATTCAAGTTGGGGGGGAAATGTAATTGACTTCCGATAGCTACCGGTAGCTACCGGGACAAAACTTTGCTTCAAGACCAGACCGAATTTTCAAGTTTCATACCCTTGTACCGGAGAGATTCCGGTTAATACTGCTATTATACTCTGTCTTATTTCTAGGTGTGAGCTTATTGGTAGGGGACAAAGCGAGGAACTTGGCGGTGTGTTTCTACGGGGATACTTCCCAGGACTTTGAATACATGGGTCCAGTGCTGGATAGTATATGCCTTGTCAAGACTCTCTGGAGACCCTGAGAGGTATTTCGGTATATGATTAAGTGAAGGCTGAGAAAAACGATTCTCAATCGTTCAATAGGATGATCAATAAATTCCCAGCTCGAACATCAAGAACGCTGGGCGAATTGTAAGCTTATCAGTCATAGCATCAGCATGAACGTATCCCAGGGCATCCACCAACCAACCAACATTCCACGAACTCTCGCATGACATACTTCTTTCATCCTTCAGCCCCCACGTCCCTCGTCCATCTATCACGTAGTCAATTGCAACGTCGAGCGGCTCGGGCCGGGCCCCCCCCTTCCCCGGGCCCCCGGCGACGACAATAATCAGACCATTCCACCTTCATGCAAGCAAGGCAAGAAACTCGAGTCATTCAAAGTGGAATGAATGGAACGTGCCCGGGCGTCCACGTCCGCAGCGGCGGCCGCACATCCATCCATCCATCCATCCATCCCTTATCATGAACACCAGCTGGTCTGAGCAGGGCTGTGAAATTTCTGGAAGCGTGGAAGACATCCGGCCCAATTGATATACTACTGAAACCTTGCTTCATGTGAAGCGCAGCCTGGAACCTCCCTCCGGGATTGAGCTCCCGCTTTCCGCGATGAATTTGCGAAATGCAACAAAAGAATATTTTGGAGGCAGTTTGCTGGGTTTCTTCTCTCTTTCCTTGCTTGATGTGTTTGAGGTTGACTTTGCTGGTGAGGCGAGGTGGGCTCGCCTGATTACTTCGCTTCTTGGGACGAAGGTGTTTTGGTGTGGTGTTTTGTTTGTTTTATTTGGCCGTGGGGCTTTTGGCTGCCTTCTTCACTGTGGTTCACTGCGAACATGAAAATACTGCGTGAACAATTTTGCTTCGCACCACGACTGCGAATGCTCGCTGTGATTTCCGTTTTGGAGAATAATGTATTTTTATGAAGCTCTATGCTAAATTTACAACCCTTTCCATATTGCCTCGGTCCAGTTTCGAACCGGTAGGTGTTCTGCAAGGAACAGCTTCTGGTTTTCGCTTAGTTGCTCCGAAGGATTCAGACGCAAGGACGAGAAACAGGGGATGGTCTCGAGACGTGGACACCTAAATCATCGTAACGGATATGTTATCGAATATAGTTAGCTGTTAACTTCTCGCATCTCCAGGCGCCGTCAATGGGGCATCAATGCATAAGAAGTGGCTTCAGGAAGTGGTGAGGTGCGGGAAGATACTTAGTAGTGATAAGTGACACAGCGAAACCTTTTGACTTTAAGATCGCGTTCCTTTCCAGTGGTCTGAACTCAATTCAACATCAGTGGAAGGGAGCTGTAGATATGAAGATACTGACAAAATCGTACTTGAATTGTATGAAGTGTTCTGCTGCATCATAGAATTGTCGGTCCTTTGTACGTTAATTCGGAGTCACTAAATCACCATCCAGCGTTTCAATTGACAGAACCGCTTCACAGCGCTTAGACTTCTGCGCTACAAACCGCTCTCCTAGTCCTACAAGATAGCTCAAATACAGATTCCTAGTCCTCACACTTACGCTGCAAACCCAAGGACCCGTCCTCCGGAACCTCCGGACCAGCCTCCGTAGATGTGCAACAAAATGCCATCCATCCAGTAACAACAATTCGAGGAACGCAGAGACCACGAATGCCACAAGGTCCTCCAGAAGATTCAAACTTTGCACCGACTGTTTTGCCCTGTCTCCGTCATCTGGTGCGACCGCTGCTGTCGTTCCGCGAAAGTCAAAATGTGCAACATAGCGGGAAGACTGTCAGCTGTCTAAGATGTCGAGCTTCTTCTTTTCGAACGACCGCGGCACGGCATAGCATGGCATTATTTCGACCTTCCAAACTAAGTGAAAGACTCAAGGGGCTAACCCAGCTTGGTAGCCAAAACTTTAAAATATTTTCCCCTCTGGAGTCAGTGTTGCTCTAACCGGTAAGAATCATAGTTCACGCCAAGTCAGCACCAGAACGCAAGCTAACCACAACACACGTCGCCTGTTTGCTCACTTTTGTTTAGCGAACACCCACCCGATATATCTGTAACGCTTCCTAACGTTCCAGAGGTTTTCGAGAAGCTGGAAAGGAAAGCGGTGCAAGCACGGCCCACTTTCTACGATGTGCAACAGAGTAGAGCCACAGGGTTACGGCTCGTGACTCGGATGATTTCCCGTTCGAATATTTTCGTTTAGGATGAGAGGCACGAGAGCTCTCTCGGCTGTGCGGTGCATTATGTTGTACGTAGGTGGTAACCATGTGGCGAGGATCGGCACGCCACAAAAACATCGAAATGCAACAAAAGATTATTATTTCTCTGTGCGAGTAAGCTGTGGAGGCGAACTTTGGATGACATGTGTGACGTGGTGAAGTTTGGTTTTGAGATAACTGCAGTGGTGTTTTGGTCGAATAGAGATAGCTGTGAGGCTTTACTCCTCGAGGCATGAAGAACGGCCCTTAACAGTAGCACCAAAGCCAGCAGCGTGAATTCGTGGAGAAATTAATGTCCTCAGAATATTTACAGAACATTGAAACATTTCAATTGACGCTTTTTACATGGGAGGAACTGGCTAGTATAAGGTAAGGTACCTGGGTACAAGTATCCCAGAAGTCTCACGTGATCCTCTCCATGGTAGGTATTCCTACTGCAGGGAACTTCTGAGGTATCCTTTCTTTTGTATTTCACAAGCAAGTTTCAGACATCTAGAATCACAATAGAAGACCTGGATTTCATTTCAATTTCTTAATAAAAAACAGCCCCAAGGTCACCAAACAACCCAACGACATACAAACGCCAAATTTCCTCTATTGATCCATACTATCCATCCATCCACCCAACCCTCAATGTCCTCAAAAAGCTCCAAAACATTCAACTCAACCCCTAAATCCCCAATTTAGGAGCCCGCTCATACGGAACAACCATTCCTCCGTTACCATCTCCCCGCTCATCCTCTTCTCCACCCGGAAAGAAATCACCCATTCCCTCATCCTCATCCAAGACCTCATCCAAACCCAGCTCCATGCTACCCTTCATAAATACCCCAGGGGCCTTCTGAATAAAAGCTGGATCTTCGTGGAGAAGGACTGGGAAGATCAACTCGCTGCTGGAGTCGGCGGGACCGGAACCTTTCTTTTGGCAATTGAAAGAGAAGAGCTTGCCAATCCAGCACTTGATAATGCTGAGGAGGGACATTTTGGTGGTGTTTGGTATTCCTTGAGGAGTTGGGAGGGATTTGAGGGGGAGGAGAGAGCTGGGTTGGGTGGAATGTCAGGATTGTGTGGATTTAGAGTTTGATTGAATAGCCTGAAATACCTTCGTATGGCTCAATTGAGATGTTACAAGACGTTTTGGTGACTCGATACTGTTTTTTTTTTGCTGCAATGAGAAAGACTGGCGACAAGAAGGAACTGGATTGTGGCTGTTGTGATTAATAAAACGTCAAAATGAAGACAAAAGTGACAAATTGGCCTCGAGATTTCATAGACATACCTGTCTGTGATTCAGTAAGGGTATAAACAGACGTGGTTCTGCGTTGTTCGTTTATTTGTTGTTGTGCAAAGATGCGTTGGGGGTTTGATAGAAGGAGCCGTTGTCTGGAAGTAAACAAACGACGCGAGATTTGTGTCAGGACGCTAAGAAAACCCTCACAAACGTGGGAAGTTGCCTGTGATGATGCAATTGGATGACTCAAGCAGGGAAAGAAGAAGCGAGTATTATAGGAAAACAATTTTAAACAAGTCCTTCGAATGGTGGGGTTGATTTGGTTTCAAGGACAGAGAGGACACAGAGGATTTTGAAAAAAAAAGTTTTTTGTTCTGTGTCAGTTGATCTACAACTTTCCAAATCCCTCAATAGAAAGTACAAGTAAGAGGAACAACATAAAACAACATTGCAAGATAGTTCAATATGTTTTGGAGTATAAGGGATGTGTTCAGATAAATACACGACACCAATCCCCACCCCTCCAAGCAATGACCACCGTCCATGAACCTTCTATATCAAGCCAGCCCTTTCTACAGTTTCGTAACATCTCTCCTCAGCCTCTTTTGTAACTTCTTCTTCGCATATCCCCTCAACTGCCGAAAACACACTTTTCTAGGTTACAGTGCTGAAGCCAGGCGCTAAGGCTGCCTAGACGAGCAACGCAGTATTCAAATGTCAGCGTTCTTCGCTTAATAATAGGGTTTCGCTATAGGCTATAAACTCCCTGTAAAAAGTGTGTTTCATACGGCAGTTGAGGGGATAGCCTGTAACTTTCTCTCCTTGACAACCTCTTCTGTATCCACAACAACTATCTTAATATCGCTCCCTGTAATCGAGTAAACATCGGCACTCATAGCCGAGAAACAGAGCTGCAAATGCACATGTCTCGCGGTTATTTCTTTTCCCGGCTCCCAAACTTTCAATTGAGTCCCGTAGTTCAATAGCATAGCAGTGATTGAGTTATTTTCATCTGTAGGTGTTACGGCTAATTCCTTGTAGAGACCATCTGAGACCATGTATATGCCTTTTCAAATATTGACATTGGGCGAAACATCACGAGTACATATCGCACCATCCAAATTCCAGCACGAAATCAAACTCAAATCCATTCTTTAATTTTCCGGTCCGATTTCTCCCACATGTTCATATCATATGACATTAAGCGAAGATGTCTCTTTATCTCCAACCAAATATCGATGCATAACCTATGCAGAATCTTAGCACTTGTCGCGATGCCCATGCTTATCTTGCCAAGAAATACACGGATGCCACTCTTCACGACTGCTCGACATAATCCATCAAATCCATACTAGTGTGCGAATTATCTTTGGGAAATTAAAGAGTGTCTAAGAGTAGTGATGACAGGGACATTACTATGTTTTTTGGGAAAGGGTTTTTCCCATTTAACAACATCTCAGCGATAGTAATCCTAACTGTAGCATATCCATCTTAGGCAGTGAAGTTCTCCTGAAGAACCCAGCTGCATTGACAGATCCAGAACACAGGTTCCAGATCCTCAGTATCACCTATCATGTGGTATCGGCCATTACCAATAGTGCATCTCTGCATACAATTCCTTAGCGAGATCTGCGCCGTGTTCATGTGCGTCGTACTTTCAGTAAGGGAACGACAATCCTGTCTGTGATATCAAAAACTTCTTCTTCATGATATTCACCTGCAAGGTTTCAGCTCCGCCTATATTCTTCACACGAGGAGTTAGTTGGAAATGTTTGAAAGGACGAGAATTAATAGAGTGGAGAAACATCGATATCATTGCGGGCCAATACTTTTTGGTAGTGGCAAGAAGCCAGAGCAGGAGAAAAAAATGTTTTAAGTGACCTTGGAATCAGCTGTTCTGAGCAACATCGATCAAGGTTTCATTGCCAATTGTACAGAATCAAACCTCTCAACTCGGTCATAAGTGTTCACACAGCCTTTGGCTGCAGCGTCAAATCCACCTTCTTCCCAGCCTCGACACCCGCCTCTTTTTCCCCATCCGTCTGTTCAGCCACAACAACCTTCGTAGCATCTTTCTCCGGATCATCAACATCCAAACCCGGCTTCATCTCGGCCGTCACTTCCTCCGCATCATTCCTAATCACTTTAATTGTCGCTGCTGTTTTGTGACAGAAAACTCTCAAACTGACGACCAGTGGTGCGTTCCAAGGCGCATCATCACCTTCTCCGTCTTCGTCGTCTGAATCATCGTCGTGTGCTGGAGCTGGAGGTGGGGGTGGAGCATTAGGTTCTGCGCCGAATCCGCCTAAAGATTCTTCCCCCGGATGGCTGGATTGGTGATGAGTAGGTTCGTCGGCAGCTGGTTTGGATTCGGGTTCTGTGGATGAAGTGGCATCAGATGCTTTAGAACTGTCTTTTGGTTTCATTTCTTCCACTTGTTTCTCAGCGAGTTTGGTGGCTTCGGCTTTCTCCTCTTCCACATTCTTTTCCCCTAGTTTCTTCTCCTCCCCTTTTCCCTCCTCTTTCTTTTCCTCAACTTTCTTCGGCACCACCTTCTCCTCAATCTTCCCCTTCGCATGCGCCAAATCATACGACAGCCCAATGCGAATCAACTTATCTCTTCTTTCCAGCCAATTTTCCTTCACAACATCTTCAATCTTGGGTCTATAAGATCGTCGAAACGCCTCAATCTGTAGCAGTACACGATAAGTGCCCGGCTCGAGATCAACTTCCGCAACAGCAGATCTTTCGCCACTGGAATATCCTCGGACAACGTAATCGCTTTGGCCGGCCATGTGGAGTCGGAAAGCGAGATTGAAAGAGTACTGGCCTGTCAACCCACCGAAATACCGACCATCAAGTTGAGAGAGCACGATGACGGTAGTTGTGGGCTCAGTAAGCACAAATTCGAACTCGGTGTCATTGTAATCGCCTGACCAGGGAACTTGGATCGTAGTCCAATGCTGCGACACGTTCCAATCTTCAGTGAACAGCCTAGCTCTCCAGATCTCGACAAATCGTTCCAGGAAACTCTCATATGGCATCCAGAAAATACCTTCGTTGCCAAATGTGAAATCGAGCTCTTTCAGGGCTTCAGGCGTCCATTCTTTCGAGCCGTCGCTCCATCGACCATTCCACTCAGTGTCACCCCAAGGGTTCTTGACCATGAGGAGACGCTCCCCTTTATACTCCACTGCTCTGAGAACGGAGTATGCATGTCCATCTTGAATACCCTGTCTCCCGCCAGCTCGGTCTTCAGAACTGCTTCCATAATGTCTAGTTCCCGCGCCGAAAAGAAACTCCTTATTGACATTCAAGAACGATTCCGTCCAAAGCTGATCCCGATCCAGAATATCTGCCGAAACAATCTCAGTCGTGATCCCACCCGTAAGATCCTCCACACCTTCACCGGGCCACCCACCAGCAATAGCTTCAAAATCACCATGAGCCTTCGCAAACGCCTTCTCCAGCAACGGCACCCACGTTTCTTGCGGGTGCGCACAACTAGCGAAATGCAACGCATCCGATCCCGTCTGAAAAGTCTTCTTATACAACTTCCTCGACACCTCAGGATCCAGCCTGAAATGCGCCGAATCCCAAACCGCTCGTCGCGAATCATCGCAATCGTCGTAGTCCGGCGCAGAGAGATACAGTTTATCATCAATGATCTCCGAGACCCACTCGCCATCACGATGGAACACAAATCCATAGACACCAACCTTCTCATCTCGCAGCTGAGGCGGACAGATCCGCTCTACGAGATGCGAGAACCGCTCTTCAACACATAGCGATCCCAATGAAGCGATGAACCAGCAATCTCCCTCTGCACCTTGCCTGAGGTCTTTAACATGCACATCCTTCTTAACATGAAACTTCGGCTCCTCAAAAATAGCACCCACCCTCTTCGCACACGCCGGTCCCGACGAAGGAGGCGGTCCGTCCTGCTGCCCTACTTGATCCGGCTGGACGTTTCCCCAGGAGATCTGCTCACCCGCCGAGACAGCCCGTTGCGTGACTTCAAACGTGACGGCAGTGTCCACTGGTGGTGAAAGAGGAGGATCTTTCTTGCCAGATAGCGCTGTGAGGCAGTACTCCATGTCATCGAGGTCGAAGTGCGGATCGCAGTACTTGGTGTTGGTCCGGCGGCATTCTGCGATGATTTGGCGGACTTTGATCTCGCACTCTTTGACGGCGTGGTCATAGGATTCGGTTACGGGACGGCCTGTCACGATGCCTTGGGGCATGTTGTTGCCTACCATTTGGGTGAGTACGTTTTTTGGGAGGACGGTGGGTGCTGTTCTTCGTTAGCGAGTGACTTTGTATATTTGTAAATAGGAGAAATTCACGTTTGGCTATCTTGGATGCATTCTTGCCGATTCTTTTCTCCCAGAACTTATCGATTAATTCCTGGGAAGTCAATTTGGGCAGCGAGGGTATGATAGACATCTTGGGCAAGGGAGTTCCAATGTAAACAACAGAAACTGAGCAACAACCACCGGAAGAGTTGACACCAAATTTCTCGCCTACTGAAAATAAAGTATGAAGTGGAAAAAAAACACTGTGACGAGAGGCAGGGGAATCTAAATCCTTATTCCTTGTGCTAGCTAAGAATAATTTGTTCTGCGTCTCGGTAACACCAAGGAATATCAAGGGGGTTGGGGTTAGTGTGGGGGCCGGAATCAACGTCAGCACTACTGCAGTCACCCCCAGTGAAAGAAGTTCAGCTCAAGCCACAGCACAAAGCATTCGTAGCACCACCCACTAAGTGCCTCGAAAACAAATATTTTGTTGAGCTAAGATCACTACATTATGCATTATTGCACCGTCAGAGATCTTGTAGCCTCATTCTTAGCCACAACCCGAAAGCTCGAATAGGGACAAGCCTCTCGGGAAGTGTGTTTGCTGACATGACTTGCTTTCATGTAGCATCAAATGATACAGATGATTGGTTCTACGAGACCTATTCAATGTGCTTTGTGCATGCCTAGGGCTGACTTCTCAATGTCTTGTTTAGGGAAGTGGTGTTCTCGATGCTCATATCCCGATGTGGTCAGCACTCACCGAGTACTAGACTGTGATTCAACATTTCCAATCACGCTGCTTGTTGAAATTCCGATATGCTGACAGAAACTCGTATGATATTGGTTTCACGGTGCGGCCGGCAGGTCTCGGTGTATCAAATCAGGTACTGAGGCAATGCTGACAATGAGACAGCAAAAAAGCATATAATTGCTAAAACCCACGAATACTACCCAGAGACTGCCCGATTCGCCTACGAACTATCCTCAAATTGTTATCTTCTCACATGGGCGTTTGTCCGAGTAGGGAGCTCCGCTGCCGATGATTCTACGGCTCTTTGCGCCTCCGCCAAATCTACCTGGGCTGCGATAAACTGTCTTTCCGCAAGACGATAACCTTGCTCAGCGTCGAGCAACCGCCGCTCGCTCCTGAGGCTCCGCAACCTGCGACGATCATGCTTCTGCGCAACCACAACATAGACTTCCAGAGGTATATAAACTCCATCTTCAACCTCTTTTGCCATCTCTTCCACGATGCGTTCGACTCTCGCTGGAGTCCATCGATTACCAGGAATGGGAAGAATCGTCAAGTGCTCCAATAACCGTTTCCATGCAAGGACAGAGAGTTCGTCAATTTTGACTCTCACGTCATTCAACCTGGGAGATTACCAATTAGTGATTGCTCATCGTATCATAGAAATAGTTCCGAAAGATGCCTCCAGAAGATGTTGAGATATTTTACAGGAACAACGGCTTTCCAAAACTTACTGGGCAGTATTGAAAACATCCTCATGAACGTATTTCACCTCAGGATGTGCGAGTGCGATTTCATTCAATCCTTTTCCACCACTGGTTTCGTCTTCGTAGTATTTATCAAGTTCTGCGATGCCTTCCATCATCTCCAAGTAGGATGCTTTGCTGGATCCTGGCTTTGAAACATAAATCCGGCCCCTATTCTCTCGACTGGACAAGTTCACATCGATCCACCTATATCTCAATGTAAGCAAACGTCTCCAGAACATTGAGAAATCTCGTTATGATTAGGGAGAGGAAGCAGTTGTCGTTACATACTGTATCCATCCTCCTGGTTTTGCAAGCTTCACCATGTTGTCGAAAGCAACGTCCCATTGACCAGAGACCAGAACTGGACCCAAGAAATTGGCGTGGACCGAATCAAAAGACTCCAGATCTTGATCGGGGAAAGGATTCAGGATGTCGTGCTCTTTGAATTTGGCTTTGGACAGGCAGACGTCAAATGTAGCTTTCGGCCTGCCTGGAAAAATTTCGGGCATAGTATCGTAACCCACAAGGGTATAGCTTTGTTTCTTCGAATCGCCGAGAAGATGATAGAGAAAGACTCCAGTTCCGGTATTCAGCTAAGACTAAGTTAGAGGTGCTCTTTCAAAGACATAATACGAATGTTTATTGTAGTAAGTCACTCACATCTGCGACTTTAGGATCCGTAGGAAGTAGCGGCTCGATCTTGGGATGGATGAGAAAGCCAGTAATCTTCTTGATTAAGGAGTGATGGATGGCAACACCACGGCATGTCAGCTCTTGCAGTGGAACTTTAGAGAGTTATCATACCGTTTTGCCATTTCCTCGCTAGGTGGCAGTGCGTATGCAGACTTCGACCAGTGCCTGTGGGCTGAGCTCGCGGCCGACGACGACGGTTCTGTGTTTTCTTCACTACTTCCCTCAGGGATAGTGAAATCTTCGTTGCCAGCATCTGCTCCGTCTGTCTGGCCAGGGAGGTTGTTTGTGTTTGTCGTGTCTTCGCCATTGGTTTGGGTGGACGAGTCTGCAGTTGCATTGTCGCCACCTGTTGGATCGGACAAGCTTGACTTTCTGGAGGCTATCTTTTTGACGTTCCCAATGATGGTACGAGCACCAGCCATGATGAATTTATCTAACTGGTTCTTTGTATGCAATGTGCTCAAAAGATAATAACCCTTGCGGTGAATATTGAATAATGTGCAGATGTTGATGCTGGAGAATGGTCCGAGACGGAGGGAAAGGAAGTTCAGCTCGACATTCATTCTCACGGCTAATAGCTCTTTCCACTTCGGACTGCCACGATAACTTTATGATACTAACGAAGAAGGCGCGGATGTCTGCCAGGGAACTGCTACTGCATGCCTAAAGTCAGCCAAACCATTTGTGATACTCGAAGAACGAGAGATCGCGTACGCAAACCCGGCATTCGTACCCATATGATACTCTCCTGAGCCTGTTCATGGCTTTTAGAGTCGGTAAGGAAATGTAATAGCAAGATCCGATGAACCCCGGAGACATAGGCACGAGACTAGAATGGTGGTATTATAAACCCATAGAAAGGTCGATGACATGCTTCCTTGAAGGTGATATCTGAATTAAGTTTGCTTAACTTACAGCTCTGGTCCTTTGACATATGGAGCAAGAAATCCTTCTCACCACGATCCACGGATCTTTGCTGGACTTGCTCTTTTGGAGTGGTGCCAATTAGCTCAGCTAGATATTGCCTAGCAGGCTCCTCACGAAGCAAGTCTTTGTCACCCATATTCTGAACAAGATATACTCAATGCTTTCCGAACAACTCCGACAAGCTTAACCTCCTTCCCATAATCTTCTGATCTTCCTCCTCTCCCCTACTCGGTATAAACCCATCTCCCAAATTCGTAATCCCATCATCTCCACCTGCAAGACTTCGTTCCCTAACAGCCTCTTCCCAATGCCCCTTAATAATCTGACAGATCTCCTCCTTCGGCGGCGACTCAGCCTGTATGAATAATCCCAAAACCTTCATATCCTCCTCGTGACTCTGCGCACGCGGTTTGAATCCCAGCATCAAGAACGAATCCGCACCTATCTCCACATGCTGTATCTCTCCCGACTCCACAATCAGATTCTCCAAGCCTTTCCGGTTCAGCACAACGATACAATGCCGACCGCCGCCAGTGACAGGTGAGGGCGTTAGCTGGCAGACGAAGAGCGTGCCTTCGACTCCGGTCTCTTTGTCCCAGGTGCCGGTGGGTTGCATGGTGTAGAGTTGTGCGGAGGGAGCGTAGCAGATTATGTTTTCGAGGGATGGGACATAGCGGCGGAGGACAGAGAAGTTTATTTCTGCTGGCGTGCGCGTTGGGAGTGCTGGAACCTCAACAGCTTCGGTGTCGTAGTCGGATGCTTGAACTGGGGCGGCCTGGTTCTGTCGTCGCGATCTGCGTGGAGTTTTGGGAGGCATTTCGATATGTCGTGAGATGAATTCTCGTCTTGGTAGAAATGGTGGAGCTTGGTTCGGTCAAGTATTGCCTTATCTGGGCGCTGTCAATTTGCTTGCAGGGCGGTGATGTTTCAATTGGTTATTGTTGTTGTAGGTTGATGTTGGGAATGAGGCTGGGAGTTGAACATCAGCCTTGTCGTTTCGCTTGGCTTGGCAGGTTCCGCTATCTTTCGCTCCTACAAACATTTCCAAAATTATTGCTGTAGAACTACTTATGTGTTTCGCATCTTGGATTCATCATACTGCCATGATATTCTCCATGGAATAGTTTGGGTCAATTCGTGCCTTCTGAAAACTTCTTATTGTTGGCTCTTGTAAGTTCTCTCGGCATCCCAGCATGATTGCTTCAATACCACAAGTTGACTCCGAGAGTTGTAACAATGTCCAAGTGGATCACTTCTTAATATATACGGAACGGAATTTCTTGTCTAATGTTCAAGGTATTTCTCATTTTTCCTAGCTCCTAGAAGTACTCATGTCCTTCACATTAATGGTTGTGCGTTTTCTTGGGTTGTCTGTGTTGATGTTCAAGGCCCTGCCTGTCAGGGGGTTTTATAAAAGAGTCACACGCAAAATGACCCTCGAACACAGACACTAAGACATACCGTATACTAAACTGATCACAAGATAAACAATTGGTCAAATAAATTGCAACTATCACTAGACCTGCTCATGAGTACAACCTTACTCGAGTGACTCGAAATAGGTTAGCTTGTGATCGACAGCAGGGATTTGCTTATCCTGCCCAGCTGCCAGACTCCCCCCACTAACTAACTCATCACTTCACAAACCTCTACCCTCAACTCCACAATTCACCGGATAGTTCAGTCTTACATTCTGCGCTCCTCTTCTACACAATGTATGTATAATAGAACTGTCTGTACAAGCAGACATACATTTTGTATCACAATCCCTTACGTCATCGTGCGTGCCAATATGCCAGATTAAGCTCTGGAACAAACTCCAAGCACGTCTCACGATTCTAGCCAGTGGATATTCCCCGGCCCTTACTTCACAATGGCCTCGACACCTCGCACATCCGTTGACAAGGAGCTCCCGGCGCCCGAGTCGACTCCGACCACTTCGAGTCCTCATTCCCTCTCCAAAGCTGTGCAGGCCCGTCGAGCGGAGTACACTCGACCGCAGAAGATTAGGATCAAGATTGGCACATGGAACGTTGCTGCTTGTCCGGGGACAGAGAAGGATTTGAGCGGCTGGTTTGTGGACGGCAAAGGCATTGACAAGAGGTTAGCCGGGTTGAAGATCGCAGATGGGATTACCAAGGATAAGAGCCAGGACCATGTAGAGTCCGTGGGCTCACAGGAGGACCGATGGACGAAGAAGGACAGCTCAATACCCAAGGATGACTATGGCACGATCACGGGTGGAGAAGAAATAGGAATATTTGTACTAGGCCTCCAGGAAGTGGTGGATTTAAACAGTGCAAGAGAATACATTGGGAGGGTATATACGGACCCAGAGCCTACATCGAAATGGAGAAAAGCAATGACAGATGGACTCCCTCCTGGGTACGTACTGATGGCCGAGCAGCAGCTCTCTGGTATGCTACTCTTTGTTTTCGCGTCACCTACGATAGCTCCAACGATTAGTTCTGTCAGCACAGTCAGCGTTGGAACAGGCATAATGGGTTACCTGGGAAATAAAGGAGCTGTAGCGACCAGGATAGTGTTGGGGGAGACAACTCGAATGGTATTTGTCAATTCGCATCTAGCATCGGGTTCAGACCCAGCACACCTAGATCGCAGGTGCTGGGATGTTACGCAGATTTTACAGCGAACTCGTTTCGACCCCATCAGCTGGTCGGGTGTTCTTGATGATAAGCACGAGGGAATTGGAGACGAGGATTTCGCATTCTGGTTCGGAGATCTGAATTTCAGGCTGGACGGCCTTCCAGGTGATGATATACGACGATTGTTGATGCTGCATACGAAAGGCGAATACGACATTGGGCAGAAATCACGAAATAAGATTGATCTGGAACTAGGAGGGAACGGACCAATTGTTATAAAGAGTGTTGAGAGTGATTCTGAGTCAGATGATGACGTGCCGATACCGAAAACAAGCATGTCTTCTACGACCGATGACAGCTCTTCCAGTAGTCTCCCAGACCCAGATGATTTCGTACAGGATCCAAGCCAAGATCCAGCATCGCTACAAGCAACATTGGACTCACTTCTTCCCCACGATCAGCTCAGGCAAGTCAGAAAGAAGAGGAAAGCTTTCCATGATGGCTGGCGGGAAGGGCCGATCACATTCTTGCCAACATATAAGTATGACGTCGGGAGCATGGGGATGTTTGATTCAAGTGAAAAGAGACGAGCCCCCAGTTGGTGTGATAGAATCCTTTATAGGACTCGTAAAGACAAGCTCGAGTACGATGGGAAAACACAGGAAGAAGAACTTGCCAGGATCAAGGACAACGAAATGAAAGCTCGAGGCATAGATCATGCTGCAGATGACGAGGATGTACTGTTCGATTACAACCCAGACGAGGATGGCGCCGAAGAGCCTGCCAGTAATGATTATGATGAATATGACGATGGTGAAGATGGACATGCAGAAACGGTGGTTACGAAAGAGGGATATCTGGACAGCATACACCAGGATGTGTACACCTCACATCAAAGGGTCCTCTCTTCCGACCACAAGCCTCTCGATGCGGTCTTTACTCTCGAATATGATGCAGTGGTGCCCGAATTAAAAGCCAAAGTTCAACAAGAAGTTGCCCGAGAACTGGACCGTGCGGAGAATGAAGGACGCCCAGGAATCACTATTGTAGTGGATCATTCTGCAGATGACCCCCCGAATGTTGATGGCAGCTCAGATCAACGCCCATCAGCAACATCTGTTGATGGCGTAGATTTTGGAGAAGTAGCTTATGAGCAACGGAAAGTACGAAATGTAACCATTGCCAATACTGGGCAAGTCCCAGCCACGTTTTCATTTGTGGACAGGCCTGGTGAACCTGGCGAAGAGGACCGAATTGCCCCATTATGGCTCACGGTCTCTGTTGAAGACTCAACGGACAAAGAGGCAAATCCGCCAAAAACCAAGAAGGGGGAGGTGACTCTCCAGCCTGGGGATACTGTCAATGCTGCGCTAGAGTTCTTCGTTGATGACAACGCACTCGTCAAGAGTCTTAATAAAGGACTCCAGCTGGACGATGTCCTTGTCTTACGAGTCACGGATGGCCGAGATCATTTCATTCCTATCCGTGGTATCTGGTTGCAGTCCTGCTTCGCAAGATCGGTCGATGAACTGATACGGATTCCCGAAGGAGGTGTGCGTGCTCTTCGCCCACCTCGGAAAGGCGGAGCACCCATCAACCGAGGCCAGGAAGTTTGCTGGAGTGCTCCTCGCGAGCTTTTCAAACTTACTGAAGCTATTGAGGCCCTCACGGAACGAGTCATCGCAGACGCAAATATGCTCGATGATGCGCAACCACCTGCAGAGTTTCCCGGCTGGCCTTTCGACAGCAAATCTTGGACTTTGAAGGACAGAGCATCAAGAGAGACATGTAGAGGACCCGTGCTGAATGCTCTAGATTCAGATTCCAACCTTCTCGAATCCTTCTCCCCCGAAACACCCGCGTTCCAAAAACTCGAAATCATGGCCGAAATCCTCCTCATGTTCCTCACCAGCCTAACAGACGGCATCGTCCCCGAACCTCTCTGGACCCAACTCGACCAAGCCATCACAGCCCGCGGCCCCAAACAGCTCACCGACACCGAAGAGATCAAATCCTGGGTCCTCGACGTCCTGTCCGTCTCCCCCAACCACAACATCTCCTTCGTCTTCCTAACAAGCATGCTCTGTCGCGTCGCGGGCGAACTGGCTCCCGTGCCGAAACACAGCTGGAAGGAGACCGTGGCCGGAACGGCGAGGAGTAGTATGGATACGGTGCGTAGATCTCTGTCCTGGAAGGGGAAATCGCCGATTGCGCCTCCTGACCCGTTGGTGTTGCGTCGACAGGCTGTGGAGTGGGCGTATGCGGAGGCGTTTAAAGATGTTATTTTTAGAGGACAGGTTGGGTTGAAGGAGAAGGAGAGGAGGGTTGGGGAGGAGAGGAAGAGGGATATATTGGAGGAGTTCTTGAAGGGTGGGAGGGGGACGTAATGGATGGGATGGGATGGGGGGACGAGGGTATATACACAGGACTATATAATGTGTAGATAGGCAACGATTGGAAAGATGATTCATGATTCATGACACGCCCGGTTTTCCCTATTTTGCTTTGGAAAGTCTTCTGGAGCAGTGTCTGCTCTCAATCAGATATCTTAGTTGAGATGGCAGTAAGCGGACAAAGGAAGCAACTGACATGGTAAGCTTCAACTGTATCTCATACTCTTAGCACCCCAACCAACGAACTAACCGTCGTCATTTCATCTCTATACTGTCATCTCCTCTCCTACCTCCAGAAAGTCTTCTAAAGAAATCCAACACATATACATCTGCTCCGTATCTTCGCTGCCATTTGCAGATCCTCACATCCTCTTGGGGTTGCTAACTTAATCATCAAGAACGAGCCAGAACTGTGACATGCGAAGAGACAGAACATCGAAACATAGTGCTCGTTCGGCCAGCTTAGTCAAGAATGTTAAAATGTTCTCCAAAGAGCTGCGACTCATTTTTATGAAGGTAAGATTACTGCTTGTGTTGACGTTGAGGTCTAGCTTAGATCTTCGGGGTCGAAAATTCTGAAGTGAATTGACGCTATACAGTCAGGCAGTCCTCCTGCTGCGTCAGGACTACAACCACAACACAAGTACACGCTCAACTAACACCCAGCTATTCACTTCCACACCATTCCCTCAAATTTCCCTATCGTGGAACTTGACCATATAAAAGCACCTCCTAGTATGTAGCAGGTAGGTCTCCAACATGGGCAAGAGACAGTGAACAACAAACACCAGGTCCTGTGTCAGCCCCCAACCCCCCACCTCGCTCTACTTCCTTGTTCAATACTCGATCATCAAGGTTGCTTCATCGAAATACCGTGAATCCCGTTGATGTGAATTTGGTAGTCACTTATGCTCAGGTTTGATGTTCACCTGCTGTACCGTTGCCAAACAGGCTTTTCACCCCTGAGTGTCAACTCGCATTAACAGAACATCCTTTGGCCTAATGACATCTCACTTATTCGTCAGATTTTCGCAGCAGAATGTCATATATCAATGTTCTCTAAAGCTCTCACTTGTTTGCATGGTATTGCGATTCTTCAACGAGAGACTGGCGGACACAGGCACAGCGCACCAAGTCCAAACATTTTTAGAGGCGGTACGCTCAGTTTGAATTTCCAGAAGGTCTGAAGTTGGAATTTATACTTGATTGTGAATGTCTATATTCTTGGTAAGCTGCATGCTTCTTTCAATGCTCATTCACAGCCGGTTTCACCGGAATAAAGAATGGAATATTTGGTGGCTACCCAGGCATTGAACAAACACTTCCCCCTGTCAGCCGACCGGCGACCACTGCAGCTTTCCGAAGTCATATATATATATATATACATATTATCTAGACCAAAGAAAGGTACTCAGAGCAGTAAAAATTCACTGCGCCAAAGAGTGGCTGAAGAGGACTTAACTGTCGTTTTGAGGGGTTGATCCTTACCATCCCACTTCACAACCCGAAGAGCTTCTTATCATTTCATATCGGTGGAGCATCGCCAATGTGATGGTGAAGAGAGACAGATACCTAGAATCAGAATCAATACAGGATCGTTTTGCTGTCAAGTCTAAGATCACTGTCAATTGTGAATATCTTGCAGACCATACAGAGTCTTCCAAGTCCCCAAATTAACTGCCTCCGCAATAAGACTGTCCCTAAAGGGACCTGCTCGATCGTGTCCTCGAAATAGATCTCAACCCGGCACATCGTGCACATCTGAATATCACTCCAACCACAACTCTTCACACCTCCCCTCATCCCACGCCTCCCCAAGCATAACACCATGCACATACCCCTCCCCCACCACCTCCCACCTCCCATCTCCCTCCCCCTCCTCACCCTCCTCCCCCCTCTCCCTAAGCACAACCGGCACCCTCCCACCCCTCACCAAAAAAACCCTATCACCAACCTCCGTCCCCCCCGGAACAAGCACCAAGTACCCCTCCTCAGTCCTAACCAACCTCCTCCCCACCGCCAACACCGTCCCACTCAAGAACGCCAACCCCTCCGTATCCGGCATCACAGCCTTAACAATCAACCCTTCGAACCGTTCAAACGGCCAGAATAAGACGGACAAGATAAAAATCTGGTGGATGCGCAGGATGAAAACCGCAAAGTGTGGGACCAGATCCCAGATTTTCCTCCACCGCTCAAAACGCCGCATATCGCGCCGCCAGGCGAGGAAAGACCGTTGATAATCCGCTTTATCTTTCCCTTCCTCGTTTGTGAGATGTCCAGCTAGGATGGTCTGCCAGAATGCATCGAAGTACGTCTCATCTGAGAATGGATACTTCTGTTTAGGATCCTGAAGAGCGAGACTCTCCCAGCTGTTGAGAGTAGAGAGGATGTTCTCTGCGTGTGCGATCTGCATTTTCTGGTGGGTGAATGCTACGTCCCAGGATGTGAGGGCGGTGTCTGAGAGGAGATGCTGGATTTTGATGTTGGCGGGCCAGATGGGAGTGAGGGTGGTGATTTCGGTGATGCTGTAGCCGGAGACGCCGAGGAGGGAATGGTTGGGGGAGAGGCGCATTTCATAGTTTGTTGGTCCGGATGCTTGGAAGGTGGATTTCTCGTAGTAGAGGAGTGAGGGTCGGAGGGGGACGGTATCGTCGTCTGTGTACCATGTTGGTGCCCATGATGGAAGTCTAGGAGGATCGGAGAATGCCCAGCCGGGGATCTGTAATGCTTTGTCCAGAAATGCTGTAGTGGCTGGGGAAGATGATCGTGGAACGCTGAGGATATTCAAGTTTTGCTCTTGGTCGAGGATGCACTTGGCCGCTTTGCTGTATAGTTCAACGATGGAGGTCTCGTAATTCGGTCTGAGTAGAAGTGGATGGCAGTATTTCGAAGGAGGAAAGAGTCCATATAGGCCAAAGATCTTATCTCGAGGATCGGTGGCGCCAAATTTACGGTGTCTGAGGAGTAAGGGAAGGAGAGCCTGCTCTTCGGTACCTAGCTTATGTCGGTTTTCTATAATGAATCGTGCCATAGAGATGGAACGGTCCATTGCAAGTATCATCGACAGCCATGGTAAGTATACCGATCTTGACAGCGATTTCTCTCGCGTTGAAGAAGTCCATCCATTTAACAGTCGAAGTCCCTAATGTGATGGTGGCTTGAGTAGCCATAGCAACTTCTTGAATCATCCAGACACGAGTAAACCAGGGGTTTGATTGAAGTGCGAGAAATGCACGCATGATTGGATTGTCCATGCTTGCGATTTTGTACTTAGTGAGAGCCTTCGGAAGTATGTTGTCCGGGTCGTTCTTCTCGAGGTGGTCTTTGATATTCAGAAGTATCTGAACACAATCGAGACCTCGAATCGTGTTTATATCTCCGCACCCAAGCCAGACGAGAGTACATCTCGAGAGTTGATATATCTGATCCATCTTCGATACTTGATGACTCCTTTCTGAGGAACTTGACTGGTCGATACAGATGGCATCCGCCCATAGATATCGACTTTTGTCTTCCAAGCGGAATCTTTGAAGAGCCTGGACCAGGTTGATCCGGGCATGGAAGATCTTATCCTCATGATAGATGGGCCACGTATCAGCTGCTTCACCCCAGCAGTACGATAGTGCCTCATAGTCTGGTGAAGAGTCGAACAATACACTTTGAAGCTTGAACTGCACGGGATCGCAGATGTCAGACGCAGGTAATAGTTCCAGGACTCTGAATTGTAAATCTTCCCCCCCCGAAACGTCCAAGGGTTCGTACTTGTAGACAGATGAGATACCAAGACGGGCCTGCGGTGGTCGGTCATCAGGAAGATGTGCCGGATCCTCAGCTGGCAAGTCGGGCGTGAAGAATGCTTTGTAGAAACCAAGATTTCCGTTCATAGGAGCCGGTGGGAAACCAGGGATCTTAAAACCGGTAATGTTCTGAAGGTATCTCAGACATGAGAGAATTATGTGTAAGACTGGAGCGAAGCCGAACAAGATGACCATGAAGCAGCCGACGAGCACTAGTCGTATGCCAACATCGAGTGCGGCGATGCATATTTTGAACGGAATTAGTAGGAGTCGAAGGACAAAATCAAATGACTGCTGGACGTATCCATGGTCAGAGGGCATCCTGGGCCAGCAGTCGTAAGAGTGAGAAGGAGAGACGAGAGTCGCAAAGTTCGCTGCTGGACACAAACCTGGCAAGCTGCCTCACCCCTTGGACGACAACTCAGAATTCCCGATGCCCTCGAGGATATAAGAAAGAGACTTGAATGAAAAGTTGTACCATAGTGTTTGTAATGAGCAACAACTCAGATCTCGTCGTTGACTTCAACCTTCTGAATGATCCCCTAGGAAAATCTTTCAGCTGAGCTCAATGTGGCTTGGCTCTTGTGTATCATCAAGCGCCGACAACTGTCACTGCGCTTCTCCTGATACGATTAAAGATCCAAATTCTGCCAAAATTCTCTCTTCACGATCCGAACCGAATACATTCCTATCGGGTCGCAGATCAAGAATGAAGCTTTTCCAAGACAAAAGGTCACTTGAACCTCGGCCTCCACAGCGAGCGACCCAAGTCCTGCCATGATCGCAAACGCGCAACTATCATCCTGCGAATAAACCCAAACCAACCTTCGATCGGACGAAATGGTACACAAATGTCCCGGTGTCAGTCTATAAAGTCAAATAGACATTTCAGAACACGCGTACAAAAATCCAAACACGACTTCCGTGACGTCTCAACACGCCAAGGTACTTCTCCACTGTAACCCCACATGCTACTTATATCACCTCACATCGAGGTCCCCAGCACATGCATCTTGACATCAACTCTCCGAGCTTCAAACAACCTCGTCCCAAGACAGCAGTGAACTACACCTCACGACTATCAATCCAACCCTATCAGACAAACCATCATCCACATGCGCCTCGCACATTCAGTCTCCAGCTAGCCAGCCAGTCTCGCATCCACTCCAATGACCACTTCCTCTCACGTCTCGCTGTCTCATCGACATCCGAATCACGAGTAAAGAGCTAAGCCTTGCTGGTATTATACTGGGATCCTGCAGTACGAGGCTGAGCTATCATACGTCAAGTGGCCAACCATACCCGCACCCGTAGCTAGGCTCGATATCACCCCCAAGTGGGAGGATCATGCTAGTAGTTTGCGGACAATGGAATGGAGAATGGGTGGTACCGGTGCAGGCGCAGCACCAGCATCAGCAGTCGTAGCTCTTGGCGGGGAGCTGAGTGGATGAGAGAGGGGCAGTAGGTAAGTATATATCACGGCGATTGCCCAGCTGAGGATTTCCTTTTCCCCCCTCTGCGTTATTTTGCTATTTGCGGTAAATTGGATTGATCGATTTATTGTCTTCTTTCTGCCTACCTCAAAGGTGTTATTCATAGCATCAAGCCTCTCTATAAAAACTAGCGCAACTTTGCAACTTCACATCTACGACCTTCAACACCACCAAACTTCACAACACTCCTGAACAAGAACAACAGCAATCATGTCTCGTATCAACCTTCCACCCGTCAACCCAGCACTAGGCGTAAACCCCGCCTACTGCGTCAACAAGCAAACAACCCTCGTGATGAAGGAAAAAGTTTGGTAAGCCTCCTCCACCCCTCTCCCCCTCCTTCACTCCACATCAACTCCCTCCTCTCCAAAACCAACCCACTAACCCCCCCTCTCCCCCCACCAGGTCCCTCTCGGGCGACACCTTCCACATAGTCGACGAAAACAACCACGAAGTCGTCCAATGCCGCGGCCAAACCTTCTCCCTCTCGGACCGGAAAGAATTCGCCGACTCCTCCGGCCGCCCGCTCTTCAGTCTCCGCACGCGCCTCCTCTCCCTCCACAAATCCTTCTACGCCGAGTCCCCCTCGGGCGGCGACATCCTCTTCGAGGTAAAAGGCAAGTTCAGCATCGGGAGCAGCAAGATGGTCGCCACGTTTGTGAATGCCAGCACCAAGCAGAACGTCGAGCTGCTGATTAAAGGCGATTGGTTCGATCGCTCGGCGACGATCACTATGGGGAATATTGTGGTCGCGCAGATTGGGAGGAGTTATTTTAATATGAGGGAGATTTTTGGGGGCCAGCAGACGTATTATGTTACGGTTGCGCCTGGGGTAGATTTGGCGTTGCTGGCGGCGGTTTGTGTTTGTTTGGATGAGAGGGAGAATGAGAAGAAGTAGAGAGGTCACGAAAAGGAGGGTGGAGATGAGGTTTAGGGAGAAGCGGAGGGAAAGGGGGGAGTTTTGCGACTTTCTTCTCTTTTGTAGTGGGTGGGAAGGGGACACTGGAGTGATATCAAGGGAACGATGGGGTGGGTATAAGGGTCTTTGCGTTCTATACCCTTTTTCGGATATTTTTGTCCTTATATTACACTGCATGTTTACTTGTTTTAGGTACTCAGAATGAAGTTGCAGTCGAGTATTTATCTCTAGCTCCATGGACAAGCTCTATGACATGTGTTCTAGAACGTTGTGAATTGAAAAGCAAATGGGTATCTTATCTACGCCAGCAACACCGAGCTCTATCCATACTTCCATCTTGTCTCCATATTCTTTTCACCTGCAATATCGACAATAGCCAGCAGTCTTGCAAGCAAATTTGCTCTCTTTCCTACCCTCCCACATCGATACTAATCCTTCAACCCAACACCAAACTCCTCATACAGCTCTCCGATCCTTACACCTCTATTATCAGCAATCATACCCACCAGACCCTGTCCTATGTCTCGGATATCGTTGTAGTCATGTAACAACTTGATATGGTTCTTTACGGTTTCTGCAGCGGGGTATCTGTATGTGTTGGTCAGATGTGTTTTGGGTATGATGTAGATCAAGGAGTGAGAAGGCTCTAGACTGTGGACAAGAGGTGGAAAGAGTCTCAGGATGAGATTCGGGTGGGGATGAGGAAGAAGAAGGGATTTGGGAATGGGGAGATGAGATCTGTAGAAGAGGAAACAGAAAGCATACCTCAACTCCTTGGTAACTTCTTCCAACCTAGCTTTCTTCTTTTTGATCTCAGCTTCCAGCCAAGCATTGCGAGCCTGTATCGAAGCCTATTTCACTATTAGCGCATGTCCTTCGTTTATTCTTGGTAATTCGCTATGCTCTCCTACTGCTCTTCGTGGATCCATAACTTGACATCTTCGACTTACAATCTTCATAGCCTTCAACTCCGCCATCAACACATCCTTGCTCTGTGCTGCATCCGAAACTGTGGAAGACTCTGGTGGAGCTTTCTCCCTCTCCGTATCTTTCGCCTTCGTGATAGGGATGGACAGCGTACCTTCGCGTTTCAAAGGAGACGACGTAGGTTCCGTGGACTGGGACTTGGTGGCAGTGGACATGGCGGGTGCTTTGAAAGGCGATCTAGGTGTTTTTCGTGGCCGAGAGGATTTGTAGGTCATGGTCTGGGGCGGTGACGGGTGATTAGTGACCTTCTCACCTGCCTTGTTGGACTCGGTAGGTGCTTGAATCACACTTGAAGCTTCAGAGTGACTTTTGGCTTGGTCTTTGGCTTTCAATACCGAGTCCGCAACAGTGAGGTCCTCGTCGTCGTCATCACTGTCGGGGATTGATCGAGACCTTATTGTAGTCGTGGCAATGGCCCCTGAAGCAGTTGATTGCGTTCCGATGTCTTTAGCCTCATCTTCCTTGGCTTGCTGGATGACATCGTCTCTAGTCTCGGTTTGTTGATCTGGAAGCGAGTGTTCGCTCATCACAATATCCTCATCCTCTCTAACTACCGAAGAGTCCCGTTCTTTCTGAGCATCAGGAAGTTGGTCCGCTGAACCCGTGTCTTGCACTGTATACTGTTCCGACGAAGATGCAGGTCTAACTGGAACCTGAACAGCTTTCTCCGAAGGAGAATCCTCAGATGGCTGCGAACCAAGGAGTTCTACATCCATAGCCGTAGCCTCATGCAGCGCGACGACTTCACCGACCAAGCCCATATCACCGGCTTGTGTCTCATCTCTCACTTCACCAGGCAAGTCCGTCACAACCTCAGTTCCCTTCCCTGGTTCTTCTCCAAGTGAAGACGTCGTATCCTGGGTCCCGCCTCCAACATCAGACATAACGGCAACCGCATCTGCAAAGTGCGAGTTGATTACCTCTTCTTCTTGAGGCTGAGTCTGCGTCTGGGTTGGCGTGTGGGTAGGTTGTAGGTCCGATGTGGTGAGCTTTGGAAAAATGATCATTGTTTCATCATCGACGAAAGACACTCCACTACTATCTTGGTGTACAGGGTTGGTTCGTAGGGTTCCGGTCTCTGGAATTATCTGCTCATTGGATTGTGAGGGTATATTATCCACTTCCAAAGACTGAGGTGTATTGTCGGTTCCGACACTTCTCTCCTGGCTATGGCCAGCTAGAACACCACCCGTTAAATCAGCATTCTTCGATAGATCTTTCTCATCCGCCTCAGACTCCCGGAGCTTGTTGTCGACGCTGCCTTTGACAGGACTAAGAGCCTCCTCGGTATCAGCTTCACTGTCGGGGATTTCAGATCTGAGAACCTTCTTCTGGTGTCTGCTTTCCTCTTCATCATAAACTTTACCCGTATTCTTCAAGACAGGCAGTTCGATTTTCTCGTTCTTTTCAATCTCGGGGTCTTTCGAAGCTTCTGACGTTTCATCTCCACCTTTCTCTCCTTCTTCGTCTTCCACGCCTACATTCCCACCCTCGTCAACCCCATCAACGTCCCCTTCACTTCCTCCACTTCCTCTCTCAGAGCCTTTCTGGACCCGTCTCTGATTTTGAACCTGATCCTTCCCTACTTCCTCATCCTTCCCCTCATTCTCATCTCTCAGCTCCCCACCCACCCCAGGAGATCCACCAAGCTCCACAGCACGTCCCAAGCTCCCTTCAAACCCCGTACTGTCTCCTTCCGCGCCCTCAACCACCTGATCCTCACTCTCACCCTCACCCTCACCCTCACCCTCAGCCGTCAAAGCTAGACTCGACACCTCCCCAACATCCATCTCCATCTCCATCTCCATCTTCCTCTCCCTCTCAGGCCGCCTATCCTCCTTCCCCTACCCTCTACTCAAGCAGCTCAATCCCAATCCCAACGCTCCAGATCAAGATCAACTCAATCGCGAGCTTGCTATTTTAAACTAGCTCAAAAGATAATCCTGATTATATATCTCTCTCACTCACTTGTGGCTCTGAAAGATGATATCAGAGTGAACTCGATGACGATAGAATAGAGGATGCCCAGATAACAGTGGAGAGGAGATCGAGGAGATGAGGGTTTAGATGTGAGTTGTAAAGAAGGTTGATGAATTGAAAGTCAAGATTAAGAGGTATGTGGATAGGTTGAGGATGTTGCTGATGTTGAGGGAGTCTACTTAGGTAAGATGGGAAGCGAGATGCATCTATGGTGGTATTCCGTTCCGTTTGGGAAGGAACGACCTGAGAAAGGCGGGAAGGAGGGAGGTTCATATCACGTGCTTCGGGGGACGGAACCAGTACAACGCGGTGTACGACTTTTTAAACGGATGTAAAATGGAAGACATGATTATATTGTGTATGTCAACCCGAGACGTAATCATGAGAAGGGGTTTAACTTTTTATTGCTATCTGTTGCGAGTCGAAGAGACCGATATAAAGCCCTGGTAACTGATATCAGACTGCGGGGTGCTAAAGCGGTGCTTTGGGTTCCTAGGTTTTATGTCACGAAGTTGTAGAATATGCCTAGATGTTCTAGAAAGCTTTGGTCGCACATTGATTAAATCGTAAAGACAAATTATAGTCCTTGTCATATCTCTAGGGCATCTGAATTCCACAGGACTTCATCTTGTGTCACAGAAGCATCAGTAAAGAGCGAGGCGAAATGGGAGGAAGAAAGACAAGGCTCTCTATTTCATTTCAAGTGATTTGCGGCCCTAAACGCCTTCTATGCACCCAACAAGTAAGGTCCATTCGCAAACCGTTCCCAGAGACGAATCAAGGCAAGCAGCCAGGTAGGTAGATAACCACCCAGTCAAGTCCGATCAAGAGCATTACAATGCTCTCAACCATGCCATGCCATCAATCCTCTATCCCATCCCAATGATCGCAGCAAAATACCAACCACGAGCCCTTCCAACCCCTCAATAAAACGACTCCACCATCGTATCCTTCAGACTCGTATTGATATTTCCCGGACCCTGCCCCTCCCCTAACCTAAACACACTCTCCACAACACTCAGCTCCGTCGCCGTAGTATCCAGCCCCGTGACAGCAAGCCAATCATTCACAACCATGCCGGCGCCCACGACCGAACTACCACGATTGACACTACCCGCCACAAGGGGAACCTGCAGGAGGGACGACAGCTCGTCTTGGTCCAGGATGGAGGTTTTGGGGTGGACGATGCCGCCTTGGTTGGAGAGAGCCATGTAGGAGCCGACGAGGACGTTGTCTGCGATGGTTTGGCGGAAGACGTCGACGCCGAGGACGTCGGCGATTATTTCTTCGGTTTCGCGCTCGATGTCGGGGTGGACGAGGGCGACGTGGTCGTTGCAGACGATTACGTTGCCGAGGGCGGAGAGGCGCTCTTCTATTCTCTTTGTGGATGTCAGCTTTCTGTTCTTATCCCTCCAAGCATATGTATCAAGTATAAAGAGAAAGACTCCAAGGCTGCAGTACCACCCTCTATCTAGAGGAGGGGCACAGAAGCGGGGCTGTCATACCTGTATCTTGACCTCATCCGGCAAACTATTCCTCAGATGTTGCAATTCCTGATCCGTCGTGGAAGTAGGTACCAATAGACCCTTACGATTACTATCCTCTCAATCAGCACAATTCTCACCCATTACCCCTCTCTCCCACACCCTCATCATATGTCCTCCTCTCTTGCGCACAGTACAGTTTAAGTAACATACCCAGCAGTCAAACGACCAATAATCCTCGTACCCGCAATCGTAACATGGCAGATGGGAATGACATCCTGGAGTTCGGCCTCGAAGACACTGTAGTGGGGGGAATGTCAGCTTCTCTTGATTCTCTTTTCTCTTTGCGCAAATCTCCCTCTTGATCGCAAACCAGCCACAACCACAGCTCCGGACACAAGAAGAGCAGAACACCAAACATACCTATAGAAATTCTCACTCGCTCCCACCGCAACCAGCGCATACGAATTCGTAAGCGTGGAGAAAACACCCACCTCATTCGAGTTCTCGAATTGTGCTCGAACCGCCATCTTTGCTCTGCTCTGCTCTAATATCCTTCTTATCTTCTTTCTTTCTTTCTTTCTTGCTGTCTCTCAATCTCCCAGCAATAAGAACTCTCCCGCGGTATTTCTCCTAAATATGTATAGGAGATATGTAGAAGTGGTTGTGTGTTTGCGACTGGATTTGTCCTGGGATTTGGGATTTGGAGAGAGAGGGATTCTTTTCTGCTTATGATGGAAGGTTGATTTCTATCAGCGGGCGGGCGAAAATCAGGCGCTAGCAGGGGTTTGGAGGTGGCGGTGGTTTGGTTTGGTTTGCGAAGCGTGAACCCCACTAAGGGCCTGGTGAGTCAGGCGTGAAGGCTGAGCTGAGTGATGGTTGCAATGGATTGTGTCCAACTTTTGGACGAGCTCATACTTTGTCACTTTGGAGAGATTCTGATAATTGAATATCCATGATAATTCCCTAGACTGAAGCCTCTCGGACTTCCAAACCCCCAGGTTTTACAATGATTTGGATGTGTTTATTGGTCCAGTCTACAGCCCCGCCTCAGGTTGATTTACAGTGACTCAAAAGCCCAAGCCTCGAGCCCTAGCACACCCTGTAGCCGGGTCCGGAATAGGCCTCGAGTGACTGTATGACTGCACTACACGGCATGGCTCATTCTCGCTCATACTTGGTATTGCCTTGTGACTCCATAACCCTGCTGCCAATACTGTAACACAATGATGTGATTTCGGAAAGACCCGAGGCTGGTAATTATCAATCCTCTACGCAGCATACGTATCTCGAAATATGAAGCCTGGGATCCGGGTGCGAAGGGCTGGGATGGGATTCAGATGGGAATTTGAGGGTTGGATGGATTGACTGCGTGTACCTGCAGTAGCTAGATCCTTCTCTAGACAGAGATTCCTGTGGCGAATATTTGCTGCGATGCCATGCGATTGTGTAGTTGCTGTAGCAGTAGTAGTGCATTTACGTCCCATCGAGAAATCACTTTACTGCGATATCAGAAATTCAAGAACATAAAGATCTTCATTCAATACAAATCCTCAATTCAATTCCATTCTCATTCTCATTCTCATCCTCAAAGGCATGCTTGCCTGCTGGCATGCACTAAATATCAAAAGAGCCTTTCTTCAATCCATCCAGCTCCAGCTCCAAGCACCCTGAAGATGTATATGCAGGCCCATCCATCGCTTCCCAAACTATGCTATCAAGAAGTGCCTCCTCAGTCATATGAAAAAGAAGAAAGAAAAAAAAAAGATAGAAAGAGCGCTCAAGGCCACGCAACGCCGCGCCATGCCAAAACGCCTATTTACAGAGTCCAGGCTCTTCATTCAGGCCAGGCCCTTCAGGCTCAATCAAGTCGATATGTATCCTAGAACTACAAACATTGGAAATATGTATCGTACAGATCGTTGATTTTGGGTTTGATGCTGGTGATGGTGTGAGTTTCTCTGTGGTGAGATGATCTCTTCCATTTCCTAGAGACAAAGGTGCGAAGGGATCGCCAAGCTGATGCTGTGAAGTATCTTGTATGTTATTCTCTCCTCGTTCAACCGTATCGTGTATGGGCTGATCTCTGTCACGGTGGAAACAGAGCCAGGATGCTATCCCGCAAGAAGATCTCAACCATCAAGGTTAGTCTTCTACATTCAATGTCCATCCTTAGGTACCATCTGCACATGTAAGGAACCAATCACTGGTATCCACTCCCACCGTATCCACGATAAGGCTGCTGATGAGGAGGCTGCTGGTGTTGCTGTGGAGGTGGAGGAGGAGGAGGTCTAGCAGCTGGAGGAGCAGGACGCAACTCTCTCGTAGGTCTCCGACTACCAGCGCTACCACGAGAAGACTGATGTGGAGGTGGGCCATAAGGCGAAGAATGTGCTTGCTGATGGCCGAAGACACCCATGCCAGGACCCATACTGCTCATCATGACTGGCAAGCGTTGCGGCTGTTGCTGAGGAGGATGCATGTGAGGGTGGCCGTAGGGATGGAGGGGTGATTGGTAGGGAGGTGGAGGGGGCATGGTGTTGTGGTAGTCGTTTGCGCCGTCGGTGCCGCCTCCGTAGTGAAATGCTAAGTCTGCTAGCTGAGAGAGATTGCCGCCGCCGCTGTTGTATGTTGCGTGTGGTTGAGGTGGAGGAGGAGGGGGAGGTGCTGGGCGTGGCTGTGGTTGGGAGTAAGGAGTAATATAGGTACGGTCTCTGACTGGATCGTAACCTGTCTGGCGGGATGGTGGAGGCATAGGCTGAGGAGTAGGTTGAATAGGAGAGAAGCCAATGTGCTGTGGTGGATATGCACTTGGTGGTGAGTAAACAGATGTGGAAGGACTGGTGAAGTTTGGTGTTTGTGGAGGAGGGGCAGGAGAGTACATTTGTTGCTGGGCAGGTCGGCTGGCTTGGATACGAGCCTCTTCTGCAGCACGTTGCTCTTCTTGTTTTTGGGTCTCAGCTGCTGTATCGACTGCATCAACCAAGTCCTTGGAGATGACTTGAGGAGGCTCGGGAGTAACAGGTGGGGCGGGCCTGCTCTCAAGATCACCAGACTGAGCAAGTAAATTGTGCATTCTCTCCGCGGGGGAGATCTGCTCGAATCCTCTCTTTGCTCGGTACATCCATTCAGAACGAGATGTTCGTTCAATGGTTTTGGTGCCATCCTCATTGTGATGGATGAACATGACAGGGTTGGTGTTCTTCCACTCAGCACCCCAGTCGGTGCGATCTTTGAAGTATGGATCTTCGCACTCATCAATGTCAGGGTTAAGAGAGCCTGGTAGTGGGAGACCAAGTCGGGGATGAATTTTGTGGGTGGAAACAATCTCCTGGTCAAGATCTTCAGGTTGATTCTTGCCAGCGTTGTAGCGGCCCTGTCGCTGCTCATAGTAGAACTTGCCACTGGCTGGATTAGGATCAATGTCTCTCCCAAGCTTCTTGTAGCTGCCATCTGGTTGTCTGGCCATGTGAGTTCTGCGAAGACCAATCTCGTGGGGCTCGAATCTGACTGGGGCATCGCCAATGATTCGGTTGTAAGCTGCAGGCTGATCGCGGCGAACCTTCTTACGTGGAATGCTGACTCCATACTCATCAACCTCCTGTGGAAGAGCGTCACTATCTTCAATGTCCTCGCTGACATTCTGATCGACTTCTCCGGGTGTTGAGCCCTCTCTGGTAGGTGGGCGAGAAGCACCGCGTGAAGGTTCACGAGAAGGTTCACGAGAAGGACCCTCAGATGGTGCAGCTTCATCAGGCTGTTCGTCACCATTCTCTTCGCCCTCAGCACCTTCGGCAGTCTCTTGCTGGGTGTTGAAAAGAGCTTGGCGTCCTCCCTTTTTGGACCGGCCGGTCTCCTTTCTATGGAGGCGCTCCTTTTCAGCAACGCATTCAGCTTGCTTTCTGAGGATTGCAGATCTCTCCTTCTTTGACTTGGCTTGCCACCAATTGGCGGGATGTTGCTCATAGTCATTGTCACCTGAGGCGCTACGGAGGTTGCTGACAGCAACAGGAGGCTGGATAAATGTCAGAAGAGGTCAGACATAGATAGGTAGCAAACTCACATTCATGAACGGTAATCCAGTCCCGTGAACCTTTTTCTGTGGAAGCAAAGAGTCCTTTACGATTCGACCATCCTCCTGTGAAGTGTTAGCGTAGTTCAAGAAGCAAGGTGGGTAGACTTACGCCTTGTGAGAATGGGATATCGCCAAGCTCTCCACCAGCCATACCTTTGGCGTAGACATAAGTGGCATGCTCCATGATAAGATGCTCATACTTCTCCTTAATGTCCTCGACAGATGTCTGTTTCCTATTAGACGGGCCGATGAATGGATTGAGATGACTTACTTGATACTGCTGATTGACCACGTGCACATTATAATCGTAAGTGCGCTTTGCCAAACCTTTTTCACGCGCAATTAGTACATCTGCTTGAGCTCTGTTCTTCTTAAACACCTCTTCAAGCTCCTTGGAAACTTGATCAAATTCCGGAAGGGTCTCGTGGTACAGCGGGTCATTCTGCATCATCTCAATGGACTTGTCGGCGAGAACTGACAGAGCCTGTCGTTGCAATGAAGACAGAAGCTTGAATTGAGCCTTCAAGTCAAGTTTGCGCTTGTGGTAAGCATCGATGCGAGGGTTCTCTGGCTTCTTTCTGCGTCCACCACGACCCCGGCCTCTGCCCCGAGTAGAAGCGACAGCTGGTTTGGCACCACGAGCACCAACTCCGGTCTTGGTCTTTACTCTTCCACGTGAGCCTCGACCTCGAGAGCTGCCTCTAAATCCACGTCCACCGCGACCACGTCCCCGGCCACGGCCACGAGTTGGTTCTTGGACGCCATTGGGAATAACGACATCTTCTTCAGGAGCCGGGACTTCTTCTTCGTCATCTCCGTCAGCGTCAGCATCCGGATCATCCTCATTAGATCCACTGGGGCCATCAACTTGGATATCACGAAGTGGCTGACTTGATGGATCTTGCTCGGGACCGGGAGTAGCCGAATCAGGTTGTGGCTCAAGATCCTCGTCATTTGCTTGAGAAGAATTGCGATTGCTGGAGTTCAGCGAGTTTTGCTCGGCAAGTGGCTCTTCTAGGATTTGATTTGCTGATGAGGAAGAGCTGGGGAGTTCTAGTGCAATTGTCGATGAAGATCGACGTTTCTTGGTTGCAGGTTGGCGGGGCTTAGGCTCAGTGGCTGTAACTGGCTTCTTTGCAACAGATTTGGCCTTTGCAGCTCTTGCTGAAACTTTTGAAGGAGGAGATCTACCAAGAGTAGAAGCTGGAGGGGGAGGAGCAGAACTGATTTCTGATGCCTTGCGCTTCGAGGATCTGGTGCCGTACGAAGTGTTGTCTCCTGCTCCGTCCAGCTGGGGAGGCCCAGTCTCGTGACGAGCTGGCGCCATCTTGATGTCGACAGACGATCAGAGTGCGAGGAATGCAATCAGTAAGTAGAAATTTGTGTAAGTTTGTCCGTGAAAGGAACGAGAGTACTTTGCAATAAATGCAGTCGACGATGAACTGACGAGAGAACTGATGTCGAAGTAGGGACGCGGTAGTTGGAAAAGGTCGCATGGGAGAAGAAGAAACTCCAGGGGTTGAGCGAAAGATTTTTGCGAAGGGCTGCAAAGTCGAGAATAATGGTAATAGTATTAGTGGGCGACGTAGCTATTGTCTCCGAAATCTCGGTTCTTCACAATAGGAAGGGCGGTCGAGGTCGGTGAATTGATTGTGAGAATAGTTGCAGAAAACGCATTGTCCCAGGACGAGACCAAAATCCAAGCGAGTAAGAAAAATGGCGAGCTCTGATTGGTCTAGAGCCCGGCGGCCACGGATCATTAACCCTCCAACGCCTGAGTTGGAAGGGCGATATTGAACAGCAACAAGGCTTCAAGACATGGATTTGAAGATGGTAATACAGCAGAAGACGACAGTAGGAGTAGCACCGTTGATTTGCCAGCCTTCTGGACTTTCGGAGTTGGTGGGGGAGATTAGAAAGGCACTTTGGTCCTCTTACAGTACAGTCGATGTCAGTCGATTCTTGGCACGGAAATGTCCAGAAGCATGATAATCAGCCCGAAAGAACTTCGGATTACCGCCTGCACACCTTCAATACTAGCTCATGTGATGATCAACTAGGTATTTGATATTGATTCTACGATTGATGACTGTGCCGTGCAGTCGTTGGACTCAAGTCGCGAGCTTACATATTCATCTGTAACTCCCAGCCACCTCATTTTGTCAATAGGAAGAGTTTTTCACGAAGAAAGCGAACAGCAGAAATCGGAATATTCAGTTTTCATCCGACTCGGCGCTCTATTTGGGAGATCGCTTTTCATTCAACGTCATTCTGGAAACGTATCAGGATTGCCTAGATCACCGTGTGCGAAGTGGCTGCTAGGAGAACCTCATTATTTTGCACAAAGTCGTGCAGATTTACGAACTTCTACAATATGTCAATGTAACTCTGTCAAGACAGCATGGAAAGTATCAGTCCATTCTAAGAGTTATTACATAGATCTGCTTCCTAACAAGATTGCACTGTGAGGTTCGAGTATTCCAGAGAAGCGGAGCACTTCATCCCGCACCGCAAATCTCGTTGGTGGCAAAGAACGACAGTAAGAAGAGCTCTCAAAACTCCAAATCATCTAGCCTTCAGTTCCAGCTCATATCATAACAATCGATACTTATCTTTTTGACTTCATTCAGCTGATTCGAAGCTGCAAGATAACTATCTCTTCAACTTCGTGATGCATCTCTGGCGTGCAATTCGGAGAGTGGGTCCTCCAATTTCGGACTTCACCTCATTCTTCATGCAACAACATCCCGCAAGATACGAGCTCCAAATTGCTAAGTAATGCTCGAGAATAGAGATCTCGGTATGAGCAGACGTCGGGTACATGTTAATTTGAGTTTCAACAGCATTGCGGACTTGATATATGTCACCCTCCGGTCCAGCTACACAACCTGCTCACTAGATCGTGCCGGATCCAATACTAAGCCCACAAACCTCCCACAGGAATTTCAACGGAGGATCCATATCTGCAAATTTGACTTTATATCTCATTCCGTCTGTCATTCCTCGTACTCCCTTAAATCAGGAAAAGTAAACCACCATCTTTCATCTTCTCATCCCATCTTCCCAAAGTTCCCGACTCTCCTCAAAGCCACAAATCCTTTCCTATATTCTCGAAGATATCTGGTCATGTAGCCTACATACCCATAGAGGAAATTCTCCACTCTTTTCCCCAAACCCAACCTGATGACCGCAATCGAAGGATTCCCAGATTCCAATAATAATGCACAAGTCTAAGGTCCCGAAAACCCAGTCGATTTCCAACAAACTTCCAACAAATCTCCCAGAACTCGTAATCTAATCCAAGCCAACTGAGATGGTGGAGCTGAGATATGTAAACAATCCTCTATAATAACAGCCCTTATCACGCCCTTACCCTCGAATCCGACTCCAAAATTCCCCGTTTCCACATTAATATTCTCCCACAACTTCCGGTTCCTATCCTCGTTGCCAGACCGACCAAATTCTAACATCTCTCCAATCTTTAACCTAATAAGAAAACATTGACCGCCCTGCCTCCCAAGCCTCTCTCCTCTAATTTCACAGCTCCCTCCCACCTCCTCTCGCCTTCTCCCTACCAAAGCTCACACCAAAACCCTTACATGCAACTTTGTTCGGATGATTCTTGCTTTACACTCTGCATCTCCAACCTCTTCATCACGATGAAGAATCCCACATCACACCACATGGGTCAGGCAGGATCAAGGACCCAGGAAGAGTATGCCGAGCATATCGTAAGTTTTTGACTGATACTCACTTCCTTACAGGTTTACTTACAAACTTAGAAACAAACAAATTGAAGCGCTTGCTTCTTGTTGCCATATACATATATATTCTGTACAAGCCATGATATAGAAATACTAGATGCGACGACAGGAGACTTCCCTGAAATCATCCGAGCCGAGCTTCTGGAGCACATCCTCCTTTCTGACTAATTGACAAACCGACGAGCGAGGGCATTAGGAACTGGGTAGAGTAAGTCAGATTTTCCGCTGGTAAGATGGTCGGTCTATGTTTTGGAAAGGGTATGTGATTGAAGAGTACGCAGAAGTTGGAATTCCTGCCTTTACCTTCAAAGCGTGAGCTTGTGAGTGAAAAACAGGAAGAGGAAGGCAATGGTGGCCGAAAGTTGGTAGGTGAAGATGCGCCCACTTTGAACACTTACATTGCCATGTCTAGGTCTCATAATCTTATGTTGCACAATCATGCTCAATATGTCATGAGGAATTCAGATAGAAACGCAACCAGGAAGCACAGAAATGCAGATGAATTCTTGATATTACGGAACTCCCCTTCCTCCCTTTCCTCCCTTTCCTCCCATCCCGTTCCAAGCCTCATCCATCAATCGATCCACCCATCAATTCATCCATCAATTCATCAAGCATTCATTCATTGCATCTCCATGACTTTCCATTTCGTTTCAGAACAGACCAGAAACCAGATCAGATCATGTACCAGTTGCACACTGCATAGTATCCCCATTACTCCATGGGAGGGGGAATATGCAGAATGCCGAGCAGAGCAGAGAAGGGTAGAAAAGAAAACCAAATGATTCAATGCCACGGTTGATAAAAGGGCCAAGGTCAGAGGGTGAGGCCAAGAAGGAAGTGGCAAAGCCGGGCCTTGTACATGATTTGTCTAGCTGTATTGTGCAGACTCAAGAGATAGAATTTCATTGGACCGTGTTAAGATAGCCAGCGCTCGAAGAAATGAAAAGAGACAACGGTGAGCTTTCTCAGCCCTCCATGTCATCATCTGGTTGATCGAAGAGAAAGTTGGCTGCGAGCTCTTCGTTCTTATCACATGCGAAGTACGCTTGAATGGCTTGATCGCGGGGGAATCCGAGAAGACATAACTACAATCAGTCAGTAAGAAAATACACCCCTGCAAAGAAAGACTTACCCGCTCGATAGCAGCACGCTCTTCCTCAGTGACACTGATAGCCTGGGCTCCGGGTGGAAGTGGCGCATCATTGTCACCATCCTCGCTCAAGAGTTGTAAGAATTGCTCCGGATGTTGACCAATCAAAGCAGCTAGTTGTGGGTTGCCGGCACCGACTTGTTGAAGGATAGGCTCAAGCATTTGTGGTTGTTGCTGGACGACTTGGCGAAGTTGCTGGAATTGGGGGTTATTGCGGAGGAAGTCAAGGTTTCCCAAGCCCTCAGCTCCAGCAGCTCCAGCTCCTGCGCCGGCAAACAGGTTCGCAGCTCCTCCCCGGGCTCCAGCTCCAGCACCTCCACGTCCACCTGCGCCAGCTTGGGCTGCGGCCTCAAAGAGGTTTACTGGCTCCTCACCTCCATCGCCTCCTTGGTTGATAGTAGCGGCAGCTGGAGCAGCTTCACCCTGAGCAGCAGGGGGTGCTGGGGCTCTCTGCTCTTGTTGAAGGTTCTCTGGGATGCCCTGGCCAAAAATGTCAACAAAAGTCCTCGAGATTTTCCATGTATATGCTTACATTCAGGAGATACTCAATAGCACGCTCCGAGTTATAGAAAGCCGCACGCATAGCAGCATCTATCTGTGATCTCTCGAAACCCATGCTCTCCATCTCAGCGATTTGCGCAGCACGCTCAGCACCCATGGAAATACCAGAGGTAGCTCCAGATGGTGTTGACGGAATTGCTGCTGGAGCGGCACCTGATCCAGCTGGGGATGGAGTTGCGGGGATCGCGGGAGCAGAGGATGTCGACTGAGCTGGAGCTTGGGGGGCTGCGGGAGTTGAGGCGGCGACTGGGGCAGGTGTTGATGGAGGGGCTTTCGCTGTTGAAGCGGCGCTTGCTGGTGTAGCCTTAGGCTAAATGGATGTTAGACCGACCAAAGAACCTTTTAATGGGCCGTAACATACCTTTGAGACCATGCAGACAATGAAGCCTTTCTCCTCAATGTTATAGGACTCCACGGTGTGAGCATCCTGCAGAATTTTGCCTGCATATTGTCAGCAGGCTGTTGTGCGCCTACATCCTTAAGAAATGTCCAACTAACCTGAGTAGATCAGCTTCTGGTTCGAGGCCTCCCATCCCTTCTCTTTAGCAATTTTCTCCTTTACATCGGAAATCTATGTTCGCCTCGGTCAGCGGGATTCAAGGGTAGGTCGCAAGGCGGCAAGGCCTAGCTGGGTGATATGCGGTCAGATGGAGAGGGCAAAGGGCCGTACCAGCTCCGATGGTTCGGCTTCGATCACGAACTTCTGCTGCTTCAAATCCTAATGCAATAAGCCAGGTTAGCATGTCATGTCTCGACAAGCTGGTGGAGTAACAGCAGGAAGACCACGGCGACATACTTTGAAAGTGAGCTTCATGTTTGCGACAAGACAGTGTGCTGCACTGCAACGAATCTAGGAGTTTGATGTGCGGTTTGTTGATAAATGCGGTATGTGATAGTGTATCCAGGCGTCGAGGTCCAATCTGTTCTCTCTTTTGCTGTCTTCTCAAGGTTGAGGAAGGGAAGAGCAAGAGGGAAGGCGAGAGGATCGATCCAGGTGGAGGCAAGGCGAAGGAAGGCACGGGCCAGGCGGCGGCGGCGCTACTTGGCTTGGTGCTCGCACTAGACGAGGCAGCCTTTGTCCACGACAGCAGCTGTTCTCTCAGCCTTTCGGGATTCACAACCGCCATTCAATTACTTCATCGCCGGCCATGCCATTGTTGTCACCGGCGACATCTATGATGCTACGACGTAGAGGCTGGTACCGTACCAATAATGCTATCAACGACCTCGTGTGGCCAAGCGGTCATCCATCAACTGCGGGGTTGCAAATCTCAGCCTTGCCATGATAATAACCAAAGCTACTTAGCGGCTCGGTGTGCAAAGGCACCGAGGACGACGACAACAGCGAATCACTCTCTCTTCACCATTGGCAGAAAGCCAGAAGGACATCGACAGCGAAATGCAGCTTACCGGAAGGCTTTATATACAATGGTCGGAATGAGCAGAAGACTGAGGTCACCCACCGTTTTGGCGCAGTGCTTCAACAGGTCGCCATTTGTTATCGCAGGTCCAAACATCAGGGAACCAAGTGCTGGCCCACAATGAGGACGCCCTTCGAATTCCTGTCCAGCGTGTCTCTGGTTCAGGCGCATGATGGTGAACCAGTAGGTCATCAGGATCTGGCCAGCCACGGCACTCTTCCATTCATCGTCTTTCCTTATCGTCAATTTCTCACATCAATGTCCAACAGTACAGACAATTAGCTTTCTTGAATTTCTTTGATCGTTAGGCAATAAGGTATATCTGGTTTTAAAACAAACGCCACGCTAACATCATGGTATCCATCATACATGCAACAAGGAAATTCGTGTGGCGTTGTGCCATCGTCTCAGTCAAGAGACCTTCATCTATGCGTCCCGCACTTCTCCAAGCATGCCCAAGCCAGCTGGCTTCTTCCGCGAATTATAGAGCTGCATACTACTCCTTGGTCCTCCGTTCAAGATGAAATCAGGGATCGGCGGCGTTAGGGTCCTCTCTCCTCCCACCTCCTCCAATATCTCCAGCTCTTCCCTCTCTATTGCTAGTCGAATGCTATCCAAGCTTGTGCTGTGCACCAATGGGCTTGGACTCGACGGCAGACTTCCACTCCTCATACGATGAATTGATCGAATACTTTGTCGATCGGATATTACTTGGCCAGCTCCCGGAGCGGCTGTGACTATAGTGCCTGGAGTCGCCGCAGGTGGTGGTGTAGGCGAATCAGTTCGAAATAATGGATGAATGTGCGCTTCACTGCTCACGCTCTCGGTTGGACTTTGGGTTCGTGCTGTTTTGGAGAGGTCCCGCGAACTATTCGCTGGACTGTAGCTTCGACTTCTCTTTCTCCGCTTGGGAGGCTCCAAGTCCAAAGGGAAGCCGGGGCTCGCACTTCTACTCGTTGTGGGGCTGGCTGGAATAGTCTCGAGGAATCGAGGAGGAGTCGGTGAAGCTGACGCGACTGCTTCCCTCGACTGCGAATCCACAGCCGATGTATCCCACGAATCGAATCCGTCCTCAATAGATACAATTGTTTCGCGATGGTTCGACTCGATGGATTGTGGCCTATATGGAGACCTATGGTTGTGCGATATAAGCTTCGTCTTGGAGCTAATGGGTCGTACAACTTGAGAAAACGATGATCGAAACGAGGACATTGTATCAGACCCAGCTCGCGACCGACCGCTTGATGGTGGTGGAGATTCTAGCGAAGGAGTCGTTCGGTGACCCATACTCCTCTGCACGCTCGATGCTCCTGGCCTGGCCGATTCGATCATCTCTGACACGTTCTGTGGCTCTCTTTCTGGATCATAGGTCTGGATTTGTTGTTGGAAGTCCCTCCGTTGAATGATGACCATGCATATAATGAATACTGCTTGCGAGAGCAGAGAGATTGCCCAAACGATGAAGGAAGCGATCACCAGCGCTTTTGTTGAAGAAGTGATAATGCGTTTTGGGAGGTCTTGCCTGGTCCTCATGAGTCCAAGCAATATCGCCGATGATACTGCAGACAGGATTCCAAACACTGCTCCAAATCCAGCTAACAAGTAGGTGTGTTGTCTTCCATGCCCAAAATCCTGGATGTGGGCTCCGTTTCGATATCGAACTTGCCTCCCAAGCAGCAGCAGCAACAGACCAACAGTCACCGCGCTCAAACCTGAAGCGACAATTGCAACCACATTGGTCTTCACCGGTGACGAATTCTGAGACAGAGTGGCCGCAAATATGATGTCAAATGTTAACATAGCAACCCCACTGGATACTGCTAACGCGCCGAGCGCCAGAGGTAAAGCGCGAGTGAATCCCATTGCGACAACGAACGACAATCAGTAGTACTGGATGATGAAAATTAAAGCTCCTGTGGAACAAATCGGAGAGAGATGAGAGGTATATAAAGAGTTGGCGGGTTTCGGAAGGCTGTTGGGGACTCAAACGAATGACGACAAGCAACAATGTCTTGAACTTCGACCAGAACACCACGAAAACTGCAGAGTATTGAATGACGGCCTTTCAAAGGACTTTCCGTTGACTCCCACGACTTCTTCAACTCTTCCCAAGGAGTTCGAAGGTTTCACGAGATGTACCAATCTCACTTCCTAGTTGCTTTAGAGTTGTGTACTCACACAGTTCGTCCCACCAATTCCCAACTTTTGTCAGTTTGTCGGAATAGGGTTCCTTTGTGCACGCCCGGTTAGGGATTACGCACGTCAGAGGATCTGGTTGGATAACGGGTTCCAGAGATGTGAAACACTATCGCTTGAAAACCGTACATGGATTGTGCGGAAAACTGCAGGAAGTAGGTGACCAGTGGACTACTACTACGGATCGCGTGGCAGACAGGCTTTCTGCGTGTCGATTTTCGTCTTGTTGCAGCTGTAGAAGGCCAGAAAATGGGTCGGTGAGAGGTCGCCAGGCCTGCGCTGGGTAGCGTGATAAGTCGGGATCGGAAAGATCGATAGGGTGAATGCAATACGAAAGGGCGGATGATGTACTTTTCAGACGTCGTCCAGCGGGGTTCTTCTTCCTTCTTCGTTTGCTCCTCGTGCTGGGCTTGGATGTGAAGGAATTGTGTTTATTGAAAACCCCCACCAAAGCTTACGCGACTGGAGATCCTGGAAGCTTAACAAAAACAAGCGGGAGGCTGATTTGCTGCAGCCAACTTTCTGATCGGAACCAAAGGCCGGAGAGAAAGGACTGACTGGATCACGAAAGGCAAGCTGGGCCCTTATTGACAAAAAAAAGGACAGTGATGATTTGCACGACGCGAGAAATGCAGTTGGAATCCACGAGGAGAATTTCTGGGGGATCTGAGGGGATGTTGGGGATAAACAACTATCTTTCGTCCGAGTGGATGCTGTGTGGTCGAGCCTCAACGCGTCGCGTGAACTGGGGCGGGCTGAGATGATGATGGCGGGGGTCCCTAGAGCGGGGGATCTTTTGTGCAGCCCTGACTTTCGATATCCCTGTCACCCAGATATCCTGGATGAGCGAAAAAGGTAAAAAGGAAACCTGCAAGCTTGCAAGCTCCGAAAAGCAAACTATACGTTCCGGCTCCGATTGGGAGGAGCTTGCCTTTTTATTTCGAATTGAATTTCCGGCCTGGGAGGAGTGAAAAAGTGGTGAGAGACGTCTGCGGGGTCTGACACTGGCTCTGTATTCGTCGTTGAACCAGTTATTGGTAGGGACTGGTTAGGCAGTGTCGCGAGAATGAGCTCCTTCGGAGAGAAGAATGCTGCCAGCCGTGCCAGTGGAACGCAAGAAGCGGAATCTTGATTGGGTCGGTATGCTGATTTGATTGGTGTGAGGTATTGATGAGCACTTTGCACAGTTGAGAGTGGCTCCCGCGAGTACTGAGTTGACAGGTTGGTAGTTGTCGCGCCGTCTATTTTGGGTAGATGAGCTTTTCTGAATGAAGTGAAGGCGAGGGGCTTTAGGCCAGCCGCGGGGTCGTTGACAGGTGCGAAACGAACGAGACCGTTGAAAGTATAAACTCTTTTCCAACGCCTGCAGCCAGGGCAAATGGGTAGGATTCTGAAGTTGAATTGTGAGGACGACGAGCGAAGAAGTGAAGGGACAAGACGGAAGAGGGGAGCAAGAGAGAAGAAAAGGCCGGAGCCATGAGGGCAGATTTGTTTATATCTTAGGACCTCACATATGAGTGGTCTGTTCGCATTTGTTATGATGGATCTCTGGTGGGTGTGTGGGTGTGTGGGTGTGGGTGTGGGTGGGTTGGTGAGCACTGAACAGTCTGGACGAGCTCCTCGCCCAAGCTCCAGCACCTCCACAGCATGCATCCTCCCTGCGCAAAGTCCGTCTAGGCTCTGGCTCGCTGAGCCGTTCGTGCAGCTGCGGCGCCTGCGCACACTGACTTCCGCCAAACTGGCTGTGCACTACGCAACACTCCAGATGGGGTTTGGCTTTCTCAGCGCAAATTTTACAAGTCCAGTATACTAGTACAGTAGTGGAAAGCCTGAAAGGCCTGGCTACTGCTGCAGGTGAGAAAAGCAACTGAGAAGTGAGAACTGACAAGTGCTGGGATGCGATGGTGGGGAGGAATCATGGTAGATGCCGTGGTGTCTGTGCCTCCAGGGATCAAGCCCTGGGACGATCTTGTTTCCCATCCTTACAGAGGTACGCCATACACAGAACCTGCCGCCCTCTGTCTCTGTCTGATACTGGGCTTCACTGGACTCGCTGACGAAATGACATCGAAGGATGCGATTGGAGGTCACGTTTTGAAACGCCGGCCGTCTTTCCCAAGCAGTACACCCTCCCCATTCCTTATTCCTATTTTTTTGCTTTTACCTGTCAGGAATTCATTACGATGATATGGGAACGATCATTGAAAAGCACTGACAGGATATGCCTGCGACCTGAGAGAGATGGAGCGGGAGTCCGCGTGCCCACTTCAACGTGCGAGCAGCAAAACAAAACAACAACCAAAACAAAACAAAACAGTACAGCAACACGATGAAGTCCACTGAGCAAAACATACCCATCAAAGACCATCGAACCCTTTGAAACAAAAGCGCTCGAAAGGATCAGAGTTGAACGCCTCAAATCCCCGGTGTCTTGAACTTTAATCGAAGGAGGGATCTGATCCCATCTCACTTACAGCTTGTCTCACCCCATTTTGACTTTTACCTATTTCTCTATTTGTTCTAGGACTTGCTCTGTTGTCATCCGGAAGAGAAGGCAGCTGCAAAGCCCTGCAGGAAATCTGTGTGTTTGAGTCTGGCTCTTGTCGTTCCTGAACCTACCGAAGTGAAATTGACGCAGGTACGGAGACAGCAAGTGGGGTTGGTCAGTGGTTTGAGAGTTTTGGGAGGGTTTGCGGAAGAGAAATGGAGAACCTCATTTCGATTAAGCTGCCGCCAGCCTGCAACAAGGAAGACTCTTGTCTTACTCGAGAAATTGACCAGAACACGAGAGAAGGTTCCAAAGCTCGTCCTGACCCGAATACCCTGTCGCTCCCACTACTCTCACGCATCGTGGAGTCAAAAGTTGTGGGAAATGGTGGAGTTTGTGGACCCCGGAGAATGGTTGTGATGTCTACACGATGGGTCTCTGTTGACATTCGGAGAATTTATTAGTTGTTTGTTTTGATTGGAATCCAATCAAAACAATCCAATCAAAACAATCAATCAAAACAATCGTCATCTACCCGTTCCATCGAACCCGATCGATTGATTGCGAAAAAGTCTCGGCATGCAAGGAACCAATGCAAACAATATTCCCAGGTGTTCGCATCATTGCCTTGTACAACAAGTCCGAAAGAGGACATGTAAGGGAGGTTGAAAAGTTGCATTGCATTGCATTTCTCTATCGAAGGTTGTTGTAAGTTTATTGGTTGATTGATTCACACTCTGTGAAACCTGAGCGCCCAGGCTACAACTCTTGAACTCTCTACAGGACGAAATAAAATGTTCTCAGCCTTGGGGATTATTTTAGTGGGGTCAATTTGACTTGAAGCCAGCCAGTAGTTACCACTGTCTCGATTCAGCTGGTTCCCTCCAAAGTACCGAGTGTTCGATGAGATTTCGATCCCGATGTCACCTCAGATCGCATCCACGATATTTCAAACGGAGCGCAAATCTCAACGCCTCGCCGAGCAACCGGTATTAGCAAATGGTACCTAGGTTCCACACCGATGGATTTTGATTTGATCCGAAACCTTGAAGTTGTCTAGGCAACTTTCCTGCTCGCTGAGGTAAAATCTCAAATCTTAGGGCTCAGGTACCGAAGTACTCCACACTGCAGCATCTTCGGTGATTACCTCCCCCATCTTTCGCAGTTGGAGACCCATAGTCAGAACAGGATTTCAAGCTTCAATTGTGGAAAATTTCCTCGCGAAAGGAAATCTCGGAAGGGCAAATCCTGGCATGACGTCGTTGCGCTTGTTCATCCTCCAGTCGGCTCTGCTATTGCCAGCTGAAGAAACTGCACTATCCCTCCCTCTGCATCTTCGTGGATGTTGCCTTTCCAGGATTCAACGGCACCGAATTAGCAATTCATACAGAGAACATGTATGTATGCCTGCGTACCTGCTTCAGGCTTCCAGGCTGTCAGTTATTGTCATCTCATCTCTGATGAAAGCCATCATCAAATCATACCAATCCATCCATGCCAGAAGCCTTACCAGAACAATCCCAAGCCCCGATGCTCGGCACAGACTGGCACTTAACCGGAGAATTATGTTACAGGGCACACATGACGCACGCACGCACGATCACCAGGCTTTCGGCTTCAGGTTTCCCTGAAGGATCGGAGAATCGGTGCCGTTTGCAGCGTGCCAGCGAGCCAATTATCACGTAGATGGTATCATAACAAACTGGGGTGCGCTGCTCAAATATCCATATGGATGGCACTGTAGCTTGCCATGTACTCCGTAAGTAAGCAAGCACACATCACCACACAGACGGCGAGCTTTGGAGTCGTCTGATCTCTAAGGTGAGCAGAAGCGTTTGGTAAAAATTTGTTTTTCGCTATTTCTGCACTGCACTGCAATGTACCCCAGATATCAAGGATGAAACAGCCTGTTCGTCTGAAAATCCCTCGACGAGAAACAAAAACTTGTTTGTCGGGCTTCACTGGCTTTCTCGGCGGTGTTTCGAAGCTGCTGGCAGCGAACGGCGCACAGCAAGGCTGGGCGTGGGTGAGCGCAGGGTCTGTGTGAAGTCGTGGCAGGCTTCATCTCAGCACTATGGACAATTTTTTTTGACGAGATTTGGAATAACTCGGGGTTCTCAAAGTCCAAGAAGTCGTCGTCATCGTTCAAGTCTTGGACCAACATTTCGGTTGATTGACAGACGATAGAGTTCAGAGCTATGGTTTCATGGGTCGGACATTGCAAAGCTAGCGGAGGGGGAGAATTCAGCGCCGACGAAGTGGACGTTGATGAAATAAGTGGCATGTAAGTGCGGCTCGGGCTTCGGTAGGCTAAGGAGGACGGGCGGGCGGGTGAGAGGGAGTCTGTGAGAGGCATAAAGGTAAGAAACTCAATTGACTCGGAGAAGAGAGTCTGTGTTCTCGCTGCCGTCAACGACTGGTTCCCGCTCACTATTTTCGACCGACGGGCGGAAGCCAGCGGTTAGATGGTACTTTTAGTGCGGATGGCCCTGAGTCAGTACACTCGCGCTTCGCTGTGCGACTCGACACAAAAGAATTGGATTGGCTCTGGAGACGACACCAAGAACGACATATCAATTCTCGAAACAACCATCGCTCTTTGACAGCAGAGATGGCCAATCTCAGAGCGCAAAATGTCACTCCTAGCATACAGTTGGATCTCCCAGCAATATTTTATGTCGATCCTACAATCCAGACTCGTGGGTCTGTTCATGATATGGGCAATACACGACCTCAACTGAATCTCCAGTCCTTCACACCACAGAAACATACGTTTCTAGTGCGCAGGAAAACCAACACCATTTCTAGCTTCAAGATCCGAGGACCCTGCATGCAGGAAGGGAAGGAAACTTTCTCTTCCCCAAGTTCTGGACCCTTTATTGCGCTGCTATTCTTTACCATGCAGTGGTGCCCGTCCACAAGTCTAAGAATATTCCGATGCGTTGCCTCCCCGCCCTTGGATATTCTAGACATGCAAGCACTTAAGCCAATTGTGTATGCAATTAAGTGGCTGCTGTGGCAAGGGGGGCTTAAGTGCTTACATGTCTAGACAATCGAGATCTGATCTCATTCGAGCTTGCGACGCTTGGATCGTTGGAGTTCGCGACGGTTGAGAGATGTTGGTCGCGGCTGTGGCAACTGGCTTAAGTGCTTGCATGATCAGACTCTTAAGATCCAGGCTCGTTCGAGCTTGCGGCGCTTGGATCATTGGGAGTTCGCGACTGTTGAGAGACGTTGGTCGCGGGTGTGGCAACTGGCTTAAGTGCTTGCATGACTAGACTGTGAGGATGCGAACTCCTCCCTCCTTGCAGCGCTTGGATCGTTGGGAAGTCGATGATTCCGAGAGACTTTGGTGTCAATTGTGCGTGCGTCTTACCATGTGGCCGCCTGGGCGCGTGGTTCGGGACGGGGGAGGTGAAATGATGGGGGAGATGGAGAAGTGGATGGCATGAACTATTGGTGCCAAAGATGCAGACGCTCTGTATATACGGCGAGGGAGATGGCGAGCGGGCCGCTCCTTAGTTCTCGTGATGTATTCGGACGGGGAGTGGTTGAGTAGTTCGATTGGACTCGTCTTTTGATGATTGCACAACTTCATTCCTGTCAGAGTCGCGACTCCTGGTAGGACGGACCATGAAGACGAGGCTGTACTCTCAAAGTTGTGAAGTGCGGGTGTTTCGGTATTGGGAGATTGGTAGGCTTTCGCAACTTGGTAATCTTCTCTCCGTGATCTTCCAGTAAAGTTTCGCTTGCAGATTTGTTGACTGTTTCTTTCGTCCTCGATGGTTTTCAAGCTCTCAACAAGTCCAGCCTCGTTTTCGTTTTCCTAACCTTGTATGATGTCAAAATCTCAGTTGTCAGATTGCAAGAAACTTCTCAGTTCGAACACTGACCATCAAATAGTGAGCTTCGGCTCCCACCCACGAGTCATTTACGGCTGCCTGTTATGTTGTATCGCAGGGTCCTTCACAAGGTCCTGCTATGCAGTGAGGTAGCATGCAGTGAGGTAGTATTGACAGCATTGAGGTCGCGTAGCTCGCGTGGCATTTTGATCTGAACTGGGTTTTTCTCCAATGTTACCGCAGTGTCGGGTCCAAGATCTTTCCGACAGGGGACAGCCGATGCTATCGCACTCTATTCAACTATCCGTAGATGGATCCTCTCCAGGACATGGATTCTTGACGATCCAAGTAATTCTCCTTTCCTGGCAGAAGGAGGAGCTCTCTGCAGATTACGGAACATAGGGATTTAATCGGTAAGATCCGCCAATATTCCACTTCTTGGACCCGCCTTTATCGTAGAATTTGTATATTCCGCTCACGTTTTCACAGAGAACGAGGAGCGTTCGCTTCTACTTCTGGACTTCAACCCTCGTTATTTTTAATCCCTTCACATTTGACATTTCGCATTCCAGTATGTGCTTCGGATTCGTTCATCCTTGCGAGAAACAGTGCGATGGTCCAGGAGCACTCTTGGAAATGCCAAGTTCGTCCTGGATCAAACAGACACACACCATCTTGGCAAGTCCAGAGCCTTTCGGTCCAGAGCCTATCAAAGCAAGACACAGATCAGTACGGACGTAAACCTCACTGCTTCAACCAACGGCCCGTTCCCGATGGGGGTCCCTACGATGATGGAGCACCGATCGCTCGCAACTAAAAGCCTCGCAATGAAGCCTTGCTTCGCAGCAGATATTGGCCGATTTCTTCATTCTAGGCATTGCTAGGCCGACGGCGAGCGTCACTAAGCCGGCCGAGATACCTTCAAGACACAAAATGGGGTAAATTCACCTCACTACTCTGCGAGTTTGCCAACGCCACATTATAAAAGGGGCTTAACCATGAATGTCTCAGAAGAAGGATCCCTGATCGCTCAGGCCTCCAAAGAAAGCTTTGCTTCCTAGCAAATATTCGTGGATGCCCTCGTTATAGACCGGGCAGCCTGGCTATTCTAGGAAAAGCAAACGGATCTCAGGGGCAGGACTACCTCGTGTCAAGGCTGTTCACCACAAACCATATGGCATGGTCATCTATATGAGGGTATCTTCCGTGATATAAGTCCCAGTTCCTGGGGTGGCCGGTGCCGATGCTACGCTACATCCCAGAATCCAAGGATCCAAGAAATAAGGCCTCAATTGCATTGCTGTCAAAGCCCGGGCCGTTCCGGGATGGACCCTTGGCACTGTGGCAGCCACGAGGCCCGAACAGGGCATCGATCGCTAAGAGGTCGATCCTCGCAACCCTCGCAACCAAAGCTTTCTTCGTAGTAAACATTCGCAATGAGGATCATATCGCTCTCCACTTCCATAATATTGGTACCGAATCCGTCAACATCGATTTTGTGCAAAGGCCAAAATGGACAGGCCATTTCTTAGAAAATGGCCGTTTTTCAGCTTGCAAAGTGTGCAGAAGTCTCAGAAAACCCCTCGTTCCAGTCCCTCGGGACCAATCACGCCTGGGCGCTCTTGTACATTTCTCACGGGTAAGGCGTTCTTGTACAACGTTTGGCCTTAGGGGTCCTGCCCAGGGTGAGCCAGGGGCCCTGATCGTTGCCGATACTATGGAACCAGGACTGCCGCGCTACGCTATTCGCTAGGTCGATACGATGCTTCAACGTGAATAGCTGTCATAATTTACCTCGCTCCTTTTCGTCTGTATGTGTTTCTTGCCTTCTTACTGGCTTCTGCAACGCGGGCAGTTCAATATTGTGATATTGAATCTTCTGCATTGCAGGGAACTTTATCCAATTTATGTCATTCGTGTCTGCACATGTCGACTTCTACTGTATGTCTCAGGCAGGCCGCCATCTTTCTTCAGACCCCGAACCACATTCCCGAGATTCTTCGAGCGCTTATACACATTCCTCCCTTTGCAGATTTTTCACAAAGGCGTTTCTAGAAGCCTCATAAAATCGTCAGTCGTATATCAACCATTCACAACCCACATTTTCCACCAGATGGCGATCCTATTCGCTCCAACGTTCACATCCCAAGCCCTACAACCCCAGAAATGCACTATCGATCCTCATCCGAGCCGCCTTCACTTGAAAGGTAATGTCACTGCGCATCTAAACTATGACAGACCCACATATTACAATGCTATGTCGCCTACGCACTATCCCTCACATTCCAGCCCAAGCACCTCTTCTACTATGTCATTGAAAGATGCTACCTTCCTAACTTGTTGCTGATAGGCGAACAGGAGTCCATTCCATTGCGGGTCGTCGCCTTCACCGAAAAGCAAGACAACAAAAGTGTATCTTGCATCGAGTTCGTTTTCGTGAACTACTGCTTTGTCAATGTAATGTGGGAGGCGGCTAGATGGTCCCTGATCAATCAAGCCATCCGACAGGAGGAAGTAAGACAATACCAAATGGGATCTCTACGAGTATTTGACGGCTGCATTGTTGATGTTCGCCCCATTGCCTGGGACGTATATGTACAGGGTCATCTCCTCCTCCGAGCCGACTTTATTTTCCGCAAAGCACCTCATCTATTTCGCAGTGCAGTATCCCTACCAGACCCTCAAATAGCGGGCCGGTGCGGACGATCATATCTGCTTGATATAGATTCCACGTGGTTTCAAGGATAGATATACTGTGCTTCCTCTTTGCATTGCATTCAGGACCACTCATACCCTTCGGGCATCTAATCCGAAACGACAATGTCTGCAATGGCACCCACACTGCCACGCGCTCAGCAGCTCATGTCACCATGTGCATCGCCATCACTTTCAGACTCGTTCAAAGCAGCACCAAAAGCTCCAACAGTGTCTCCAGACTTCTACCTTTTCTCCAAACTCCCGCTTGAGATCCGATTGAAGATATACACGCTCTCGCTTCCGGATCCACGGTTAATCCCGCTTGTTTACATTCCACCGAGTATAGCATACGAGCAGGAACCTCAACAGTACCAGTACTATCACCAGTACCAACATCAATACCAACACCCCAATTCAAATCAACAACAAAACGATCTTCAAACCCTCCCACGAGCCACATATTCCCCTTCACCCTCCCCAGAACTCCTTCCACGCCTCACACACAGCCAAATCCTCACTCCTACGACTCCTCTCATCACGCCGCCAACCCTCCTACACACAAACCAGGAATCTCGCACACTGGTCCGAAAACTTTACACGCCATGTCTGCCCCTCCGCGGCCTTGCATGTTCCGCAAAACAGACACTCTATCGTCCTTCACACGACATCCTGTACTTCCCCTCCTTACCGCAATCCCCTCCATCACCACACTCAGCTTCAACCTCAACTTCAACCTCAACCTCAGCCTCGACCTCGACCTCAGTCTCAGGTTTACCTTCACCCACAACACCAACTTCATTCTCACCATCACTAAACAGCTTTAATCTTAATCTCAATCCCAACACCACACCAAAAACCAATTCCAACCCATACCTAACCCCCAACCCCCTCAGCCCCACCACCAGCCTCTACACACTCAACCCCAACCTCCACGCCTCATTCACCAACTTCACCACCATCCACAGCCTCGCCACCCCCATGTCACTCATGTTCATCCGGCGGCTCGCCGTGAGCGAAGATGTCTTCCTGGAAGTCGAGAAGGCGAGGTGGATGAGAGAGAGGCAGTTACAGCTTCAGGGCTGTGCTGCTCCATCGTTTCGCCACACCATTACCACTACCTCCACCAATGATTCGCCGGCTTCCAATGCCAGCTCGAAGATACAGACTCGCAGTGGTGGTGCGAAACGCGGGAGCGAGACTGCGGGTTTGGTAGACGCATGCACGAGACGGAAGATCGCAAAAGTCACTGGAGCTAGGAAAGAAACGAGCCAACCAAACACAAAACCAACCGCAGAGCCGAAACCAAAACCAAAAACAGGCGTCGATGCCATCACGCTCGATAATCTCTCTGAGTTCTGGGATGCAGTGAGGCGGAAATTCTGGGGTGTGGAGGAGGTGTGGATTCTGGGCGAGGGGATGGAGAGTAGAGTTTTGGAAGTGGAGATTGATGGGTGTGATCAAAAGAGAAGGAGATTTTCACAAAGGGATGGTTATGGAGGCGGTAATGGTACGGGTAATGGTGGTTTTAATGTTAATAGGGAGATCATGACGCGGGAGAGGAGGATGAGTTTTAGAGGGAAGATTGGGAGGACTGTGAGTAGATTGGAGGAGGAGACTGGGTGGGTGGCACCAACGTGGAGGTACCTGGGCTCAGAAGAGGATGAAGACGAAGAGGAAGAAGACTTCTCGAGTCCGAGGGTTGAGGTCGTCCAGGAAAAGGATGGTCTTGATTGCCAACAATTTGTGCGTACATCGCAGCAGGTCTCAGGGGGCAACGACAAAGTCGTACAGAAACATGATTGCTGGGCTTGGCTAGAAGCGAGGAGGAAAGTCTGTTAATAATGAATTGTAATGTAATGCCTAGCGCTATTGCTACAACATATCCTACGCTTCTCGCTCGCTGTGATACTGTGATTTCTCCAGCGCCTTAATGACCAATTTGGCATTGAAACAATACAGTTTCTTTCTCAGGCTCCTGAGAAGTTATAGTGGATTTGGTCCTTACGCTTAATTTTGTGCCGTTTCGTCCCTTGTCCAGAGGATTTCGAGTTCGTATTCGATCGCGATGGAAGTGCTTGGTTCCTACCATTCGCACGTAGCGATGCAGCCCTTTCTATACTTTCCGCAATAGTAGGATATGCAGTCTCATATTTATCTGTTGGAGACGGCTGTTCTGTGGATGCAGGCGGATATTCACTGACGTCCGAATCGATATGTGATTGACGGTCTTTGCTTGGAGCTGCAAGGAAATCGCGTAAAGCATCTTTTTGGCCTGAAGGCTGCTGCGGCTCTGGCAAAGAATCGGCCTTGTCAGCTTGACGGCTCTGCTTGCTCTCAGTATGCGACTCATCGTTTCCAGGCTCCGATTCGGGAGTGGCCAAGGTTTCGTCGATTGACCTCTGCTGTCTCTCCAGAAGATCATGGATACTCCTGTGGAGTGGTCAGTCCTGCTACGAAGCGATTATATTGTCTGAGAAGCAGCTCACATTGCCGAGTAATGATCGATAGCCTCTTGCCATCCAAACTCATCCTTGTAAACGACCTCACGACCAACATCCGACTTGACCAAAGGGTATCCGATGACTTGCTTGTCCGTCGAAGGTAACCGCTTCTTGAGAGTAACGAGGAAGCAACTATACCTGCCGTCAATCACCCTGAAGTACCAGAATGGTACCCTCTCCTCCAGGGCATCTAGCCAGAGCTTGATCCGCATCGATTTACATGTCTGTTGTATCAAGCCGTTCTGGTCTGTCATTTCACTTGTGTCGTCTTCGAGCTGTCGATTCCTAATCGCTTGGGCCATCCGAAGAGCTGGCCCTCTTGCTTTGCTCACCAGCCGATCTCTTTGTAGGAGAACAGCATTTCTTGTCGGGTCATAGAAGATATAAAATCCGCCTAGATCAGCTTTAAGGGCACTATCGCCTGGATCAACTCCAAAGGCACTGTCAATATAGTGATGAAGTTTATCGAATGTGGTATGTGCTGTCACAAGGATGCGACTCCAATTTCTGTTTTCATCCCCGCACATTTCCACGTCCAGTAGAAAGCTGCTCCCACATGTGCATTCCACTTTTTGGCTTTGTAGGTTATGTTCGATCCACAAATCTTTGCATTGATCGCCTACCAATGATCAGGATATGCAATAATTTAAACTGCAGGAAGCGACAGATGAAGCCACAGATCAACGACTTACTGCACAATTTCAGGGGATAGCAAGTCTCGCAGAGTCGGGACTTCATTGAAAGATTCGCGGTCGTGTGGGCATCCTGGAGTGTCGATGAGCAGGGACTCTTGCAGACCTCACATAACAGTTGGCTCCCGTGAGCCACCAATGCATGTTCCATGATGTGAAATCAATGATATGGCCGGGTAGTATTGTGATACAAGTAATCTGGCTGCAAAGAACGATTGTGGTAGCGAACGTCGGAATTGGAAGCGACAGTGGGTATCTATTTGGAGATGTAGAGATGCTGATAATATGTTGGTGGATATTGTTGAAGAACGGTTTGTACATCATCACAGAGAGCTGATCTCAATCCCGCTACCGTAAGCTCCTGCCATCTTGGATAGCATTTTAGGAGAGTAGGAAGGCTCGTTTCGTGCTACCAAATGCAGGAAGCGTCGACTGGTCATCCAGGGAAGTGCGCGGATATCCAGTGTTGGCACTATTCGGAACAATCACATAAGATAAGCCGTAACCATCTTTCGATAGCCATATGTTGATCCAGGTTGTCAAGCGAGTCCATTCTTCATGGCTTCGTCCGAAGAGTACGAAACACCACTTTCCTCGCTTTCATCTTCGGTGATCTCGACTATCCTTTCAGGCCACAAGAATTCCTTTGAAGCAGCCAAAATCTCATCGGAGTTCTCTGTCTTCCGCACTATCAATATCTTGGTCGCTTGCTGGGCAAAGAAAGGTCGGTCCCGAGAGTCTGCAACACGACCACAAAGGAACATCTGCCACAGAAGCAGATCTTGAAAAGTGGCCAAAAGAACATTGAGGTCCGGGCAGGCTTCTAGGGCTAACTTGATACGATTTGCTAACATAGTGTTTACCCCGAGTTCCTTTGGTAATTCTCTTAGGATGGTGTAGATGTATATCAGAGAGGCCCAACCAAATGTCCGGAAAATGGGATGCTGTGGATTTTCTGGATCTTCGACGTACCACAAACCATGGACCAGTCTTTCCAGAGCTTCCACACGGTCTGTGAACTGTATATCGGTGGGCCTTAGTGTATCGAGCATCTCGGTACCTGCATGTATGCCTTCAAGTCGTTCCGAAACATTGCGGAGACCCCAGAGAACAGTTCCGGCAAGATCGGACAGGGAAGAGCCGGTAAAGTTATACAATCTGTTCCCAAATGTTTTGGTATACGAGCCAGTTGCGGCACTCGGTCTCCCAAAGATCGATTCGAGACCCGACAAGTCCAATGCAGGTTCGATCAGAGGCTTGCTATCTAGCGAAATACATGCTACTAGATCGGACCTATCTTTGTCAGACAGATTCTTGGAAACACATCGGATTGAACGAACAGATAGATATGCCTCCTTGTTTGGGGAGATATTCTCGGAGAATGAGGTCCGCCAAGAGCGGAGACTATGGTGAGCAGACCGTTGATATGGGTCAAGGCCGTTTCTGGGCGCCCCTCGAGTGACTATTTGATCAGCAAACATCGATATGCGGGCCAAGTATCCCATACTTCCTGCTGAGAGAACAGAGCAACACAATTTATAGTCCCTTCATCATGCGCGCCCTGGCGTATCCTCTCGTTGAGTAATCGAATAGCCTCACCTCGGTGGTAGAAAAAGTTTCTAGGAAGGTCGACTTGCTGAAGATATGCCGCATGGGAAGAGGTCGAAGAGATGAGCGCATTGAAGAAAGCTGGGTCCCTCACTGCCAACGGATACCATTCCCAACGTGGACCAACACATGTAACTGTGCGTTCGACAATCACAGTCACATCTGCAGGGTGTCAGCCATGTGTATACTCTGGGTCGCAGGGTACTTGCAGTGATGTATCAAGAAGCGCAGAGAAGCGTCCTCCAACTCCGACCTGGCCGTGTAGGGAGCAACAGCTTTGGGAGGAGGGTTTCGAATGAGGCGGCCGTCGATTGGCTCAAGGTCTTGCTTGAACAATCTGATCCTCCTGCGCTTCTTGGGCTGCTGTTGCTGTTGCTGACATGCCGACTTCTTTATTGCCGCGCAATCACCCACATCTTTGGTCATGGTTAGTGGTGGTCATAGATACTCAATAGCACAGTGGATGAATATCCGTGGACCCTCGATTCTCATCCTATCAGCGGGGTAAAGCCATCAAGCTCGGATTTTGGAGAGGGTTGCAGCTGAACCCTTGCCTTGACTGTCCAACCAAGACGCTGCTGGAGTTCCTGATAGAGGGGCAATTGCGCCGCATCCGCACGGGAACGGTAGAAAAGGAACGAGCAAACCCCGAGTGAGTGCATGGTGGAGTGATATACTGAGGAATATTCTGCTGGGAACCTACCACATCGTCCTTTGTAGGTTTCAAACTTTAGAAGATGAGGTTGTTGAATTAAGGTAAATGGTATGCCGAAGTATTCGCAGATCACGCAGCAAAGTAAGTACGTTTCAGACCAACTGGAAGGTCCTCGCTAAAGACCCGTTCTACAAACTCCACAATCTAGGCACACAAGCTGACCAACTCTTTTGGTAGTATAACAGGTTCTTCAAATGCCGTGATCGTCTCATTATGCCAATTATCCTCCGCAACCCCAGTCGCAACAATGACCGCCTCTTCTCCAGCCGCTTTACCAACAACCTTGCCCTCAACAACATAGCTTGACTCCCCTCTCAACAGATACGCCTTTCCCTGCTGCAACGCAATGACACTGCCATCCTTGTTCCGAACCTCCTGCTTAATCGTCCCCAGATCCAGCTCCAGCGGCGAAGGATTCACCACAATAAGGGTATTCCTGTATCCACCATCCTCAACCTCCGTCTTCGAAATCGTAGTCTTCGGCCCATGCATGCCCTTCAACGGACAATTCTTGTTATAATCAATCTGTGCTGACATGCCCATCATAGCCTTGACAGTGCCCTTCCCATTCTTCAATTGTAGGAGCAGATTCTCGTCTCTTAGGATGGCGTGGACGAATGCTTTGAAGGCGGCTTTGTCGGTGATCTTGATGAGTTGCGCGGGGATGTTGACGTCTGTTCCTGATGAGCTGGTCTTGATCACTGGGAGGTCAAGTTTCCCAAATGCACCGCTGGGCCCGACGAGGTCGACTGTCATGGGTGAGATCGTGGAGCTGACTGGGCCGGTGTTTGTTACGCGGGACTCGATTTCCATGATGAAGGTGCTGGTCTTGTTAGAGATGTGTGATAACTTCAACGACAGGAAATGATCTTACTCTGGAGTCGCATCGGTGATCTTGATGAGAGTTACCTCCAGCTTGGAGTTGTTGACAATATATTGAGTGATGGCGTTCATTCTTGGGAGACGTGGAAGAAATGGCAAAGTAGGTCAAAGGTTTCAAATGCTATTCAACTTGAACTTGGTCAAGATGAGTATGTCGAGACTTCGGACACTTGAACAAGACTTCTTTGACAGTGTATTTATACAGAAATGAAATTAATAGCAGAGTGAATATGATTGAATGCTCTTGAATGTCATTGATGCAGATATACATAGGCAGCTGTCTCAACTCCAAATATTTCCAGCTTTGGAAGCTATGCATGACGCGTTTCGGTGCCGAGGTCTATCACGTTCACTCGAACCTGCACTGGTTGTTTCGTTCCTGAGCTACCCAGCTTGGGCAAAGTCTACAAGCTGTAGCTTGAACATTTAAGCTCTTCGGTGTTTCTAGTTCGATGCGGGGACGATCCCATGCCCCGCGATCAGCACTATTGAGCTCGTCCAAGCGAGCGTTACGTTGTCTTTTGTATGCGATACCATTTTGCTGTGCCTCTGAGAAATCAATGTGGCTGAAAGAAATGCGTAGTTGTATACGTGGGCATTGTACCGAGGTTGCAAATAGTTGACACTGCCATCAGAGCTTCGTTTGGGATTAGTCTTGCGAGCTTGGGATGTTTCATAGCTAGGGAAGGTATTGAAACGACTTCTTAGTCTCATATGCCTCGGCATAGGAATATCAAGTGAAGAAAAGATAGAGTGAGCATAAGTGAGACCTGCGCCGCAAGAGCCACGCGATAGGACCGACTAGTCAGGACCGGTATAGGCTGTTGAACACTGTACTGCAGATGTTCCGGGCTTTATGTGGATCGACCTCACACAAACGTATGGCCATGGCGCGACAGTTCGTCATGACGACTCTCGGAAGTGAAAGTGCTCAATTTTAGTAGCTCAAGTGGTTGCTGACTGCTTGTACAATAGCCCCTCTACCTCCTTGATCTAAATCATCCAACGTCTTCATTTCCTCCTTGGAAAGTTCAAAGTCGTACACGTTGGCATTCTCGACGATCCGGGATGGCGTATCGCTCTTTGGCAATGGAACCCAATTCTTCTGCAAGCAATATCGGATCAGTACATGACTGACTGTCTTGTTATGTGCCTTGGCAATCGAGGTGAGGGTTGGGTCGTTGGCTTTCTGGTTGCGGACGAGTGGGCAGTACGCTTCGACAACGATACCATTCTTGTGGCAGAAATCGACAATTTCTCGCTGTTGGGAGAATGGATGTAGCTGAGAGACAGTCAGATTCCTCCTATTAACCAAAGCGTAAGGAACATACCTCGATTTGGTTGACATGTGGAGGATACACTTTCGCAAAGCTCTTCAGCTCTTCGATCTGCCCGATACCCCAATTGCTGACACCTATGCTCTTTGTCTTGCCATTCTCCAACAGCTTTTCGAGAGCAAGGTACATCTCCTTCCTGTTCTTCGAGCCCCCGCTGGCAGTGTGTATCAAGAATAGGTCCACATATCCATCCTTGCCGTCGATTTTGTCAACACTCTCCACCAACTTCTCGTAGGTCTTGTCGACACTCCCAGCAGCAGTCATGATCTTGGTAGTAATGAAAACATCTGATCGGGGGAGCCCTGATTGGCGAACAGCTTCGCCTACTTCTTTCTCGTTGGCATAGAATCTGTCAGACTGGTGAGCTGAAGTTCGTGGCTTGGGATGGGCAGTATCATCTTACTGTGCCGAATCGATGTGCCTGTATCCGGCTTTAAGGGCTGTCAAGCAGGAAGTGATGCATTGCTTGCTGGTGGATTGGTAGACCCCAAATCCAAGGCGGGGAATCTTCACGGAGGAATTGGGGAGGGCGAGGAGGTCGGTAAGGGTTATTTTGGTAGCCATGATGCCTTTCGAGTCTCTGTCAAGAATTTGAGAAGAATTGTGTATCCCTAGGCAGGAGGAAATGTTCTCGAAGATGCATAGCGACTACCAAATGCCCAATAGGCTACCCTTTGCCGCGCAACCGTTGAAATCAAGTCATGATGTAACGGAGTTGGCCGATTTCCATTGGTACATCTACTGCTATCCTATGCGCTTAGCGGGAGCGGGGGTAACCTTATCGCTGCACACGATTACTAAGACAAGCACACTTTATTTTGGCGACACTTCTTCCCTTTTCTCTTTGTCTCGAGCCCGGACAGAAGCGTTGACTCGCAGCTTCGCGAGGGCGGCTTATCTATTGTTCCACCCTTACAGTGCGCTTCAGCTTCAAGCCTCGAATTCCTTCACGAGCATACCAATTGGAATCGTCAAATATGGCATCATGGATACTCTGGGCACCCTCCCCGATGTTGGCGTTGGGGGCGAGAATCGTGAGATCAATACTCGGAGGCGAGATATCCTCATCTATCGACCCAGATTAACCGCGCCGCGCTTCGATATGATGTGAGACTAAACCCGGGTACCTTGCTCCTGCTGCATTCAGTTGGAATCATTCTTGGGACCGAATCAAAGAAGTGGGATAGCACCCATCTGAATGGCAGCTAACGATTCAAACCATGCATTTTGCTGCGCCCGTCTGACTGCAGCCATGCAGGTAATGTGGGAAGCGCTTCGGCGGCAAACCATTCTCGATCTTGTTTCTATGCAATCAAAACCGAGCTTATGCATGCAGAGCGATGATTAAGCCCACGAGGCTGAAGAATAAGATATATTTGGGGTCGAAAAGACGAAAGGCTGCAGCTCGCTTGGATGATTGTCGGACTGAACAACTCCATTGGGAAAATTCTCTTACTTGGAGGAGGGAGAGAGAGAGCAAAACTGATCTCCAAATAGCCTTGAGTTACTGCTCCATTTCTCTGCACAATCATTTGTGGAGATTATGACCCTGCTTCAATGATGCAAGCTGGGTCTCACCGTTCCCAAGATCTCCAATTGCATGCCCCCAATATTTTCAGTGAACACCATCGTGAAGATCAATGTGGAGTTGGTAAGAGGCTCTTGATATGGTGTTTTGCTATAAGAGTAGCAGTCTGCTACTCCAGTTTCTCGTTTCTGTCTCAACTCTCAAGTCAATCTTCCAACCTCAAATTCAACTGCCATTCTAGTTACCTGGAGAGCGAAATACTTGTTACACTGAATCAAGACACAGAGCACGATGTCTACAACCGACTTAAATGTACACTTGGTAAGAAGTCTTCCCTTGGTTATTTCGGCCACTAGCTAACTTCATAAGGGCGTTTGGACCAACTGGGCCAAAGGTTCTTCCGAAGGACGAACTCTCACTCTCACATCTCAGAATGGAACCATCCTCATCGCAGCTCTTGCTCTCTTTGTCTCTATTGCTGCAGCTCAGTTCTGGGGCATGCTCTCCTTCTTCGTCCACCAATTGAGAACGAGTCGGAAGCCTCAGTACGGCATACATTTCCAACAACAAACGACCCTCCGAAACCATGGCTCACCTCTCGCTACCGTCTGGCAGTTGGTGAAAATTTCTTGGGCATGGCGCTCGCAATCTGTTGGCAGCTTCAAAAAATCCATTGGTCTTGTCATGCTCGGCTTGGTTTACCTGATGATGTTTGGCGCTGCCTCCCTCTTTTCTTCAAGAGTTGCCACCGCCAGCGATGAAGTTCTTGTTCGAAGTCCAAACTGTGGAATTTGGTTGGTCTTCCTCATTCCACACCATTCTCAAACTTGGAATATACTGACAGCGTGACCAGGATCTTGAGCCCAGATATGTCTAGCGATTTTGATCAGGTAAGTTCAGAATCTAGATCGACTCTCTTGTCACAATTCATTCCTGAGTCGTATTGTGTTCCTGAAATACGACTCTCCTGCAATTACAAGCGAAAGAATCGCTAATAATTTTTAAGGCCACAGACTTCAACGTACATCAAAGAGTGGTAGGTTTTACCCCTCCTCGCCCTGCTTGAGACTCGAATTGGAGGTTATCCTAATGTTCTCTGGAGTTCCAACACCCAAAACAAGACATGCACTAACTCGATCATCAGAATGCCGATTTGAGTAAATCATATGTTCGTGATTGCCTCAGTGGTTATCAGTCTTCACCAGAATGCAACATCTTCAAACAACGAGCTATTCCGTACCTATCCATGAATAACGCAACCTGTCCCTTCTCACCCGAAATGTGCCTTGGCTCTCCAAACACAGCTCTGAGCTTTGACAGTACGCTGCTCGACTCGAACCATGATTTCGGCATAAATTCTTTGCCTAAGGATAGAGGTACGTTCATTCTCATCTGTTCCATCGACTAGATGACTCTTTCCACCGTGGGTGGGGCATATTACAGAACCAGCTCAATACAGTGCCGATATCAAAGTGTATAGCTAACGTCAAAACTGTTCCTAGTCTCATACCGAAAGGTAGCCACATGTTCGCCTGTAACTACCGACGGTTACCTTGAAAGTGGAGAGTCTGAATTGAAAGGGAGAGGATACAATTACACAGCTGCTCATTATGGTACCAACAACATGATGGATTCGAGCCGAGATATGTATGGTGGTGTGGACAACGCAACATATGTTCACACCGACTATAAAGCACTGGAGCTAGGGTACGACGTTCAGTCAGGAGCACCACTCTATTCGGTTTTGTGAGTAATTAGGCACCATTTCAAAGAAGTTTCTAATTGTCTCATCTAGTGTTGCATCTGCGCCTCCAACCTCGCCTCATTTGGGCTTTACCCCAATCGAAGCTCTGAATGCTCCAAATAGTACCGTCTCACTCGTTTTCGCATCTTTCGATGGGTACAGTGTGGCACCGAGCGATGACCTTTGGCTTCCATCCCACCAAAAGTCCGAGGTATCGGTATACGACCCGGGCTTTGCACCACGGAACGTCACAATCTACAAACCAGACAAATCGGTCAATGTACTTGGATGCACTGAACAACATCAATTTTGTAACCCTAATCGCCCAGCGGACTCTGAGTCAAGATGTACTCCTCTGATGGACTGGGGGACTCTTGGGCTGCTCTTTGATAATTACACCTCCGAAATCTTGGATACAAACCATCAGATAGAAGCACTCACCATAATCATGTATGCTGCTCTTGCTGCCGAACTGCGAGTGAGTACCTCCCTTCCCGGCAGTATGTCGTCCCGGAGCGAATGCTGACTGCTTCCAGAACACGGTCCCATACTTCCATGCACCTCTTCTAGCAAGCGATTACACTTCTGGGTTCATGTCTAGTGCCATGCCCCCCAATCAATGGCAACTCGAAACTGAGAACTGGTTCTCAACCGGGATGAACATAATCCAACGCTACGTCGCCGAAACCGCCACAGGAGCTCCAGGTAAATACGCAAAATACACAACCAATTCCCAAGCCAACGCTACCGAACTCCAATGGTTCTGCGCAAACTACATCATGCGCGACTCAGCCTACCAATCCTTCTCCATCCTCGCACTAAGCCTCATCGCTGGCTTCGGCGGCCTCGCCATCTTCGCAAGTCTCTGGCTCGAAACAACCATCGGCTGGATCCAAACCAAGCTCAACCGCGGCACCTTCCACAAGATGTGCTGGAAGCTCGATTCAGCTCTCCAGCTCCAGCGCATGGCGTACGAAGAAGCCGGTATGGGCAATTGGGTCAGATGCGCTGACGATATCCCGCTCACGGAGAAGGGAAATCAGATTTCGCTGCCGGCCGAGTGGGATGAGTGGCATCCTACTGTTGCCGGGAGACCAGTGCCGCATACGCCGATGTTTGATGATGGGAGGGCTGTGATGATGCAGAAGCAGAGCACGATGGTTACGGTGTCGTCGGAGACTACGCTGGCGCCAACGGTAGAGAGACGTCCTACTTTGCTCAGGCTGTCGTCGGACGAGGAGACTAGCCGAGAGGTCGAGGAAGCGGATGTCATTAGTCCTGTCACCCCGCCTATGTCGCCTACAATTCCAGCGGCGAATCCAACTCCTAGTCCGCTGAGCAAGGAGGTGGTCGTTGTGGCTGTTCAGGAGCAGAGGGATGGATCCTCGTAGATGGGCACGCCTTTTGTTGATGAGTTATGACTTGACGAATGATTTGGAATTTTGTTGCGGTAGGGGATCTATTCCTAGAGGGGTAATTAATGGACGTCTTGATATTAATGAAACTTATTTTCACTTCCACAGTGCATTCAATTACCCTCTCAGGAATCAAGATGTTATAAGTTAGGGAATCGGGCTTCCGGAAAGCCATCAACACCAATGAAGTGAGGAGATATTGTCCATGGGGGAAAATAATGCTTCTCTGTCCCTATACTATAGCCGGGCCACACATTCTAATACACAACAACAATTTGGCTGTGCTGTTCATATCTAGCTTCCAGGTTCGATCTAGCTTACTTGATGCTCTGAATTTATCGTCGTTTGTGAAACACTTCTTTAGAATATCCCTATTAATTTCTGGTACATTGGCTAGTATATGGACCTATAGTATCAGAACGAGTAGATAAGAACCGTATGCGTATCAGCTGGTACCAGTTGAAATGTACGTAGCATGGATTGTGACTTTCAGAGTTGCTCAATGTTTTCTTGCACTTTATATTGACCTCCACTATTCAAAAGAGTTACAATCTTGTTTTGGAAGGACATTAGCAACTGGTCTAAAAAGCACTTTAGAGCATTCGAGTTTGAGCAATCACACGTGGCGTGTTTTTCCACGAGAATTTCGGAAATGCGCTAGTCTCGCTTCGTGCCCTAGGCCGAAATCCATTGTTGACGTTGATGTTCACTCTCACTCTCGCGCTTCAATTGCCTCTGCGCGTTTGGTATAAATTTTCTACTTCAACTGAGTATTCAGAGCCAGTTTTAGCACTGCTGAGCAATCCGTCTATTTTGTTATTGCAGCGACATGGACCTCCCTTCATCACCTCCAGTCTCCCCAGAGGAGGATGGATCTCTTCTACCTACCCAACCCCAGCAGCCTAACAACACGTTCAGCAACGACCTTTCCGCGATGCCTGGTGAAGAACACTTCGCAGTCAATGACTCACTACCCTCGAAGAACACTGCTGGTGACAATGTAAGGCCTCAAGGCTCGAGTTTACCAAGTTCAGTCGCTCATGCTGCGACACCTTTGGAAGGTGACCTTGCCAGAAACAATCCACCAACAAACCCTACAACCAGAAATCACCTCAAAGGATACAATCTGTCTGAAGAGCATGAAAGCTGCCGTCGAAGTTTCGAGTATCAGCTGAGTGCGTTGAACACGCGTCTCCAAGATGCGATTCAAGTCGGCATGAAAACTGATCTTGATCTGATCCGTGCAAATGCATTTTACACCTATAACGTCCGACAGCTGAAAGATACACACCAGAAGGAAATGGAGGCATTGAGAAAGAAAATGATGGCGGAACACGAGAAGGAGGTCCAGAGGTCGCAGAAGCTGATCGAGGAACCTAAGCAGTCACGATCGGCCCACGAAAGGCTACAGGTGGAGAACAGGGCATTGAAGAAGAAGGCTGCTGATACAAAGGCCTCTAAGGAACCACTAGCCAAGGAGAATCAGGAGTTGAAAGCAACTCTCGCCAACCTCAATGCGGAGCATGAGCAAGTTAAAAAAGCTCTCGGAAAAGCCAAGGCTCGCATACAGCAGAATACCAAGGATACCTGTGCTGTCTCTCTCCAACATGAACGAAGCTTGGAAGAGTACAAGCTGGTGGAAGCCGACCTCTTGGAATCGAGATCCGACGTTAAAGCACTACAAAGGCAGGTTGAAGACATGAAATCCCAGAAAGCAGAATTTGCAAACCTCGCCCAAAGTCTAGAGCTGAAAATTGCAGCACTGGAGAAAGATCAAGCAAACGAAAAACCGCTGGTTGATGTCGGAACCGCTATCCGCATGCGACATATGGTACTTCAGTCGATTGTTGTTGAGCCCGTTAGCCGCAGGGAGAAGAAATTAGTCCAAGCTGGCAACATAGCTGCTCATGAGGAAAACATTGAAGCAGATCTAGCAGTATTCACGGCAGGCACGGATTTGGGAGAATATGAGAAGAAATACTTCCAAATGTTACATGGTATGAGTCCCAATGGTTATAGAATCATGGCGAGCCACATAGCCAGATTCTCGGGTGTAAGAGATCAACTCTGTTCTGTGCCGCCAAGCGGAGGTATCACTTGAACCGTGGAGGAGATGTGTCGTGTTTGGCAAGACATCGACCAGTTGACCGCCAAGTTCGACGAGGGAATGTTTGGTGATGATGAGATTCCCCAATTCGCATCTGATGTAGCCAGCTTCGAGAGGTCAACAGAAGGGATTCTAGCATACGAGAAGGAGGAACATTGGCCATTAGGGAAGCCGGTAATTACATTCCATAAGCTTGAAACCTGAAATTTTACTAACGTGACTCAGCGGGATCAACTTCCACACGACGACGATTGTTGGTGTGGGCGATGTCCTTGTAAGAAACCACCCGCCACAGCTGACTCTGGAAACGGACCCTCAAATACACCAGTTCAGAATGTCGAGGCCATCAACCAAATCAGACAACAAAATATGGGGGTGTCGAATACCACAAGCCCAGTCACTCAGGTCGATTATACGCCAAATTGGGATACGAATGTTGAGGATGACTGGGGCTCGCCCTCTGTTGTGAAGACTAAAGATTTTGGAGGAGGATGGGAATCGCCGGCACCAACTTCCCACGTTCAAACTCAATATGTATCCCATACAAGTGTTTTGGGTTTGCCAGTACCGAATTATCATCCTGTGCAGGCTACATCAGCTTTCACTACCAATGAATTGGCCTCCATATCACAAAGCAACAGGGACTGGTTTCAAGCTCCAACTTCTGTAAATGGAGCAAAATGGAGTGTACAGAAGCCAGTACTTGGTAGTACGGGTGCTGGTGGTAGCAATATCCATACATCTGTCGCTGTTGGGGGATGGGCAACTTCTACCGCACCATTAGAGGCAACTGCCATGTTTCAAAATGATTGGTAACAATAAGTAGAACAAGACAGATGTTAGAGTTAAGTACAGAAATATTGTGCAGGAGGAGTACGAGCTGAGGAGACCTGTTCGACCGTTGAGTGGCCAGAACGGAGGGATATCATTGCGTAGGCAGCAGCAGAAGCTTCATTTTCACTTAATCAACGAAAAAGATCGATGGAGAGATAATGTTCGATCTGCATCAAACCTTGTGTCCACGTGCTGCACGCCTTCCGCCAAGCTAGATCTTTTCGCGACATCGAAAGTAAACAAACAACCCCACCACCTTATCAAGATCTCACACCTACCTTGATCTGACTTCACGACGTCTCAGCAATCACAACAACCACATAACGCGTCACGATGGAAACCCCAAGCTCTCCAGCAAGCTTCAATGATACATTGTCACAAGGTAAAAGCCTCTAAGCCTATCTCTCATGCATTTCCGGAGTCGAGCTGACAACATCAATTAGATGAAACGGCGCCCTCACCTGCAAATGACGAGAAGAAACCTGGATTTGAATCCGCGCTCGTAAACTCTCTGCAACGGCAAGTCGCAAAGTTGCGTAATGATCTCAAGACGTCGAATACTCAGCTCTCTTTGGTGCGCCAGCAGAAGACGAAGGCCACTGATCAGGTAGGTCGCATAGACCCTGTACCTTTCTATCTCCTTTCTTGCCGATTGAACTTCTCTACAATGATTAAAAGCTCTGACACACAGTCATTTCCTGAATTGCTAATCTCATCTCCTACAGCTCAAAGCCATCGACCAAAGATACGAGAAGAAGATCAAGAACCTCGAAAAAGAAGCGGCCGAGCAAAAGAGGAACGCCGAGCAGAACCTGCAACTCGCAAAGAAGATTCAAGACTGGAACGATGAACAAAGCAAACAATGCTCAGCTCTAATGCAAAAGAACGAGAAGTGCATAAGCGACAAGTTTGAGTTGCAGCTGCAGATCGAGGCGATGGACTGCATGCTGAACAATATTACTCCCGATATGGTTCGGAAGTCAACGTATAAGACGCATCCGCTGAGTTGGTATACGGTGAGTTTGTTTTCTAATACTGCAGGATGCTGAGGATGAAGGAAAGCTGATCTTTTACAGGACTGTATGGCGGTATGGAGAGTCAACCTTGCCAAGGTCGAAGGAAAATGCAAGGCACTTGAAGCCGCGTTGGAGAATGAGAAGAAGACGCATAACAAGGAGTTGAGTAGTTTGATCCTCAAGGGCGAAATAGAGCGCCAGAACGTGGTTGGGAATGTTTTGATTGGTCTCTTCAAGGTATCCGGACGTAAGTTATGTTCCCAAACATATATGTGCCTGTGCAACAGTTCTACACAATTCCACAATCATACATATCCAAGTCTTCCAGGAGCTGGTACTGATACAAAAACCTAGTGAATGATGAAGAAACCGTAAATCGGATCGCTAAAGCCCATGGACCTGGCACCGAAAGTACGGAGGTCCGGCAGAAGATGATCAAATTGTTGGAAGACATCTTGGCTGAAGCATCAAGAGATTCGAAGTCTGGCTCTGATCCCATGGCTATGTACGCAGCTCTGAGCAAGGAGGTCAAGGGTTTACCGGTGGTAGAAAAGATGGCCCCTTACGCAACTCCAACACATCGACTTCTGGTGGGAGGGAAGACTGCGAGCCAGCCGATGACAAGCCCTAACGTTAATGACAATGCACCAAGTACGACCAAGGATATTCCAAAGCCAGCTGATAACACAGTCAAAACGATAACAATCAAGAAGACAGCATTGGCTCCCAGGGATACTTCCACGACACCAACACCCGAGGTTTCTAGACCTGCAACAAGACGTCCTCCAATAGCTACAAAAAGTAGCCTTCGAGAAGAGCTACCAAGCGCAGATTCTCAAAGATCTCATAACATACCTCTCAAGGATTCTAGTCGACCCAAGACAATTGCAGGCAAGGCTAAGAGTGCTGTTTCGTGGGCAGTAAAGTCTACACTAAATACTCTGCGGGATGACAACAAAGAGGAAATCAAGAATGCTCTCACAGATCCCCGTAAGTACCTATCATATATCCTCCATATGTCAAGCTCGCGAGCTACGAGTACATGTTGTTTCCAACAGAACGACACCATGCTGAGCGTGATCTTAGGAGATGCCCAAATCCAGAGACTCCTCGACCAGTACAAAAAGTGCGCCGCAGCACTAAAAGCTTCAATTAGCGATACTACAGAACTCGACAAACAGCTACGGCAGTTCCAAGAAGTCCACTGCACCAACTTCCCCAGCAAGTGTACCCACATGCCCTGGGATACCGTTGATATCATCCATACTCCCTGCCCCAGACGTGATTGCATCAATCGCGTCACGGAGGCCACACAGCAGGAACAGATAGTCGAACAGCTACAGGAGTACATCAACGTCATTGCACCAATGGCAACCATAGGCTCGGCAGTACGCATTCAGTTCCTTGAGGAGGCACGCGCTGCGCTCGAGGGTGACGAGCCGAATGAATGTATAATCCTGGAAGGCATCCTTGCTGCTCGTGGTGCGAATGGGGAGGTTGATAACAACTTATTTGCTGGCTCGGATACCCTTGATGAGCATCCATTGTTTCAAATCTTCGAGAAGATCTATGAGGCGCAGTCGAGAGAGGATTGGGAAGATCTGCCGGAGCTGCTGAAGAGGACTATTGATTGTCAGGCTACGATTCGGTTTGCGAAGAATCTTCCCGCTACAACTGAGATGATGGTTCTGCTTCAGGGACATGATGAATTATGTGAGCGATTGGTAGGGAGGTTTAAGAAGTGGGTTGATGGGAAGACGGAGATGTTTGAGGCGAATGTGAATCATTGGTTCTTGCTGGATAGGCTGGAGTGGTTGACGGATGAGATTCTTATGTTTGAGGAGGAGAAGAGCGTTGATAGATTCCTGGAGTATATCGTGTGTATTCTGCTGCCTGGATAAAGGTATCAGAAAAGCTAATTTGGAGCAGGACAAGGATGGAAATAACCCGAAAGTTCGAGTCAAGAGATGGGCCGAAGCTGAAGAGGACTTTCATTCTCCTGATTTCGGGTTCATCGCCACGGTCGAAGTAGGAACGTTACCTGCTGATCGGAGCTCGTCGTAGAGCAAATGTCGAGAATATTAAAAAGCAGTTTGAGGCCGCTAAAGATTTGGACGAGGAGGTTGGTGGTGCGGCGGGGAAGCTTTGATTGGTTTTGATGTTAGTGGTACAAGGAATTTTAGGCTGTAAGGCATTATAACAGAGTGTTTTGTATGTCACGAATGCGATTGAGGACTTTGTTGGTTGTCGTTGGTAGCACTGTATATATATGTCATGATTCGATGCTTTTGTTTACTTACTGCGGGGGATGTATGGATAGGGGCTCGCCAAAATACGCCAAGAGAGGATCGATACAAGTTTCTGTCCCACGCAACAACATCAACCCTACCTTGCGTACAGAAAGTGAAAATTTCTCCTTGGATGGTATAACTAATATGCAGAAGCTAGAGCTGGATTCCAGGAATCCTCCAGTCTCCCCATAATGTCAAGAATGAGCCTACAATACCCTGAAGTCATTGCCTGCATGATTAAAACGTCTGCAATCATCCAGCCTTGCCATTCTTTCACATGGAGCCTCGATCAACATCATCTTTTCAACAGTCTTATAAAGTGTCTTTGGGGCCTTTACTCATATTGAAAATTGACGCGTAGGCTTTCAGTTCTGAGACGTGGAAAGATTGGCATTGCCAGGAATCTTTCAGTCTGTACAATGCCTACTTTTAGGGAGCACGGATAGTTTGCATATCAAAGGTCCCGTAAGATTTATACGACCTAGTCTGTTACATGCATAACTACTTGGCTCATTACCCAACACTGCTTCGCTGAAATCTGGTCAGCTTCTAGAGGCGTGTGATGAAGCAAGAGCGTCGTATTTTTTCGATGTCAATTGATGGATTTGCTGCACTCCTAAAGTGCAATGACAATGGTAGAAAGAAAGGTGCTTAAAATCTACAGTAGGACAGGAGGTCAGTCGAGGTGGCCGAAAGGTCCACGTGGAAGCTAGCTACTTGGTCAACTTCGGCTCGCTTGCCTTGTTGACTGCTCAAAACTTCAGTACGGTCAACCACGCGCTCTGATTTTTGTACTGTACCTGTTCAACCATTCGCAACGGAGCTCTGATTCTCAATTTTGCATCTCAGCTCTTGCACCTCCTACTCCTCCTCACCTTCCACAGCCCACATAACCGTTCCGGCAAAAACCTGAAAGGACGCAAGGTGAGCATTTGATATCGTGGCAAGTCGCCAATGACCAGAAATAAACGTGTATACGAGACTCTTACTCTCCATACCTACGCGTCAACCATGAATTCAGCTTTCAAAACCTCATAAGCATCTCGAGACCTTGCTGACTATGAAACATAGCGATGCCATCTACCACCAAAGATGAGGCCACCAAGCCAAAACAAGCCACAGCCAAAGACCGAATCGACGGATTGCATCAAAGCATGAAGAACGTCAGATCAGCACTGCGGACATTGGACGGACAACTCAAGGGAATGGGAAACGTGATCGACAAGGAGGTTTTCGAGAGGGATGATGCTATAATTGCGAACGTGAATCTCAATAACGAGAACGATGCATTGTACGCACAAATGGAGGAAGATAGGAGGGTATATATGAAGCATCATGACTCGTTGAAGGAGGATCAAGCTGAGCTTCAAAGCGACAAGAGACGTCTTGACTTGGAGAATGAAGCGCTAAAGGTGAAGGTCAAATCCCTTGAGGGGAACAAGACGGCGCGAGAGGAGTTCCAGAAACAGGTCAAGGAGAAGAACGTCAAGATTGAGACTCTAGAAGGAAAGCTCAAGGTAGCTACGACGGAGCTTGAGCATCTAAAGGGTGTGGAGCGGAAGTTCATCCTCGAGCTGGATAAGAATGCGGAGAAGGATCAAACCATTAAACAGCTAAAGGAGGATGCTAAAGTCCATAAGTTAAAGCTTGAAGACATGCGAGAGCTTAAGGAACAGCTTCATGAAAAGACACAGGAGCACGGGGGTTTTCTCAGCTGGGCTAACGCGCTTTGTGCCAGGATGACCGAACTTCGTACTTCAAACGCAGCTTTGGAGAGCAGCAAGAAGGAGGCATTAAGCAAGGCTGAGAAACACGCTGAGCTCGAGAAGGAAGTTCTCTGGTTACGAGCAGAACTGACTGACCTTAAGGGAAAGGCGAATTGTCAACAGATCCAACAGAAGGCAGTAATTGAGGAGAATGAATCACTCAAATTGAAGATTCAAGAGCTCGAGGAGGCCAGCCGTCATGGTGCAACTCCCGAGCAAGTCAACCATCTCACAGAGAAAGCTCAAGACCTTGAGAAGGATAGAAAGCTCAAGGAGCCTCTGACAATGCTGGGCTCATCGATCCGTATGGCCTACATGCGCTTCGAAGCAGGCGGCACAAACGACCACGCCATCATGCCGCAGATTGTCGACGCCATAGCCTACAGCAAGAATCCTCAAGTCGACGCAGCTCTCTACCAAACCGGCACACTGTCCGTCGAAGCTGATGGCCATCTGTTCAAGGAAATCTACTCATCACCAGCGTTTGTCCAACTCGATTACGCAGCCATGCCGAAGTATTGTGAGATGCTGGAGAACCTGGACATCGTTGCTGATTGGCTTCCCGAAACCCACCGCTCGAGAGACATGCCGGAGTGGGCGAGGAGAAAGCAAGTTATTGAGGAACTGAAGGGGATGTGGAATGAGGCTATTATGAAGGATGTTATGGAGTTTGAGGGACGGGAGGATGTGGGTAAGCTTGTTGATGAACTGGTCGAGCTGTCGGATCGTTTGGGGGAAGCTAAAACAGCTTCGGATGAATTTTGGGAAGGATGTTGACAGCATCCTCTCAATTGAAAGCAGTCACAGAGCCTGTAGAGAGGAGTACGGATCCTGAGTAAGTGCATGATATGATGCTTCTGAGCTTCACATTTGAGAGCAGGACTAATAACACCACCGAGTTAGACATGCAAACGCAAAAGAATTCGGTATCCAGAATTGCAAATACTATGATAGAGATATCGAGATGTAAAAAGTACAAAAACGATGGCAGAAGACTGTACAGGATGCTAGAAGTGGACACTTTCTGCAGCTTTGTTCTTGAGTTATAAGGACATGTGCACCTTGCACTGCTTTACAGATAGGAAATATGTCTGAGGATTTGCTTTACCATGCTGAAAAAGGCATATGTGCTTTTGTTTCCAAAGCACTTTCAGGAAGACAGGTTGCCTACAAGCTCTGGCTTCCTATTCCCAGCAAACACAAATGTAGCTTTAGAGAATGAAGAGCACAGAATACAAAACAGTTTCCACTCATTAACTCGCCAAGTCTGGATACTGAAAGTGACAGTGAATCAAAAAGCCGTTGTGATGCAGAAACAAAAAGAATGTCGGAACCAATTTCTAGAAGTTTCAATGCATTTACGATCAGGCCACCAGGCGACCAACACCACCACGGCAGCCTCCACTTCCATTTCCATTCCCCACTGCACCTTCACATCCCCCACCACACCACCCAAACCACCAATTGCACGCCGCTCTGCAGGTTACCCACGTCAAGGCAGCACAGCACTTCCTTACTTACCATCAACCCATTGATATTTCTTTGCGACCTGATTACAAGTGCAAACACTTCATACAGTATACCAACATCCTCTCGGACCACGAGAGAGCAGGAAACTCGGATTGGATCGCGATTGCAGAGACAAACAGACAGACGATGGATCACAACCATCCACTGCACGGAGGTTGCTCCTGCGGCAGGAACAGATACACGATTCGCATTCCGCAGGACGCAACGGAGAGGCCACAGGTTTTCTTTGATAGTGGACATGGACATCGTATGTTCCCTTCTTCTTTTCCTCACATCCCCTCACTCTCTTCACAACAATGCAACCATTCCACCTCTCTCAATCCCCTCAAAACCAGCTTGTACCTCCCTCAGCTAGCTAACCAACGTCTCCACCTCCAGGCCGATTCCAAGCAACCCCCCTCTCCGCCTGGCTCCGCGTCCCCCTCTCCTGGTACGAATCCACCACCTACGCCTTCATGGACGACGAATCCCACGCCTCCATCCGCCGCACGTATACCTCCCCTTCCGAACGGAGCAGCAAGCGCCACTTCTGCGGCTTCTGCGGCACGCCGCTGGCGTACTGGAGTGAGGAGACGCCCGTTGAGGCGAGCTATATCTCGTTGACGCTGGGGAGTTTGGCGGGTAAGGATTTGAGGGATCTGGAGGATTTGGGGGTTTTGCCGCGCGAGGCGGTGGAGGATGCGGTGGGTGAGAGGGAGGTTATTGAGGAGAGTGCTGCTGGGAGGGGAGGAAGAGGTGTGTTGAGTGAGAGGGAGAGAGGTGAGAGTGGGCTTGGAAGTGGAGTTGGGGAGGAGGGATTGCCGTGGTTTGAGACGATGGTTAAGGGTAGTAAGTTGGGGAATGTGCAGAGGAGTTGGGGGAAGAGGAGGAGTCAGAATGGGAGATTTAAGGTGGAGTGGGAAATTGTGGAGTGGACTGAGGAGGAGGAGAGTGCTGGTGAGGGGACCAAGTCTCCGGCGAAGAGGAAATTGGGGGATGTGGATGGCAATGGTGATCAGGGTGATGTGATGGAGCATTGAGGGATATTAATGGGGATGGAATTTGCTTTGGAGTCTTGGGGTGAATGGACGGGACGGATGGTAGGCGGTTGAATTGGGGTATGATATTACGAAGGGATGACACCGGGAGGTAATAAATGATGGAGAACTCTCGATAAAGTTATCAGACGGCCAATTAATGGTCAGGATTCGATATGGCTATGGCTATGGCTTGCTATGACTTCTCTCAAGAGAGCAGGTATTTTCTGATACAAATGGAGCAGCGCAGAAAAAAGCATTTAAGTGGCGTTGACAGCTAGGAAGCAACATACAATGTACCAACAGAAGCAGAAACAAGAAGTCTTTTCTAAATATGCCGCACTTCTAACATCCTACTCCATTCCAATAAACAACATCCAACATTGACATCCAATCCAAGCCAGCCCAAGGAAGTTCAACATGCAAGACATCCGAGACCATCCGATTTTCAACCCACAAAGTCCCCCAGGTAAGACCACCCCATCCCCATTTCCAGCCTCACGACCAAGACGCCTCTCCACGTGAGGGCCTCAAGGTCAAGAACTTCAACCATGATTTTTCCGAGTGGCTGTCACTTGAACTCTCGTCAACGCAAATGCCCGATGTAATCCCGGCGGCGGCGGCTTCACAGGCTCGCAGGCCCGTATTCCGGGCACAGTAACGCAATGTTCAGGCTGCCCCTCACTACGAGTATTCGCTCGTCTCCCCATTCAACCTGCACCACAGCAAACAACCCCGCCATTGCCCAGCGCCAAACAGTGGGGCGTAGAAATTCGGAACATCACGAACATGGCCATGCCCCTCTTCGAGCAATTGATCACTCACTGCCCATTGAGCCGGTCTATGCGGTCCGAAACGTGGGTGAACGGACAGCGCGGCTTGGGTTTCCCATAGATTCGATCGATTCGATTGCACGGCCTTTTACTGTTCTGGTATTGGGCATACTGCTGCGGCAGAGACCTATTCTATTAGCTACCTGGATATAGTACTTTCCAGATCCATACCTTACGACGGACGGATACAGTACACGAGAGGATAGGACAGATCAGGACATGACATCCCACTAACGTCACGGTCTCCATTTGTAGGTATATCTAGGGCACTTTCCCTTCCTTCTGTACTTCTTCTTTTCTTCTCTTCTCTTCCATTTCCCCCTCCTCTCTTCATTCATTCTCTTTACTTACTTGCCAGTCTACCTGCCAAGTATACCCAAGTCGAGTTTATCCGGAATAACATAACACAAACACAACACAGCTGACAGGAGAAAAATCACTTGCTTGATTGCTTTATTTATTGCCCAATATGACGCTAGCTCTTCCAAAAGACTTTCTCTGGGGTTTTGCTACCGCTGCGTAAGTGCTCCATCCTCCGTATACTAATGCTTGAACTCTGGTTCTTGTCCCCTTCCAAGAGTCAGACTTCCCCCTCTGCTTCGGCCAAACTGACACTCCCCAGCTACCAAATTGAAGGAGCCCCCGAAGCAGACGGCCGAGGCCCCTCAATCTGGGACACATTCTGCGCCATCCCCGGCAAAATCGCCGACGGCTCCTCAGGCGCCGTAGCCTGCGACAGCTACAACCGCACCGCTGAAGACATCGCCCTTCTCAAAGAAACTGGCGCCAAAGCTTACCGCTTCTCCATCGCCTGGTCACGAATCATCCCCTTGGGAGGCCGCAACGACCCCGTCAACCAGGCCGGTATCGCCTTCTACAAGAAATTCGTGGATGATCTCCTTGCTGAGGGGATCACCCCTTTCGTGACCCTCTTCCATTGGGATCTGCCTGATGCGTTGGATAAGCGATATGGAGGGCTTCTGAACAAGGAGGAGTTTGTGGCGGATTTCGCCAACTATGCGAGAGTTTTGTTTGAGGGCATTCCGAAGGTTAAGCATTGGATTACGTTCAATGAGCCGTGGTGTAGTTCGATCTTGGGATATAACACTGGATTGTTTGCGCCAGGACATACAAGTGATAGGACGAAATCGCCGGTGGGTGATAGTAGTAGGGAGTGTTGGATTGTGGGACACAATTTCTTGATTGCTCATGGAACAGCGGTCAAGATTTACAGAGAGGAATTCAAGCCAAAGAATGGTGGTGAGATTGGTATCACTTTGAATGGTTGGTCTTCCCCAATCCCTCCTGAAATCCAAACCCTCGGTTATACTTACTCACAATCTTCCAGGTGACGCCGTCTACCCCTGGGATCCCACCGACCCCCTCGACGTCGAAGCCGCCGAACGCAAACTCGAATTCAGCATCTCCTGGTTCGCCGACCCCATCTACCACGGCCACTACCCCGCCTCAATGGTCAAACAACTCGGGGACCGCCTACCCACATTCACACCCTCGGAAATCGCCCTCGTCCAAGGCTCCAACGACTTCTACGGCATGAACCACTACACCGCCAACTACATCAAGCACAAGACCACCATCCCCGAAGCAGACGACTTCCTCGGCAACCTCGAAACCCTCTTCGAATCCAAAACAGGCGAGAACATCGGCCCCGAAACTCAATCCTTCTGGCTCCGGCCCAACCCACAAGGCTTCCGCGATCTGCTCGTCTGGCTGTCCAAGCGGTACGGTAATCCCAAGATCTACTGCACGGAGAACGGCACCTCGCTCAAAGGCGAGAATGACTTACCTCTGGAGAAGATCTTGGACGATGAGTTCCGCGCCGAGTACTTTAGGGGGTATATCGATGCGCTTGCTAAGGCAGTGACGCTTGATGGTGTGAATGTTAGGGGGTACCTCGCGTGGAGTCTGATGGATAACTTTGAGTGGGCGGAGGGGTATGAGACGAGGTTTGGGGTTACGTTTGTGGATTATGAGGGCGGGCAGAAGAGGTATTTGAAGAAGAGTGCGAAGGTTGTGGGGCCGCTTTTTGAGAAGTTGATTGAGAAGGAGTAGAGGGGGAAGGAAGGGAATGGTATGGGATGGGATGAGGAAGGGGGAAAAGAAGGGGGACAAAAGATTGGGGAGAAGGAGGTGGTGCATTGCATTGCATGAGAAGGGGGAAATATGCATAGATTGATATGAGTAGATGAGATGAGATGATTGTGATGATGATGATTGGGAGGTGGGAAAAATGATTAAACTGTTATCCTTTTCTCTTTGCGAAGTTTACTTGTTTCCTCGTTTCCTCAAATCCTCGCTTGGGTCGGTCCTTGTTTACTTCCATGTTTGTTTGAAAAGATCTGGTCTATAGATTCGTCTGCCAAGTATAGTCTTAAATGGTCTTCAGATGGAAGGCTGTGCGCATCTATCTATCTATGCAAATCTACACAATCGTACACATGCCTCTGCTTTCACCCTAGGTAAGGCTCTATACACATCCGCCCTGCTTTTCCGATCCGATCCAAGCCAAGCCGAGAGCACTATTTTCTCTAGCTGAACGAAATCAATAATCAATAATCAATCGTCTCCAAAACCGTAACCTTCTCGCCCCCCGCATAATGACTATGCCTATTCTTCTTCTTCTGGCCCCTCCTCCTCTGATGACCATTCTCCTTCGCCGAATCGACCCTCACCTCCCCCTCCCCCTCCCTTTCCTCATCACTATCCATCGTCGCGAGGATCTTCCTCGCCGCCGCCGCCCCCTGAATAGCCGCCTTCTTCTGCCTCGTAATCTCCGCCGCCGCGTCCATCTCCTCCTTCTCCTTGGCCAGCATCTGATTCTCGTACTCCTCGTACTCGGCCTCAATAGCCGCTACATCCTCGAGTTTCTCGTCTGCTAGGCGCTCGAAGGTGTTGAGGTCGATGGCGCGCTTTTTAGGCCCGACCATCGCTTTGGTGACGCGGTCCGGGTGTGCGCGCTCTTCTTTGTTGAATTTGAGCTTGATCTGTCGGCGGTTGCGGTGTGGGAAGAGCTTGGCGATCATCTCGAAGTCGGTGCCGAACTGGGCGAGCCCTTCGTAGAAGCGGATTGTCGCCGCGTGGTCCCAGAGCATAGATTTCTCGCGCTTCATGTACGTCCCCGAGGTGATGACGCGGGTGAAGTCGTCTTCGATTACTTCTTCCATGTCGATGGCGTTGGCGCGCGCGCGGGCTTGTCTGTCGATTTGGAGGGAGGCTTCGTCGACTACAAGTTCGCCGTTGACGAGGCGGATTTGAGGACCTCCGCCTGCGCCTGCGGCGACTTCAGGGGTGGGCTCGCGGTCTTCTGATGGTGTTGGTGCTGGAGCTCCGGATCCGGATCCAGATGCTATTGCGGCGCCGTCAGGAGGTCCATCGCCGACGAGGCCATCGATTTCGGGGTTGTTCATGATCATCTTCTTCTTTATGTTCAACTTCTTGTTCGCTTCGACTCGATCTTTGATCTCCTTGTGTCTACTGAATTTCTTGCCAATACGCAAGTCTCTGCAGAGATCCGTCATGGTAAGTGTAGACTGGTCGATTTCTTCATCAGAAGCACCTTCTGGAGTTGCAGCACGTTCCTTTCTGCCTCTGGTTCCATCCTTCTTTTTGTCCTTCCTCTTGCCTGCAACTCGACGCGGCCGGTTCAAGTGCATCCCAAGAGTAGTTCGAGCATCTTCTCCGTCTCCGGGGGGTTGAACCTTTTTCCGCTTGGTGTATTTTCTCTTTGGCTTATCCTTGCCCTTCTCAGCAGAACTCTCAGTAGCGGAAGCAGGTTCATCGACTTGTATAGCACCAGATGTACCATCAGGATTCAGAGCCCCAATTGGAACAATCTCAGAAGCTTGATTTACTTCTCCTGGCCGCAAAGATATATCTCCAGATCCAATACCAATCCCTCCACCTCCAGCTCGTCCCATGTTAGAGGACTCGGCCGGCCCTTCATCTGCTAGACGTACGATATTCTGTGGAGAAGGATATCTGTGCCGTGGCGGCTCCGGAGACCTTTCTGGGCTGGGGGATGCTGGATGCTCTTCTTCTGTAGTCCGTATTGGAGCTTCAGGTATCAAGGTTTCGGGTGGTTGTTCGTTGGCCCCGGGTATGGCCGCAGGAGGAGTAGGTACTGAAGCAGAAGCGCTGGTTTCCGAAGGGGTGCTGGCGGGTTCCAGCGACGTGGATTGTACAGGCTGGGATACTGCACTTGGTCCATGCTGTCTTCTGGACTCTGGAGATTTTGTAGGTGCTTGCGAGGCCGTTACATCAACTGCTTTTTGCTTCTGCTTTGGAGGGATTATCCTCGGCCGAGCTGCTGGTTTGGAGATTGGCTGGGTCTGGGAGGCAGGCGTGGATATCGACGGAGGTTGTGCTGTGGAAGCCACTTGGGCTGGACTTGGTTCAGGCTGAGGAGTATTCTCTTGATTTGAAATGTCGATGATTGGAGCTTCGATTGTAGCTGCAGGAACGTTTGGCCTCTCAGAGGCTGTAGAAACCCGTTTCGGCGGTGGTGGAGCGATCACATCTCCCCTCTCCTTCCTCTTCAAATCCGGTCGAGCAGTGCTGCCTCCATCTTGAGTCACTGACGCAACTGCCTGCTCTTGATCTTCCTGGCTCGGTATTTGTCGTCGGTTTGGTTCAGCATGTGGCACATCGCTTTCGACAGTAGATTCCGGGACATTGGCCTTTTCTGGTACGGTAGTGACACTTTCTTGTGAGGGTTGTGGTGCAGGAGTCTGAGATGATCGCTCGACGCTGGGGCGCGAGGAAGGCGGCGCTGAACCTTGCGGTTTTCGGACAACCTTCTTCGGCGCAAAAACTTTTCCTCTTCCTTTCAACATGATTACTAACTAGCAGTTCGCATCGAGAATGTAGTTGTCGTTGTCTGAAGACTTTCGATGAGGGACGATTGTGTTATCGAAGATTGAATGGCGGGGAGATTCTGATATTCGTCTCCACTAGTATTCACTAGCGTACACCTATATCAGAAACAGACTAGCGTCTTGGCCGTATGGATCCAAGGACTTCACAGACCGTTTTCTTCAACCTCGACAACTCCATGTCCTCCATCCTCCTCGCCACTCCTCGATCTCACAACAACACCGCGACAGGCTGCAATCGCCGCAGCAGGTCTTCACTCGACATCTCCGGTCTCTTATTCTCATGTGCCAACCGGCCCGCCTTGTCTGATGCCGATTTCAACTCCCCTTGCCCCGTCTCACCCATCCTTCATCAAGATGGAGGATAGGAAGAGATCCGCTGGCGAGGATCTCGCTCCACCTACAAAGAGACAGGCTGTCAATGGCAAAGCCTCAGCAGATGCCGATATGCCATGGGCTGCCGATCTAGAGGTATGTGCCTGTCGTCATGGCTTCACCTCCCCTTTCCATCAGCCACGGCCTTGTCCGATTCAATCAGCCTCACCTGTACCGGATTTCAGATCCTCTCGCATCTTATGTACTGAGGTGTACGATCTATCTGGCTGGTGCTAATGCGCAGCTTGCTGTCCACAGCACGTTGCATAGCTTGCAGACCTACTCTTGTCCTACAGCATCGTACAACACCCACATCCTATACCTCCTATATATACGTTTCTTCCTCGCGATCTGAAAGTTATGGCAAGGTGGGGATCATGCTGACTCGTGGCGCCATACAGGAATATCAAAAAGATGCGATTTACCGTCGAATGCTTGAGTACAAGCGCGAGGCGGCCACATTCCAATCACAAGTAAAGGAACTTCAAAAGCGGGCTACTGATCATGATGACCATCTTCGTGTTGCAGATCAGTGGTGGTCTCAGGTATTTTATTTCGAGCACGTGCTCAGGCGCATATACTGATGGGTCAATAGTTATTAGATGAGGTTACGCTTTTGGCGCAAGATTTAGTTCCTGAAGTTGATAATGATGGTCAGTAATTGTCCCCATTTTCAATCTATGTGCTGACGAGAATAGCTTCCTTCCCCACAGCATTGAATTTCAAGGGCAGTGAGGATTTCCAAAGCCACCTTGCATCAAAGGCCAGAGATATTAAATCTAAACTTCAAATCATATTCACAAGACTAGCCAGTGCTCGAGGAGAGCAGTCCCCAGACATTGAAGAATTGCAGGGCAAGCTCACCAAACTTCTGGCTTCACAACGGGAATACGTGGTTAAACTCGATCGCCTTCGTACAGAGAGAGATCAGTTGGAGGAACGTCTAGAGAGCGCATCCCTCCGTTGCATTAAAGCCGAAAAGAAGTATGACCGAGCACGCAGCTCTGCTGTTGCCAAGTTAGAACAACAGGCCATAAACGGATCAGGAAATAGTGCTGGTAGCGGTATTGGCAACGTTGAGAATGGTGATACTGAAATGACCAATGGAATATCAGAAGTCAACGAAGCCTCACAAACAGCATACAAGGAAGCCTCCGCCATTGTCGAGAAACAAAAGGAGCAGCTGGAAGCCATTGCCGCAGAGAACAAGACGCTCACCGAACAACTTACCTTGGCCACAACTCGATTCTCCAACCTAACTGAAGACGACTATGCACGGACCGATCTGTTTAAGCAATTCCGGGCCCAGCATGAAGATGTGATTCGACGTATAAATCATCTGGAGGCCACCAACATCCAGCTCCGGGAGGATGCCGAGAAACACCAGGCTGAGCGAACTGCTTTCCGGACACAAGTTGAAGGAGAATCGGAGATCACCACTTGTGAACTTGAAAGCCAACTTCAAAGGGTTGAGACTGACTTGACAAGAATTCGAGCCACCAGAGATGAGCTCCTTGCCGACCAATCTATTCGAAAGGCCAGTCAGGATAGTGATCGCCCGTCTAATACCCATTTCAAGGACCTCGTGGCAGGACGAGATGAACGAATTACCGCTCTGGAGTGTGAAATCGAACGTCTCAAGGCTTCTATCAACGAGCAATCCTGCGAGTTGACTCCACGCCCTGAAATCGACTCTCTCGATCTTGAACAATTACGCAGAAAGTACGAAACGCTGGAGCGCCAATTTGACGCAATCAACAAGGAGTTACCAGCCATGCAGAATGCGTATACAAAGGTACAGGCTCTTTCAACAAAAAAGGTTATCGATCTGTCCATCCTGGAGGAAAAGATTCAAATCGTCAATGCGGAGAAGGCCAAGGCTGATCAAAAGTACTTCGCTGCTCGGAAAGACATGGACACTCGCATTTTGGAAGTTAGAGCACTCAAGGGACAAAATGCGAAGAGTTCTGAGATAATTTCTCAATTGAAGGATGTCGAGACCGCCAACCGTACCCTGCTCAGTAATCTTGAAAAGCAGTTGAGCGACATGAAGCAATCAAATACTTCAGTCATGGCAGAAAACAAGAAGATGGAGTCGACAAGCAGAGATGCAACCAGCAAGGCGGAAACTTTAACGAAGCAAGTCACAGAGCTTACCAACTTATTGAAAGCAAAGGATGCAAACAACTTGAACACCAAGGAGCGAATTCGAGCTGCCGAGGTGGATCTGGAAAAGCTTCAAGTCAAGTACGATCATGTCCAAAAGGAGAGAGATCAATGGAAGGCCAAGAGCTTGGGCAAGCAATCTGGCGAAGAGGAGATGCTTAGAGTATGTTTTCCCCATCATTATGTGCGAGCATTGCTAATCAAATATAGACACTCGCTCTTTGCACGATTTGTCGGAAGGATTTCAAGAACACGGCTATCAGGTCATGTGGTCACACATTTTGCAATAATTGTGTTGAAGATCGCCTAGCTAACCGGATGAGAAAATGTCCCAATTGCTCAAAAGCTTTTGACAAGTCGGACGTTATGGCAATCCATTTGTGATTGATTTTACGGCATCTGGTCATATGGAGATTTGGTTAAGTGGTGCTGCGTCAAGCTTTTAATAGACCTATAAGGTCGGTCGGTGTATGATTGCATAGAGAAGGATAGGGCTGGCTTGGCTTGAAGCTTTCTGCATAGCTTTGAGGAGACGATCTCTTCACTCTGTACACCACATTTTCATTTTCACGTCCCCACACCTTTTGAGGTATTGCATGGCCCAGTTGATTCTGGGTACAGTATTTGTACGCTAGATATACCACGAGGACATCAAGTCAATCAAGCCATGAAATTTTCGTACTGACTATCTTCTTGACGTTGAGCCAAACCCTGTACTCGAGTGCCTTGCCGATGAACTTGAACCAGAGCTACTTCGTGCTGGAGGTGAGGGACTGTTGTATCCCCCGCCACTGTCCCCTCCGAACCACGAATTTCCTCTTGGTGCTTGCTGTTGTCTGTTCCCTCTACTTCCAGCCATGTATCCTCCTGCCGCACCAGCAGCTGCACCGGACCAAAATCCAGGTCTCCAACCTTCCTGCTGAGTCGAGTATCTCTTTCCAGGATATGGAGGAGGAGGATCATATGGATCACCACCTCCACCAGGTCCGCCACCCCATCCTCCACCTCCCCATCCGCCTCCCCAACCCCTCCTAGGCTGTCTGGGCAGTCCATCAGCTGGAAGAGCCTGCCACGCCGAGTAGATGATCCAAAAAAGCACCCCAAGAAATACAAGTGTAAACAGCGTTCTCCCCCACGCACTCCCTTCCTCCCCATCTGAGCTACCTTTACTACCCCATCCTCCACTCTTCCCATACTTCTCCTCCCCCTTCTCCGTCAACACCAGTCTATACTCAACTCCACAGCTCCCCTTCAACACATACGGATCATCCCTATTCGCATATCCTTCACAAATCACCTCGGTACTCCCCAGCTTGAAATCGGACGGCATGTCCGCCACACAGCTCCACTCAATATCCTCCTCATTGTAAGAAGCTCCCTGGTTTGTACAGCGCATGAGATCCACATTGTGGTGTTTGCAGGCTGGACCGACGCATTTGAGCTGTGGGATGGCGGAGACACGACGGTGGGAGGTGAGGGCTTTGGAGCGGAGAGTGAGAGTTTTGACGGAGGAGAGGAGGATGGCGTCTTTGGGTTTCTTTGCGCAGAGTGACGGGGTCGAGAGGGTAAGAAGAGCGAGGAGGATGGGGTGGACGAGGTGCATATTGCTGGGTTGGTTGATGGTTGAGCTCTGAGCAATGAGTCGTGTCGAGTCCAGGAGATATTATATCAAGTACTTGCAATATGCAGAGTATGCGGGGTATGTCTGCGCAAGGCTCGACTCTTAAGGGTGGGCAGTAAGGACAGATTGCTTGATTGTTGACGCCTCGTCGTCACTGGTGCCTTTGCTATCGTGGTAGCTGGATTCTGGTCGAGGCTTCAATGTAAGCCGGGCGAATGATTGACAATAGAGCTGTTGTACGCGTGTCCTGGGCCGAGTCTCGATTAGAACTTGGTGATTGTCGACTTGGATTGCAGACAGTCACAAGCTGTGATGTTGTGAGTTGCAATGGAGCAAATCGTCATCGTAGCCTTGCTTCTAGGAGTACACCGCCTTGCAGGGGTAGCTATTCTGCCCATGCACCTATCAACATCAGTCCTCCCCTCTCACACTGTAAACATCTCCTTCCATATCCTTCAATATGCGGCAACGTGTAACTTTCCTCCAAGACCCGGCCGACTCGATTGATCCAAGCAAGCTTGAAATTACATCAACATCTATCTCCACACCCGAATTGACAGCTGCGAGAGAAGAGCGAATCACATTCGGCTTTGATGAATTACCCCAGGAATTATACAAGGTGTTGAAGGCTAGCCATGAGTTGCATATACGATGGGTTACGGAGAACGTTTTCGAGACGAGAGCTCCTCTTGTGGCGAGGCTGAGTCCGGGACTACATCTTTTCTACACACCATTAAGGAATGAGGGGTCATCGTATGTTGAGACCTCGCACTGGAAGAGCGGTGCTGATTGTCCAGGGAATTTTTATGTCCGCTCTTAAAGAAGGTGTTTGGTGATTTGGATTGTATATCCCCCGAGGTAAGCGAGTACTTTCAAGTAAACAAAAGGCCATTATTGATTAGACCGCCAGAAATCGTTCACCACCCTCCCCCGCGACCGCTTCTCACACTCCTCCGCCTCCCAATTCTACTCTCCCCTAGCCAGTCTCCTCGACTTCACAACTTACCTCTCCCACAAACTTTGTCCCTCAGACTCTGGCTCTACACCCTTAGACGCAGCTTGCCTCTCGCGAGTACAAGCTCTTCACTCAGCCTCAACCCTCGAAATAGACTTCGACACAATCTCCCACGCCCTAACACTAACCGCCTTCTTCCCTCCCAGCACTCAATCCCTCGCCCTCTCCAAACCGCCCTCCTCCTCCTCAATCAAAGACTCCCGCATGGAAATCGGCATCTTCTCTGTCGAGAAGCCAAAAGAAGTAGAAGAGCTCTCCCTCGGCGGCTTCCTCACCGTCGTAGGCGAACACTCCAAACCCTCACCAACACTATTTTCCTTCCCAGCTCGCCACCACCCGCTACCTCTCTCACAGACCTTCACGTCTGGATTCGTGCATCCCACCGGTTTACATCCTACTCTGGAGGTGAATATCACGAGTAGTGAACCACCGCTGGATGATAGAGCGTGTTCGCTACACGCGCATCTCACACTGCCGAGAGCGGTGTTCGTGGATAAATACCAATTATCCGACCCCTTATTCATGGCGTCTAAGAATCTCGCAAAGTTACACTATATCACCTCACCAGTTGATCTCGAAGCTCCGGCTTATACTTTAACAAGCTGGGGATCGTCTGTTCTGCTGGAACTCGCACCTCCTTCATCGCAATACAAATCGGACTCCGAACCCCTAACAGCGCAACACCACCAACAATGGACATCCCTCATCCCCCTCCACCTCCGCTACCTCCCCCCTTCACAAAACACCTCGGGCCTCACACCCCTCGACATCCCATACCCCATTCTTTTCTGGGCGTGCACAGCTGACGAGGGGTCGAAATTCCCGATTAATCCTTTTGATCGCGTGAATCTTGGGTATGATGGGTTGTTTGGGCCGAGGACGTTGTTTTATCATTTGAGTCCGAGTGCGGCTGTGTGGGGAGGGAAAGGGGGGGATGCCAAGTTGGTTAATAGCTTGGATGTGCCCGTGTTGGATCTGGATAGGAGTCGGTTTGTGGAGGTTGGTACGGCGATTGGTGTGTTGTTGGGGTTTGGGTGGGTGTGTTGGTGTTTGCTTGGGGTGTGGAGGGGGAGTGGGTATCAAGCAGAAGGGAATAGTCAAAGGAACAGTGGTGGATTGAAGGAGGAGGATAAGAAGAGGAAGTGAGACACGGGAAAACTTAGGCTGGAACGATTGGATATATCATGACAGCTAGTCAGTCTGGAGCTCTATATGTATGCAGAGAGCATGATGTTGCATGCATGCTGAGAACTTGGATGTAGGGAAGGAAAAGAAAGAGATGGCACCATGACCACCCCCTGTCGTACATAAATATTCGAAAGACATCTGAACGAACATAAAAGGTCTCTTTTGTTAAGATGTCGAAGTTTAAAGAAAAAGTTGCGCCCAACTAAATCCTCACCGAAATTCAAATTTAAAGCCTAAACAAATGATGATGAACTAACTGACCGTCGAGAAATCGCAGTTCCCATGACCATCCCCATCACCCACACCCTCGCTTCCCCCTTTCCCTCCAGAATCACAACAAGCGAACAAACAAACAAACAAACAAACAAGCAAACAAACAAACACAGGAACACAGGAACAAACGCGCATTCCGAATGAAAATCCGAAAAAGCCATCAGGTACACCATGAAAAACTTATCTTAGCCTACTCAAACCAAACCAAAAACATTTGAACAAAACAGGATTCCTCTATTACTGTCTATAAAGTACTAGTTAACTTATGTATGTATGCATGCGCAAATCTCATCTCATCTCATCTCATCTCATCTCATCTCATCTCAAGTACCAAGTACCTTTACCGGTCCACCTGCCTGCGTCGCGGCTTCCGCGCGAAGAGAATGGGGGCATGGATGGATGGGGACCTATAATACATTCATTTATTCAGCGCCAGAACGCCTGCCTGCCTGCCTACCTGCCTGCCATGGTTCTTTCTCCATTTTAAGTTAAGGTATGATTGATCCAGAACCTGGTCCATACGACTTGGTCCAGACCCATACCCAGATCCAGATCCAATGCCATATCAACTCTTGCTGAATTGATGATGGCGTTCATATCTCAATTCATCTTACTTTTCACACGCCTCTCACTTCTGTACACCTATAGCTTTCCATTTGTACAAACAGACCCAGTTTCCGTGATAGCGAATCTCAATTCAGTTCGCTCCAGTTCGGTTTCACGACGAACTCCCCCCACCATTCCCACCATGCGGTCCCTTCCCCCCATCAAGCAAGAGTTTCGGCTTAATAAACCCCTCATCGAGCTGCCTAAACCACGCGGCATGATCCTCCGCCGTCCCATGCAACAACTGACTAATCGCCCCACTAGCAGTAATACTCGGCGCCTCATGCGCCACACTCCCGCTCGTCGGGTACGGCTCGTGCTCTCCTCTCTGAGCCGCATTCGTCGGCGGCGGTGATGATCGTTTCCTCTCTGTGCGTTTCGCAGCTGGTGGGAGATCCGACGTATCGCTATCGATGTCTAGATCTGAGTCTTCCGCTGAATTGGGGTGTAATAACTCCTCCGTGTCTTCTGGTCTTCGAGATGCGGAGTTCTTCCTACTGAGGCCCTTGGGGCCATTGACTGGGCTGGAGTTTCCAGATACATAAGTCCCGCGCTCGTACTGTCTGTTGCGAGCGTTCAGACCATCTAATGGGACGGAGCCGTTGCGGCGGGCAGGCACGTTGCCGAACGCGGAGCCGCTGTTGTGTTTATAATATGAGCCGTTGGGAACGGCTTCTATGTCGAATTCATCGTCGGAGTCTATCTCTTCGACGACGCCGATTTTGATGCCGAGGATTTCGAGCATTCGGGCTGTTGTCCCGCCGAATATAATGACGGTGAGGACTACGACGACGAGGACTGTGGCTTTGAGTGCCCAGGCGTTTGTTCCTTTCAGGCCGGCTGCGAGTGCGACACCGACTGCTCCGCGGAGCCCAGCCCAGAAGAGCATGGCTTGGTAGCTGTAGGGGAGCTCGTCCGCGACGTCCTTGCCTCGGCGCTTTGCTCGGTACCGGATGAACCAGTTGATGAGTCTGGAGAGTGGGAAGACTGCTGTCCATCTTGCGGCGCAGATTCCCATGACCGTGACAATGATCAAGAGGGGTTTGAATTCTAGCTTGCTCTCTGTGAAGAGTGATAGTCCGAGGTAGATGAAGATGAAATTCTCTGATAATTGGGCCAGGACTTGAAATAGGTATTTGGTGGTGAGTTGGGTTCGGCGGGACATGTTGTAATATGCGTAATGTTTGAGGGTGATTCCGCAGAACAAGAGTGTGACGATTCCTAATGAAATTAATAAAATCCAGGTTCCGAGAATAGGGTAACATACCAGACATGTGCAAGCCATTGGAAAAGAAATAGCTAGCGTAGGCAATCAATACAATCAAACAACTTTCAATCTTAGGGAATCTTCTGACGTAGGTATATTTCAAAACCAACGCCGTTCCAATTCCCACACAGACTCCAATAAGCAAACTTCCAAAGAAGACAGCCAAGAAGATTCCAATACCTTCCAAGAAACTAAACAACCCTAGAACCTGAGTTGCTTCGTCTTTCTTGTATCGTTGTGCAGTCTCAAACAGAACGATAGCCACAGCATCGTTGAGAATGGATTCTCCAAAAATGATTGTATACAACTTCGGATCGACCTTGTAGGTATTGAAAATGGCGAGAATTGTGACAGGGTCCGTAGCCGACAATGTTGCTCCAACAGAAATAGCATCGACAAAGGTCATCTCCAGCCCATCGATGGGTATCCGTGTGTAGATGTAGAGAATCAGCCCGAGCACAATGGCGGATATGAATGTTCCAGCAAACGCAAATGTCAGGATCGTTCCAATGTTTCGAAAGAAATTCGCCTGATGTAGTTCGTAGCCGGATGCTAGAATAATTGGTGGTAGGAGCAGATTGAAGAATATCTGGTAATTGAAACTGACAAGGTCCTGGATAGAGGTTCCGGAGCTCAGTCTGAGGATCAATCCCACCGTCATACCTGGACTATTAGCTTGGTCCAGAGAGTAGAAGCAGTTTGCGTACCGGCAAAGATTGATATGACCGTTTCATGTACTGCTTCCACCTTCTTCTGTTGTAGCATGTAACTCGTGAATAGAGCCGCGATCAGCAGCATAATCATAATGAAGAGTGCCCATGACGAGAATATCTCCATCTGGGAGGAATCCGGCGCTGCATCTGTCAGTCTGCTATCCTCCCAACTGGTATACTTCTATTCCCTACCTTCTTCCGAATCATCTTCTTCCGCTCTCTCTGCAAAATCCAATTAGCATCCATCCTGCCATCCAATATCCACGCGCAACCTACTCAGTATCGTATAGGCCAACGTGCCCACTACCGCTGACATCTTGACCATCTTGTCGTTCGAAGAGCGCAGGCGTGCGCGCAGAGGAGGGGATGTCGTGTCGAGTCGTGGCTCAGCGACGAGCAGCGTGAGGAGAAGGGAGGACACATGTAACTGTTCGCGATAATGTGATCGATAGGAAAAGAGAGTGTGCAAACGGCAGAAAGGAGGGCCTCAAGGTTCTAGATGACGAGGCGTTGGGGGACTAACGAAGTAAGTGCTAGAGTCGGGGCGGGCTTGGACTAGCGGCCAGGTATAAGTATTGTAGCAAGAAACGGACCTTGCGGCTCTGCTCGCTCTGTGATGGGATGGGATGGGGATGATCTCTCGGATATGGCGATGCGATACGGGTGATGTGAGGTGGGTGCTCCAGTTTAATCGGCTCGGGACGTCGTGACTTGGTGATGTACTTATAAGCTGATGGCGGAGATGTGGGATGGAATGTCACTTGGTGTTGGTGCTGTAGGTATGTGGAAGAATGGAAGACTGGGGTTGGACCTGTTGGACGTGAGATGGAACCCGGGATATCTGGCTCTCCAGCTTTGGGTCTGAGAGGGCAGGCCGATGCCAATACAGTACACTAGCAAGGCTACTGTACAGCGGGCAGTCGGGAGGAAAATGCCTGGTGTAAGAAAATGGAGGATGACAACAGTCCAGGTGACAGAATGCTGGAAGGGACAAGAGAGCAACAGTTCGCCCATAGAAGAGGTATAAGTAAGTTAGAAATGGGTAAGAAAAGTCCAAGAAATTATGTGATCTATGCTCGGTGCACCATGGATACAGTAGAAGCAACCCGGTCTATGCAGTAAATATTTCATTCCTTTCTTTCGCCCGGATCTTCACAGTACGATCTAGTAGTATCTACCCTTCTAGTCGCGCTATCAGATCCACCGTTTCTTCAGCGATCCCCGCCAAGACCAAGATGACCCCCATTCCCCATACTTATAATTCGGGGAAAGGTGTGGTGTGTGGTGTGTGTGTGGTGTGTGTGTGGTGTGTGTGCTTGTGTATGATGCCGTTGTACCTTGCAATCCCAAGATGCGCGCCGGGCTGAGGCAGGGCAGCAGGGCAGCAGGGCAGCAGGCCAACAGGGCAGCGTACTTATATCCGGGCATCAGGATCAAGGCACAAGGGTCCAGTTGTTCCTGAACAACCTCGAATCAAGCCAGTTTCGAGTCGCGGGGCGGGGCAGGGCCAGCATGACATGACCAGAACCTACCTATTACCTATTCCCATCCTACTCAGCTCAGCTCCTCTCAGCTCTTCTCCGACTTCGCGCATTCTCAGAACGACGCAGCCATCTTCTGACCTGAAAGGGGGCATTTCCTTCTGTCATCAGCGAGCCATCTGACTGCGGATTATTTTCCCGACCACAGCTCTCTGTGCACCTCATCGTGCAGCATCGAATCACGACCCGCCAGCTATGCGCAGCATCGACCCTCGCGTGATTATGAACGACTCGTGAACTCTAAGCAGCAGCCGCTGTTTAAACTTTGGGATACTCCTAGGATACGGCCAAACATCTATCAGAGCAATCTGCGACAGCTTTGAAGCTATTCCCGCTCTTGAATTCCAGCCTACCGACCTTCTCCCCGAACCCGCCATTGCGCCGTCCGAGTCCTGCAGCCCACTTTCTACCTATCCGATCTACAGAAGGGACAAAAGAGCTTTTGATATTAGGTTTGGACAGGAACACGCTGGAATAAGTGTGCTTGCAGACGCTGGTCACTGTTCAACATGGCCGCAGATCTGCCAGACCAGCAGAAAGGTCAGCTAACAATATCCCCCACGCTATCCGGAGAGACTCAGCGAGATGATACAGTGGAACCCATGGGAAAGCCCCTCCATGAAGAATCCCCTCTACTATCCCCATCCGGAGACGACGAGTCCTCGGAAGGACTGATCGATCGCGAATCCATACTACAAGAAGACCCCGTCGATGACTGGCAGGAAACGAAGGGTTTATGGTACATGATACTCTTGACTATCAGTATCGGAGGGCTACAACTAGCTTGGGCAGTGGAATTGTCAAATGGGACGCCATATCTACTAGCATTGGGGTTGAGTAAATCACTGGTGGCCGTGGTATGGATAGCAGGACCTCTATCAGGGGCACTTGTGCAACCCTATGTTGGGATGCTCAGCGACAATTGCAGGTCATCATGGGGAAAGCGTACACCGTTTATGGTTTTTGGGGGTCTTGCTACAATAATAGCCCTCCTAGCACTTGCTTGGGTAAGAGAGCTTGTTGGTGGGTTTCTAGGACTCTTTGGCGCAAGCCGAGAATCGGAAGGTGTTAAGATCACGATCGTTGTGCTCGCGGTTGGCTTTGTGTACATTCTAGACTTTTCCATTAACACTGGTAAGAATATTTTCCGACGTTGTACGACCTCAGCTGATATCTTGCAGTTCAAGCTGGAATTAGAGCTTTTATTCTGGACTGTTGTCCAAGTCATCAACAAGGTAAGATAAAATCTGGGAGATTTATATCAGAGCTAATTCAGTTAGAAACTGCAAATTCCATGGCAAGCCGAGTCGTGGGTGTCGGTAACATTATCGGCTATGTAGCCGGATATGTTGATTTACCAAAGTACATGCCATTCTTCGGAAACACCCAATTCAAGATCCTATGCGTGATAGCTTCAATATCACTCGCGAGTACACTTGCCATCAGTGTTCTTACTATCAGAGAACGTGATCCACGTCTCGAAGTCGCTCGACCTAAAGGCAAAGGCGGCTTAATACATTTCTTCACCACAGTCTTCAAATCTATTCGACGACTTCCACCTCTGACCAGACAAGTATGCGAAGTACAATTCTTCGCCTGGATTGGTTTCTTCCCTCAACTATTCTACTCCTCTTCCTACGTTGGTGACATCTACGTCCAGCCCTTCCTCGAAGCCAACCCCAACATGACCCCGGAGGAAATCGACCAACTCTACGAAAAAGCCACCCGAGTAGGCACGTTCGCCCTCCTCGTCTACGCCATCACCTCCCTAGCAACCAACGTCCTCCTCCCCTTCTTCATCGCGCCCTCCTACGACGCCGCGCTGGAATCCTCCTCCAGCAGCACAAAATCCTACACCACCCGCTTCACCCGCTTCCTCGACGGCCTCGTCATTCCCTGGCTCACCCTCCGCCGCGCCTGGCTCATCTCCCACCTCATCTTCGCAACCTGCATGTTCAGCACTCTGATCGTCCGCTCCATCACCGCCGCCACAATCCTCATCGGCGTCGTCGGCATCTCCTGGGCTCTGACACTCTGGGCTCCATTCGCTATAATCTCCGCCGAAGTCAGCAAGCGCGATGCCCTGCGCCGGTCACGCGATGCAGCGCAGGCGCATAACCACCATTCTCTCGACACTGATCACGATGCAGACCCGGAATCCAATTCACCAGAAAATAAGAAGCCGGAAGAAGACCAAGCTGGCGTCATCCTCGGAATCCACAACATGGCCATCGCATCCCCTCAAATCCTCGCCACCATCGCATCATCCATCATCTTCAAATTCCTCCAGAAACCACGCGGTACACCCGGCGATAGGAGTATCTCCGTCGTATTGGCTGCGGGAGGGCTGAGTACTCTTGTAGCGGCGTATTTGACTAGTAGGATTAAAGACGAGGTTGAGTTGCCGGGTGAGCTTGTGGGGGGGCAGACAAGGGAGCAGAGGAGGAGTATGAGTCAGGAGAGGGGCCTGATTAGGAGTCGGAGTTATACTGGGTTGGAGTATTGAGGGGGTATGGGGGTGAGGTGTGGTGTGGTGCCGGGATGAGGGGATGGAAAGGAGGATGGAGAGGAGGATGGAGAGGAGGGGGGAAAGGAGGTGGAGGGTGTGTATGTGTAGGTATTGTGGCGGAGTGCGGCGGAATAGAATGTACGATTTCGCTCGCTGCTTGCTTGCCTCCTTCTTTTGGGGAATCACTGGAGTTTCACAATAGGACTGATTGGCTTGGAGTGAAATGGCGCGCATCGGGAATTGAATTCGAAGTTGAGCTTGAAATGAAATCACAGTTCGCATGGAACGGATTGGAGAATGGCGGATTGGGGATGAAGAGAAAAGGATGGTGCTTGAATAAATAGACATACATGTATGTAATACCCCCCTACCTTGGATAGGTAGGAACGTAGGAAAGGAAGGAAGGAAACAAGGCCTGCAAGCTAGCCTAGCTACCTAGCAGATAGGCAGACCGATAGGCAGAATAGAATTGGGCGGCTTTTCATCTTATTTTCTCATAAGACCATTTCCTTCCCTTCTTCTGTCACCCTGATTTCCCGTGGACCTCAAATGCGCAGTTCGAAATGAGCCGGATACAGGTCTGGATATGGATTTGGAGAACTTGACTGAGGTACCTACGAAAGAATTGCCTGTGTATGGTATGCATGTAGTGCGTCTCGGGGAATTTTCTGTTCATATCTCTTCATTCTACATACGAACTTGGGACCTAGAAACGAGAAACCAGAAACTGGCGATCAAATGTCACGAGACAGCAAAATTGCAAAAGCACAATACCATTTATATATACTATCACCACCCGGAATGAGAATGAGAATGACTACCCAACAACCCAACTCACTAAATCAAACCACCATTCGAACCAACTGGAGATAAAAAAAAAACAACCCGGAGAAAAAGAAGTCGTGGATATCTATTGCAATACTTCGACGGCCTTAAACAAGCTCAACGTACTTTAGCGGGAACTACATATTAGGCGCATGTATATGCCTGCAGGAGCTTGTAGGTTTGTGCTTGGAAGTAATGGCTAGATAGCCAAGAGTTCTTCTGAGCCAGAGAGTTGGGCACGGGATCTGAGGAGAGGGTCTTTGGGACTGTGGTGGTTGGTGTATTGAGTAGGGAGGGTATTGGAAGGCAGGGAGGGGAGGCTCGGAGGGTGCCTCGGCTCGGCTACTGTATGGCATTCTTAGGGAGGAGGCAGGGAGGATGATCATAACACCCACCATGAAATCCACATGCAGAGCCAGAAAACCGGTTGTATTAGATACACGTTGAAGGAGAGGGTAAGATTTTCACTGCCAAAGCTGATAATCATCCCGTTGCCGACTGGTTTACAACAAGTCAGAAGTTCACAGGGCTTTGAGGAGTTCTTGTCTTGAGAGGAGGTTTTACGTCAACTTTTCGCCTCAATCTCGCTCTTTCGGCTTAGCGATCATCAATCAGTATCACTCACTTACCTACCTACCGACCTACCTACCTGCCCACTCAAGCACGTCTTCATTAAATCCTTCTTTTAACAACTTACTTGAAACCCATCTATCTATCAATCTATTACAAAATATGGTATCCTCCACACCCCAAAAAGGCGAAGGAGAAACAGAAGATATACCCCTCCCGAATAAAACATACACCATCCCCAGCACAGGACATACATATGTATACATCTATCATCCAGCCCAGCATATCAATATCGAGGGAACGAGTAACAAGAAGCACCCGACTCTCCTCTGGCTACATGGATTCCCTAGTACTTCAGCCGGTGAGTATTGACCTCCAACGTCCAGCATATTTTTTTTATTTTGTTTCTGTTTGAAAGGAATGAGAGGGGAGGGAGGCGGGTGTTGGGAGAGAGCAAAGCAAGACTAACCACCCCCCTCACAGAATGGCGCAACCAAGTCCCCTATTTCCTCAATCTCGGCTACGGCATCCTGGCTCCAGACTTACTGGGTTATGGCGGGAGTTCAAAACCGCTGGATGTTGATGCGTATGTGGGGAAGGCGATGGCTGCTGAAATTGTGGCTATTTTGGAGAATGAGGGCGTGTATGAGGAGGGAGGGGGAGAGGTAGTGGGGATTGGGCATGATGTACGTTTACCTTTTCTCTCATTTCATCTTCTCATCACATTCCCCCTTCCCTTCCCTTCCCTTCCCTTCCATTCCAAGCACAAGCACAAGCACAAGAAAAAGAACATTCATAACCTAACTATCTGACTCCACCCCTTCCACCCGACAGTGGGGAACCTATCTCCTCTCCCGCCTCGCAACGTTCTACCCAGAGCGGTTCTCCGCACTTGTCTTCATGAGTGTGGGATTCCACCGGCCGGGGGTGAAAGGTAATATTCATGCTGTTAACGAGAAGACGAAGAGGAGGTTGGGGTATGAACAGGCTGGGTATCAGGTTTGGTTTGCTAGTGAGGAGGCGGGGAGGGTGCTTGGGGAGAATGTATGTTGTTTTCTTTTTCTTTCTGCATATTCGTTATATTTCGTCGTTTTTAAAGGAGGAGATCCAGCTTGGTGATACTGTCGAAGTCTCATATATGAGTTGCGACTTTTAATCTCCCACAATATTTCTATCCGCTTATGCCCACACCTTTTCATCTCCTCACATTCTCGTTTCAACACATACGTTTACAAGCTCCCCATCTAACGCATCAAAGTGGGAGACCTTCTTCAACCTCATCTACCCCACCAACCCCCAAACCTGGACCACCTCCTTCGCCCCCCTCGGATCCCTCAAACGCTTCCTCCTCACCAACACCCACTCCTCAACCTCCCACATCCTCGCCCCCTGGATCTCACCCCAAGCAAAAGACCACCATCATAAAAACTTCACCGTGGAACCCGGCTCCATCTCTGGATACGAAGCCCCACTAATGTGGTATAAACGCGGGATTCAAAGCACCGGGTGGGAGGACGAGAAGAGAGCGTTGGACGTGGGAGAGATAAGAAGGGATTTAAGAGATTTGGGTGGAGGAAAGGGGAGGGTGTTGATGGTGGGGGGATTGAGAGATACGGTTTGTAGTGCTGAGACGGCGAGGATGGTGATGAGGGGGGTTGTGGATGAGGGGAAGCTGAGGTGTGTTGATGTTGATGCGGGGCATTGGATTATGCTTGAGCGACCGGGGAAGACGAATGAGATTTTGAGGAGGTTTTTGGAGGGTGAGATGGGAGGTGGGGTAGGTAGTAGATTGTAATTGAGCTCTGGAGAAGTTCGAGGAGAAGGGGAAGATACGGGTGAAGTGGGATGGAGTGCCAATTTTCTTTGAATGAAACAGCTTCTAGATATTAACGTGTTTCTCATATAGTTCTGATTATATGATTGAAGTATTGCCTCAAGAGAGTTCTGCTTGCAAAGCGAATATCAACACTGGATAGTAGATTGCTGGAGGCTGAGCCACAGGTGTTTTGCTTGCGGATTCTCTTTTTCCTCAAAATGCAAAGTCTTGAGTTCGCATCGAAACATCGATAGCCAACAAGTACTACGAGTATAAGCATACCTTATGATGGAAGGAAACAAGACACATTTGAGGAGACATCATCGGAATTGAGCGTGCAGTCCTGGAACAGAAGACGATCGTTAAGCGAGACTTAGTCAGCGAAATCAACAAATGCGAAACTCAGATACAACAAGTAAATCTGATTGCTGCATAGCTATCAAGCTGTACCTTTCCCTAAGCATTTAACAGTTTTTCAATTACCCATCGTATGCTTATACACATTGCAAGTGGTACAACGAATAAGCTGAGTAGAGGAATGGAGTTGTGAGGATCTGACATGATGGTGGACAATACTCGAAACAACCGCGGATCAGCCCCTAAATTCCATAAATCAGTAACAGATACAGAACAATATTGGAGATGACCTACCGGTTAGCTTTTATTCCTCTCATTCATCTTCCAAGCCAACCGAACAGCACTGTTCTTCAGATTCCTAAGTTTAATAACACTGAAGAAAATCTCCTCATCAAGCTGAAACGACTTCCTAACTTCCACTTTATCCTTATCCTCCAGTCTCTGCCACTCCTTAAGAACACGAATCGTAGTCGACTGTGTAGCCTTGATGATCTCATTAGCTTCTCTTCCTTCCGGCATCTTGGCACCCATCATCGTGAAATGGTGATTGACGGCCTTGATACAGTTCGGCGGGACGTAGACGTCCTGAGCGAGGAGCGCATGGTTTGAAATATAGACGTTGTTCCAAGACATCTTGGATGAATCTCCTTGGTTTAGAGACTCTTCAGTGAGGTAGCCTAATGTTATGAGTGCAGCGTCGGCTTTCCAGTTTCCCTCGTGTGCTGCGACGTTTCTTTTCTCGATTGAGACTGGATCCGCGGAATAGTCGTCAAGGTACCCTTCCTTATTCCGTTCTAAGCAACCGATGCGGATGTCGACGCCAACTTGGACCAGTGGTTTCTTGAGGGATTTCTCTCGCTCCAATGCTCGGATCGTTCTCGCCTTGGTCTTCATGTTACGCTTCAGTTCCAAGACTTCAGCTTTCAAAGTGTCGATCTTGGGTTGACGTTGACAAGTTTCTGGATCCTGCTCAACCCATTAGAAGTTGAGACCACAAATAAATGTAGTATCTCACAGTCTGTATAGCTTTCTCATTTCCCTGTTTCCTGTTCTCTGCTGCTTCAAGTTCCTCGATCTTCAGACGCAATCCCATCATGTCACCTTCCAAACTTGCGACTGTTTCCTTCAACAGACGCTCACTTTCGAGAAGTTTGGCGTATCTCTTCGCAAAATTTTCATTTTCGATCTGTTCGGCCAGAGCTGCGTGGAGAGTCTCGAGGTGTTTGATAGAAGAGGGGTGAGGTGGCGCTGCCTCAATGGATAGGACGACTTCAGATGGCATTGATAGACTAGTCTCAGTCTCTTGCGCAGTCTCGGTCTCGGTGGCGGTTTCCATGATCTCGTCGATCTTGCTTCAACAATGGCAGCTTTGGTATGATCTGATGAGATATGGTGGAATAGAGTGTTGGTGAGAGATGGGGTAGAGCTCTGTTTAGGTTGTGGTGGAAAAACACGCGAGACGAGAGCTAGGGCCGATATTGAGAGCATTCTTCGATCGGCTACTCTTTTCGTAGCCTCGTCTCGCTGTGAAACAAGCGTACACAACCATCCTGTGTTGATATCCTTTACAATTTTCAAGTCCTTGAAGGGACTTACCCTTGGCGAAAATTACCAACTTGAATGTCCCTAAGTCAGTCGTAACGTGTTGAAGCTCATCGAACGTAGAATACTATATATACACTTGAAAAGCCTCCTGGAATCTTCCTTGCGTTTTCATTCCCTTTTCGCGGATTTGATTTGAACTTTTTGTTTTGGTTTCCATTAAGCGAGGAGCCCCACCTGACCATGCTACGACCATGTCAAGCCCTGCATGCTTCCTGCTTCTAAAGTACGTACCTTGTTATCAAAGGAAGTACTAGGTGAAAGCAGTAGCTTCAAAATATAATTCTCGAAACAGCAATATATACGTGAGTCCTAGTCTAGATAACTATACAGATCCATAAGTATGATTCACACACTTTGTGTCCGTAAACTTCCTTCGTATGAATCACCACGGCCAGAAGAACTTTGAGAACAAATAAAGCCGTTGGTCTGTTTACGAAACATCGACACACTCGGAAATCATTCTAGCACGGGTTCCCGAACACTTCGATTTAAATCTTTCGTTACGGAGCAGATACGCCAAGTATTCACCCCCCTGCTGTTCGGCTCTGACAGTAAGGAAACCACAGCAGCCATGGAGGCGTACTCCAAAGATCTTGTTGTGTTGAATGGTTTGGCGAGTTCAAGAAAACTCGCAACTGAGAGTGGTCAGCATGATACAGCAGCTGTACTAGACGCTCACATCATGAAGCTGGAGAAGGAAATGAATGATGCTATGACTGAGACGAGAAACGCCATTCCTCCGAGCCAAGATGGAACTCCTTGGTGGGTTGGGAAGTCGGAATACCCAGACCTCACCTGCTGGTGGATCGAGACGGCTGCTATGCATCGACTCAACGAAAGAGCAGAACACCGGAAAGAAGCATCCTTGAACGCTTTGGTGAAAAAGATTGACAAGAACTACGACGACATGGAAAAGAAAATTCATGACCAGCCGGATGATGAGTTAAATCAGATGTCGGACGCTATAGTGGAATACATGAAACGTGAGACTGCACCTAACGCTGTCGAACAGCTCAGCAGCTATCTTGCTGATCTCCGACCTGACGAGAGAATCAATCTGCGTATTGTTAAAGAGCTCGATTTACTGTCGAGATGGAAAGATAATCAAGCTACGGATGACGTTGGTATCGGCAGCATCGATACTAAGACTCTGTATCCCTCACAAAGAGAACTACTAGTCGAGGACGCTCTTCGTGCCTTAAGGGATTACCGACAAGCACTCATCGCATACGGCTCTGAATGCGAAAACAAAGCCGTGTTTGACCTGGTATCTACAGCATTGCATAGAGATGAAAATCTCCCTATGTGGGTTCCAGCCGTGCCAGATTACAAAAATGGCTCGAAAGATTCGTGTTCTTGTGGCGATGAGTGTATCATCGCTTCACTACCTCCCTTGCCATCTCCACCTGACATGCCAGACCTGTCGATTGAAGATGAAAAATTGATCGAACGCCTCAAGCAGTTTGATGCCGAAGTCCGGGATTGGTCGACATACCTCCAACAAGAACTCAGAAGTTATCGGCACTACCTTTCCACAGGAGGTCAAGTCAACCAAGATGTGTTGAAAGCCACGAGAGACATCATAGCTCTAGCCAAGGGTAAGAGTAAGACAGACCCGCAAGTTATTGAGGTGTTCTCCAGTCAAGGCTGTACAGGATCATGTCAAGAGACTGCCATCGAGGAAGGGGATCCGGATATTGACGATAGAGAGCTGAAGGTACGCAAGTTTAATGAGGAGAGATTTCGGGCTTTGCCTGGAGATCTTCAAGTCTTTAACGAGACGGTTTCTAAGAACATTCATCGATTAGAAGTCGATCGTCGGCTTTTTGGAACAGCACAGATGCTGGTCGAGATGGCGGGGGAGAGTTCAGAAGGGAAGGTAGATGGAAGTGAAAATGTCACTGAGGTATTGGAAGGATTAGTTACAGCTAAGGAAGAGCCCGAAGCCGAAGTTCGTGACACTCTACCTGGAAAAACACCTACGGCCACGACAATCTCACTCAATCTGGCCGAACAGGCAAAGGAGATTGAAGAAGCCACTTTGGACTTGACAGGTGAAGTACATAGTGACCTGGTAGTGGCGAGTGAGAAGATTACTACACTGATAAAACAGAGTGCCGAAGCCGGAAAAATAGTACAAGACGACCCAAAGATTCTAGACGAGGCAGATAAACTCGTCAAGCTGGCCAAGGAAGAAATCGCTAATCCACCAAAAGACTTGACCCCAGAAGCCGAGCCACTGAAAAAGGAGAAGCGGAGGAAGACTGTGCGATTTGCACAAAAGTTGGTGGAGATACTTGGAGAGATGAAGCCATCATCTTCAAAAAAGAAGTGAATGGACTGGGCGAGCGTTTTGTTTGTTTGACATCCTGTACTTAGTATTCTAGTAACTTGAAGCGTGAATCATAAGCATCTCGTCAATATTCTTTGATCTTCTTGAATCTTCTCCAGCCACTTACTGCTTTATTCATCAAGCGCACTTCGAAGGCTCGAAACTAAACACGAACAGCAGCCCCATCAACGCCAAGAGTCCTTCTAGCTCCGCAAAATGTCAGAATCCATATCTCAGCTCGAACAGGATATTCCTACCCTCACATCCCAGTTCAAAACCCTCGAATTCGCATTCTCCTCTAACGTACAATCAAGCACCATTTCTCATCCTTCCGGGCCACGGTGGCTCAGCCTTTCGCCCTACAAACGAGCAAGTACTTTCTTCGAACAGTGGGCTGAAGATACAGAGGATCTCATGCCCGCTCCACCCACGAAGTCCGAGCAAGTCACAACAGACGATGATATCATGAGCGAAAGTCAAATCAGCCACTTGAACTTGGATGCATCTGCTGAGGAGGAGAAGACAGATGAGATTTTGGATATCCTAGATCATGCGAGATGCAGGACACTTGGGGCATTGAGATGCTATAATTTCAACTTGGAAATTGGCACATTGGTCACAGGCGAAAAAGTTGACGAGCAAGTGGGAAAATCACTTGAGAGACTTTTGGAGTCATCTGCAGGGATAAGGCAGGAGCTCACAGACTCACAGAATATGAATTCGCTAGGAATTGAGGACGAAGGAGATCTGAGTGATGAAGAGCGTCTTGTAGGGATAGTGGAGTGGTACATGAAGCAACTTCAGTATCATGGCGCCAAGCCTACGCAAGATGTCGTCGACATGGCGGCGAGAATCTTACATTGGGCCATGGAACATGGAACTACAAATGTTGAAGAAAAACAACGAAAAGTTCAGACGAGGAGTCATTGGTGGGGTTGGACTTGAGTTTTCACTTCAAAAATGAAAAGCGTAGCGTTGAGATATCTCCCCGACAAACTTTCTACACCAAAATTGCCACTTAGTATTCACAATCTTGGATTTGTTTGTGAATCATCGCTTCAAAACCTCCTTCACATCTGTCCACGGGTTTACGGTGTAAGTCTTGCCTACTCCTTGGAACACAGTACTTTCACACACAGTAACAGTCTCCTACAAGTTTCCCAGAGGTCCTTGAGAAGACAAAGACAGAGCTGTCAATCCGAGAGATAACAATGCCTCAACATCTCTGCGAAAGTGACAGCCCAGCCACGTGGAGCCACGATCCACTCTCCAACAACTCAGCATTCTATAGTGTGCTCGAAATGTACCGCTACACTCGACATACTGAGAAACTTCTGGTCAGCAAGGAAGCTTTCAAAGCAGCACAGCTAATACTGGACATAGAAGAAGACGTAAAGAAAAGTTATGGAGATGAGACAGAACATTCAGATGCCGAGCGCGAGACTTTGGCTGGAATGGTTGCGTATGCTTTGGACCATTATCGAACTAAAATTCGGCTTTTTGGTTGGGCTATTGATTCCAGAGTCTTGCGACATGCTCAAACACTGGTTGAAGAAGGTCGAGAATCCGATGAGATTGAGAAGATACAGCGTCAAGAACTTCTTGTTTGTAGGTCGAGTTTCTGGGCCGCGCGTGATGCTGTGATAGCACACCTCGGCTCCTATTTAGCGAAGCTTAGAAGACACAACGAAATTTGGCTGGAATTGGAAAATCCGGTAGATAAGCACGTGCTAGCTGCGGTTATGGCAATCTACAAGTGGGCAGATGGAGATCATGAGAAGGTCGCGACTGACAGGTTTTTGAGGAGCGAAAATTTAAGGAACTGGGGCTATGCTGGATACACTGCCAAGATAGCAAGTATCTACTACTGGGCTTTGAGAAAGACAAATGAGGATGTTGATGGAGAGGTTCTGGCGGCTGTGAATGAGGTACTGGAAATGGCTCAGGGTATTGGGCAGACAGAGGAATAGCAATGTAGAAATGTAAAACTCATAGAATAACGGGTGACCGATAGACCGTGCCACAAATATGTCCAATGGAGTTTTCTGAGCTTTCATTCATCTCATGCCTTGCATTATCCCAGAAAGCAACCAGCTCGCACAGGCCAATCCTCTCATTCGGGTCGTGCTTAAGACAATCTTGTACGGCGTGCCTCCAATGTGCTGGGATGTCCTCTGATGATTTCCAGTCTTCTACCACTTCGTCCGTGCTCATTACGTCTTTGAAAGTGTTCATTTCCGGTTGGCGCAGTAACATCCACATAGTTCGGCCCAGACTAAATACTTCAGCCAGCTCCAGAGCTCTCGGACATTGCTTGCTCCATACTAAAAATACGTTCCATACGTTCCAACCATTGTCACCAGGTGTAGTCATGGGCATATTACGGCGCTCCGGTCCAGTGTATTTCGTGTATCGAAGGGCAGGAGTCAGACCATCTGCTGGTATTTCTTCTACGTCCAATGTGCTATCGATCTCTGGGGCTGCAGTGGCAACGGGGGCATCGCTTTGCTCCCAATCTATAAGCATAATATTGTAATCTGCATCGAGCAAGAAATTCCCCGGCTTAATATCCATGTGGTAGGTATGGACAACAAAGTGAGTATGCGCAATTGCTGCAGCCATCTGATAACACCATTGAGCCTTGTATGACAGTGATATTCGCTCGTTGGACTCGTTATTCTTCTCGATATGACCAGCAAGGCTGCCATTGGGGAAGAATGGATAGAGACTGCCACACACAAATGGCGTGTCGTCGCCAGGTTTGCAAATAGTGATTAGAGTCTGCGCAGGGGGCATAATGTTGGGATGGCATGGCATGTTGCTGACCAGCTCCACTGATCGATAGTAGATTTTCACTTCCTCCCCAATGTGCCCACTTTCGTAGCTGTTCAAAAAGGTCCTGAAGTCGATTCCTTTGAACACAAACTGAGACTGGGGGTCTGAAGGGGCATACACAAGAGTAGTACAGCCTCTTCCGCCGAGCTGATCCAATCTGATTAGACTTTTGAAATCCACCGTGTCCATCGGTTGCTTGACGGAAAGATGGCCAGGTGGTAAAAGAAGGTCAACGTAGTCATTGAATAGGTTCTCATGACAAATACTCCACGATATCTGTGGGGAAAAATCTGTCGATCCGATATCAATAACATCAATGACAACGTCTGGATCTCGCACTGCGGATTTGCCGCTACATTCCGCCCAGACTGAAACAATCGCCGACCATATTGCCATGCGCATGGAGAGTCGGTTCGGGAATGTAGCGCTTGTGCTGTCGACCGTGAGGTCATGATAGCAGTTCACAATACGTGTTGTCAGAGACTGCAATCGCTGGGTATGGTCTAGCGCAAATCGAAAGATCAATGTTTTCTGATGCCCAAAGGCCTGAGCATACACAGCTGTCTCAAGGTCATTCCCCCAGATCCACTCACCCATTACACCGAGTGCTTTCAATGCATCTTGTTCCCCGCTGAAGTCACCACACGATTCAGAAATATGGGGCTGAACAGAGTGTGGCTCTCGCTCAGCGTCTTGAACGGATAGCATAGTCATTCATGCACTTAAAAATGGGCATATCAGCTTCCAAAGTTACCCCGGACAATACCGAGGAGTACCTCTGAGCTTATTCAGCTGCTCCGTACTATAGTTGAATATATCCAGACTTAGATCTGCTTTTGCGTTCGATTCAAGGGTCTTCGGCTGAAGGTTGTGTTGTACCTCGACCGCGGCGACGTGTGGTGCGAGGAGTCGAGGCTCGATGACTGACCGGTTTCTCTCGCATTTCGTACTCTGGCAGGGCAATGTTGATTGCTGAGGGAATTCGTAGTTGTTGTAAAGGCTCGCGCTTGGTTGAGCTTTTAATTACGGCTAACCAGATAGGGGATGATGTTGGTCTTGCATATCAGGCAACCACGGCGAGAATTTCGACGGGGTCAATAGCACTCTGGAGGAGGATGGAGTCACAGAACAGCAAGGGAAGAAGGTTGAGATATTTCTGGGTAATGATGTACATGATATGTCGACTTGATCATTGCATAGTAATTAACTCCCGGTAGCATCGTTGAAATGGTCCCAGTGTTTACATTCGGGTGGTGTTCGCTAAAAGTGAACTAGCGGGGATAGACTACAACTTGCTTCGCCAAGGTAAAAGCAAGCTTCACTGAATCAATTCTATATAATCCTAATACAATTACTGGGGAGACATGGATCATATGTTACTCGATTTTAGAAAAACGAAAGTGGTTGAATCCAGCGATGACTGGAAGCATCGCCGGTTCGTGATTGTCTGTACCTCACGCTCACAGTACGGCACGGGAGTATCAGTCACTCGACCGAATACTATGATGGTTTGCAATAACGGCCACCCCAGCGCTGCCCAGGAATTTTTGTATAAAAGCTTAGAGACTTTGCGTGGACCTGCATTCTTCTCCACCATCAACATCCTTCACCTACTTACAAAGTTACACTTCAGTCCCAACACAACTCCAAATAGACCAGCCACCTAGTTCTTATACATCAAAAGTAGGTCCAACATGGCCTGGATGCCTCCTCAAAGAAGTTCCTTCATTCCCCAAAACCATTTCGTGCCACCTTTCCTGCCAGCTCCGCACTTTGGGCCAGCTGTCTTACCACCTATGGCTATGTCCCCCATGGATATGCCTTACATGGTAAATCCTCCACCGATACCCTTCAGGCAAAGTCCTGTCCTCCCACTCCCACCATTTCACCCATATTCAAGATTCAACACTGGATTTATCTCTCCGACCCAGCCATCTCTTCCTTTTGGTCAAAATCTATACAGCTGGTCACAACAACGCCCAGTCCGCAGCGTCAACAATGCTACAGCTTCTGCCTCACAGTCTCCTTTTTGGAGGCCGATCCGCGTCCGCATCGCAGACAACCTCTTCCGCAACAACACAGACAGCCTCACCCGAGCAGGTCTCACCGCCCTCATCGAAGGATATAACAGCCAAGTAGATCCCCGAGATGTCGTCAAGATTGAGCATCCCACCGAAGCGGACAATAATATCGAGGCTGCGATTATGCGCATTGATGTTCTCCAGAGAGCTCTGAAAGATGCCTCAAAGTTGGAAGATGATCTAGACGACGCATTATGGGACGCAGAAGATAGCCTGTTAAAAGAGCAATGCCTTTCGAAGATCGAAACGGCAACGACCTTGCTGATCGGTGCCCAGAAACTGTCAGACATGTTGCAGGAGTGGCTCATGGCAGAGTTACAAGGACCACAAAAGGTGCATGACTCCACGGAAGTGTTTGGTGAGATCGGGCAGAGGGCCAAAGAGATCGAGGAATCCTGGGTTGGAAGGAGCAGGAAGATATTTTCTCAGGTCTCGCAGATGTGGGGGGAGGATTTGTCAGAGGAAGGGGCAATGGCACAACTGAAGCACACTGATGGTGACTCCAGGGCAGATCAAGAGCAGGGCTGAGACGATGCGCTTTCTTTAGCTGGGATGATCGCTTTACCCAGCCTTGTCATCTGCCAGACAGTCATGCTAGATACTCTCGATATCATAGGATCCGGGGAGATCCGCAGGCGTATCCCGGGCTGTGTCCTGTAACATGGGTGCGTGATGACTTGTCAGAACTTTGTTGCCTGGAGTGGTGAGAGGGAAGCGATGGGAGAGGTCAACAAGATGAGGCGATGCACTTGGCGAATCGTCACGTGGCTATGCGGTCGGATGGAACGGCAGAGCCCTTAAAGGGCTTAGCTTGGCTTTGATGTCTTTAGCGAGCTGAGCTTTGGTGACCATAGTAAGAAGCACCTGAAGTCTTCAAAAGCACAGACAGAGATGCCGGATATTGTCTTCGTTGAGGCTGAAAGCTCCAAGAGCAAGGTTAACGACAAGGGTAAAGCTGTAGACTGCGAGGAGTAGCGGGAATGGGGTTCTGTAGATAGCAAAGCGTCGAGCTAGCCTTTCTAGTCAACTGTTAAACTAGTCCTCGATGAGCAATCCTTTCGGACAGGAAGTTCCCACTGGTAAAGTGATAGGATGCGTGACATGAATATATCTGATTTGAGAAGAGAAAGTCCGATTCCGAGGAAATGCTACGAGTTGACTCATGGAAGCTTATTGCTGGTCGTGAGGGTATGAATTAAGTTTGGAACTACAGGACTGTAATTTCAGCCATACTATGTTCTCGAGATTTCTGGCCTTCACCTACCCTCAAACCAATGAGAGATCAGCTTCAGTCGTGAGAGAACAGGAAAATTGATGCATCAGATTAACGCAGACATGATTCATGACTCGACATTCTCGGCAGAGAGGACGAGCTTTTGGAGAGGAGCACGGCTATTGTGTGTGATGCCCTGATTCCGTCGAAGCAAGAAATACTGGACCGCCTTTAAGAGTCAGTACTTCCGAATTAGCAAATGAATATGAGTTCAAGACGTAGGAAGAGAGCAACCCGTCACTTGTAAAATCTGAAAGCCCTGTTTCCGATTCCAAAAACGCGATTTTGTCCCAGAACATGAACCTCCACGAAAATAATTTTCATAGACATGATCAGCTCGACATGGTCATTGGCATCAGCAGAAAGAGTACGCGACCTCCAAAAGCATATTTCGATACTTTGATGGCAGAGTATTACGAAAGAGCAGATAGATATGTCAAGTTCTACTTGCTGCACGTGCATCGTCATGGAGATCCGGTTGTGTGTTGCAACCCGCGAGAAGAACATGTAGTCATCATTGGATCTTCCAACACAGACTTCGAAAACTCTCGCTTCAATGGCATCGAAGACCTGCGGAAATTATTGACGGAAGCCCGTCCAGGACAAAAGACCGTTCTCGTATGCAGCCAAACCGACGGACTTTGTACGAACATGATTGGACTTGCAGGCTTTCTCAAACCCTTCCTTGATACTGGTGCTAGCCTCGAACTGTTGATCTGGTAGTCGAACACAAAGTATGACTCGTATGATGTCGGAGCGCTGGTCTCTGCATTCTACGACAAAGCTGCCGGCAAACCCATTGACTCGTACTATGAAGCTTTTCTTGTCACTATGGCAAAAGTCGGCGGACACAAAGTCTCTATGGCAAAGGCATCACTGGCAAATCGGTACGAAGAAGGCCTTGGTTCTCGAAACAAAGAACCCATCCATATCACCAACAGAAAGACCGGGCGCCAAGAAGTAATGCTTGACATGACCGTGAAGAGACTAGCCACTATCCAAGAAATTCCTATTATCACTACATTGGAAGGAAAATTTCGATCTCCAATTGGATTCGAGGAATTTGATACTCTTGAGAAGCTGGTCAGCCATCTCGTCGATGCAGTCTTCGCAGGTTCTAACAACAATCGGAAATGTGTGTTGTGTAATGAAAGCTTCGGCAGCATCAAACCGGGCGGCATTCCTCGCAGCAAAGTCAAAGGCCACATCTCGCGGCACATCTTCGAAAGAATCTACTGCACAGAGTCCGAGTGTAGCTACTGGTCAAAAACGGAGGGTGAAATGGCATCTCATGCAAAGCGTGTTCACAAGACTGCGGAAGAAAAGATGAACGCCAAGAAGCATAAGTGTGACAAGTGCGGAGAGATTTTCAGGACACAAGATCACCTCAAGAGACACATTCGCAACAGCCACGACGCTGAAGCTATCACCTGCGACAAGTGCGGCTCCACTCTCAAGAACAAGGACGGATTACAAGATCACTTAAGCAGAACTTGTCCAGGTTTACCAAGAGTCATGACTGAGTGCCCAATCTGCAACATTAAAGTCTGGGCAAAAAAGCTTTCGGTTCATATTCGAACTGCTCATACTAGATCAGATCAAGTCACTAAGTTTGGATCAATCATGGGTATTGATGATTAAGCCGAATATTAAATGAAGATCGTCTGGGGAAAAAGCTTACGCACTGGAATTGTCGTCTCAATCCTAGCTACGACATGTTAATTCTTAGGGAGAGCTGATGAGAGAGAACCCCGACTTGTCACTATGATATTGCTTATTTACGATAGCAAAATTTCCTTCTGGTACTCATTCTTCACCGAGAAGTTCATAATTGCTAAGAAGCCGATGTAGAATAGCTCATTCCTTCGGGGATACCATCAGTCATCAATCAATCTGTCATCAACAAATGAAACCACACTGGAAATGTGAGACACAACGTAATTCATAGGTAGCTTGCAGCTTCTTCCTATTGAATTCTCCGACACAGGTATTTCTCAGTTCCGGTAAAGGAGGTTTTTGGTTTTGTAGTGGCCAGATGGTCGCTGACCTGCAAGTCCATCTCTACATCTGTTGCCCGCATCACTGCATCTTTAAAGAACAGTCTCGAATAGCACAAGAAAATCTTTGGTATTCTACGGTAGAAAATTGTATACTTCTGAACACCGAGAGATTTCGTGTTACCTCCATTCACGAGGTGAGATGTCGCTTCTGCGTTTTGTCCCCAGCAGAGCGAGCGGCGCTAGGTGAGGGCAGGACTTGGAAATTGGAACTTGAGACTTGAATCCCATGCGTGCCACTGTGTGCAAAGCAGAGAGAAGAGTTCTTAGATTGGCCTCAAAACTTTTCGATGGCTGCTTGAATTATTCTATGTCTCAGCCTTGGGGAGTTGGTGGAAAGATAAGTGAGTGCATTGGTGCAGCTTACCCCTCATTTTGGCCCCCAAAGTGCGGGGCAAAAGTCAGACCTGCTCTTACTGTAACCGGTCCAAACCCAGCCTAAAGGTTCCAGTTTGTACTACTTACTAGTAGTCACATAAGCAGAAATGCGACAACGAACAATCTGGGGCTTGTGGTTTAGTGGTATAATGTTGGTATCCCAATGCCTGTGACCATCTGAACGACACGCTGACCTCCCCTCCGACTCCCTTAGCAATTCGCTCGAAGCAATTCCAGCGCAACACTCAGTAGAGTGGGAGTGGTGTATGTTCCTTCTGTCCTCAAGTTTCCCATGTGACTCTGTACTGACATCCTCTAGCCGGGGGTACGTGAAATTCTGTCCTGCGAGCCACAAACATTCATCTAACCGAACTTCAGTTCGATTCCCCGCGAGTCCAATCGCGAATGTTAAACTCATTCAATCTTCCCAATTTTTTTGGCGCTTTCTTCTTGGGAGAGGAACTGGTGTGTGTGGCCGAGTGTCAGATCAGGAGAGGGAGGAATCTGGGCATTCTGTCATACTGCTTGCCCACAAGTGCAGAATTCTGTGGTATTCCGACCATGTGAAAGCTCACGTCGAGAGAGATTCTTTAGAGCGCTTGGGATTGGGTTTTTTTGGCCTATGTATATGTCCAGATTCTCAAACTTCTCAGATCAATTCAGAGCTTTCTCGTACATCTTGCGAGAGCTTCAAATCCAACTTCAAGGCCGAGAAATTTCCCTGCGAAGTTCCGGTGGCCGACTTTGTTGTACCACACAGCCATCATCAAGGGCCGTCAACACTCGCAGAATTCCAATTATTTCCGAGGTGAACAAATGCCAAACAGAACTATGAATTACAACCACACTGTCATGTTTACGAGAGCATCAATCTTTATTCAATATAATGCCTGTGGCTACAAGAATTGTCAAGTGTTATCACTAAGTGCTTTCGAAAGCGCTGCGACCAGTCACTGACCCAAAATCGCGAGACTTTTGCCAAGCGAATAGCTCTTCCATACAGAGCAGTAAAGTACATGACAGCCTCAATATGTAAAGAGAACGGGTAGCATCAGCATTTATCGTTGACAAACTTGTCTTTGGATGGACTGCGGACACGTGACTTGGCAATAGGTCTAGAAGACGTTCGTGCCTGTGAAGATGTGTGAAAGCCCAGGCCAAAAGGCATTTAATTTCTTCAATGACCTTCTCTAAATAGATACGGGTTATAATTCAGTAAAGCCAAAACTCCCATCCAAATCCCCAGGGTATCAAGAAACGCCGTTCCCCTCCCTCTTCAAGGCAATTCAACAGGCCCATGTGTATCACTCCTCAATTCAACAGGATGCCTTCCACTCTCATTCCTCGCAAATCCTTGACTCTTTTGACTTCCCTCCATCTCGCTGATTGCCGTCTGTGTACTCATACGATTTGATTTATACCTTGGAAACTTCCCATCTCCAGCACTCGGCGGACTCAAAGGCGGACTGTTAGGCGGACTACCCCATTCCAACCTCTTGTTCGCCTCCGCAGCTTCCTGCAATTGCGCCTTGACAACCAATCTCGCCACGAGTGTAGCCAAAGCATCCTTCAATGTCTTCCGAACAAACCGAGTCATCAAAAAATTGCATTTCACTAAACCGGTCAGCAAAGAAAACCAGCCAGGGAAGAAAACCTACTTTCAACATCCTCCCTCAAATACAACCCACTAATCGGTGCCCCAATCCCAATCTCTGCCGGCATAACAGGCTCTCCAGGCATATTTCCTCCCAAAGTCCATTTCTCCTTGATATCCAGTCCCATTGGCGCATACACATGATTCTGCAATCCATTCGCCAAATCATGAAAACACGCCTTGAATGACACCTTTCCCTTGTATCCCGGCAGGTAGCTAATCGTATCCGTGATCTGGTACCACGTACAGTGATACTCCTCGGGTGTCGCTTCAGGAGGAGGATTGATTCGATGTCTTTCGGTGTGCGCGGGGTTCAAGTCTATCATCTCGAGATGGTCGTGCAGGGTTTCGAGGACGGTCTCGCGCGACACTCCTGCCGGGAGCGGCGTTATCGTCGTAAATAGCGTTTTCGTCATCGTGTTTGATGTTGTGCGATGGGGGTATGTGACCCGGATCCTTGGGGCTGGAGGACGTTTTGTTGTAAAAATTCTGGGCGATGTGATCTGACGTGAGAGATCAGCTTGATGCGGGCTGTCGGACCCTTGGCGGCGGGGTGATGGTTTTGTCAGATTGGGTTCAGCCAAGTCGATTTCAGACTGTTGAGAATATTCGTTTTACGGCTTAAGTTAAGCTGAAGGGATTCTCTCGATATTTATCATTTAGTCTCTTGTTCTTTGTTCTATGTTCATTGATCTTCCCATGCGCTTTATCAAAGATGACGATGATGCCAAGCGCCAACTCAACAAGCCGGAAGACAAGGTCTTATCAAGTGGCAACTTTCTGGGCTGTGTTCTGATTCAAATGCGCCACAGCCCAGCGGTAATCTTCGTCAGTCTAATCCCTTGGAAAGCATATTCAGTACTGATAATCGCCTGGTACAACAATAATTGTTGCTTCTCCGTAGATAAATGGACCATAATAACATCATCTCTTGTCGGGCGAGTCGGGGTCTCCAGATAGGGCTGCCAGATCGCCTCATACACCACAGTACACCCGGAGAGGGTCGATGAGGTACCGAAAGGAAGGAGACGAGGCCTGGAAGTGTCTTGGACTAGGCATTGAAGCCTGTGGCGAATTTTGTGGAGATTCCCTGGCTACTTACCCTTGTTATATTCCTTGTACCAGGAATTATGGATAGATTCATGCTATCTCCATGTTGGATGATCAGAATTTTCAGACTGCGACGCCAAATGATCAAAAACTTACAAGTAGAGTTTCTCGGGTTCAGACGTCCCGCTCGCCTCCTCGACGCAAAATAAATGGTTGATGAGCCGAGACTGCGAAATACCGGACTGAATTTTCCTTGCTTCTCGAGATACTGGATCCAACTGGCGGTCTGTTGGGGTTGATCTCAAGATCTGCAGAGGGCTTGTTGACTGTCGTCTGTCAGTTGGCGAGAATGTTAGCGAGATGCTCAGGGGCGTGGCTTCCTGTTTAGGATACTCAGCTGCTCAAGATTTTTGAAGAGGAAAGAACGATGGCGTTGAATATTTCGCAAATGCTTCTTGGGTTTGTTTTTTACACATTCAACGAAGATTAGATAAATCTGTATTTAATTGGGCAAGTCTTGGAGTGCGTACTACCTGTAGACGCTCGTCTGTTCTTTTGCCCTGGGATTAGACTCGAACCTCTCTAGCGAAATTGCCCCATCCCTTCGTTGAGATAAATACATGGGGGCAGTGTCAACACTTCGAAGGTTTACGAAAAGTATTTCATCAATCCATATGGAATTTCTAGCTTGCTGATGAGTGTCACACAGGAGAGGCTTCATGTGACTTTTGAGATTAGGATATGGCCATTTGGCTATATTCTGGTGGGTTTGAGGCACCCAATATTTACAGGTCCTGATTTGTCAAGTTTGTGCCCTGCCTGGGCTCGAATATATGGGCTCTGTGTCACCTCTTGCCTTCGCTTCATTGCCCTTTCGTTCACTGTATTTGCGATCTGTAACTCCCAATTATAGATGGAGCAAGCGCGCCCACAAGTGAAGCTCATGCCTTGGATAGTTACCACAGATAGCCCTCCGCCCATTTTGATGAAGTATCCCATAATTTGTCAGAAATTTTATCGACTAGTCCTGTCTCATCCCGTTTGATGGGTTTACTGTGCTGGATCTAACCATTTCATTAATGAGATAGATAGTAGTCCTCTAGCCTCTAGGATGGAGTCTTTTCCAGATCATGAACTTCGCGCACTCTGCATCTAAGATTGGCAACCAGGATAGAAAGGATTTGATCATTCCACGAGTCCCTGTACATTATAGCATTTTTCTGGAGTGACTGATTCGAGAGTGATTGGGCAACTGGAGTGATTGACAGCCAATCATGCCCTCAATGGTAATTCGTTCAGCTGAGTCAGCCAGAGCTCCCGTAAATTTTTTGCTTCGCTGTCAGCTCTTTGACTTCATATATTGTGCCCTGTTTGAAGCGCGACACAACCGACAAACGTTGACGAAAAGAGCTTCGCCACGCGATACCTGCTGGATAGGACGGACCTCCCAGTGGTAACGATGCACCAAGTTGGAACGGAAGCTGAGTTCCATCCCAGTATCTGCATGGGAGCTATCAGACACCGAAAGCTTGACATGCCACAATGTTTCTTCAGATTGGGAGACTTTACGTATAGGCTCAAACACCGCATGCCAATAGATCAGCGACTGTCCAAGTAGTGCTTGTGACTTACGCTGCCTGACTGCGTTGATTTCAAATTTCGCGATGGTTTCTCCGCCTGAGCAGCCCTCTTCAGCTTCTCTACGTCGTGGATACCTGGCATAGTTCTAAAACGTGATTTTAGAAAGCATTTCAGCGCTTGTCCTTCATCTCTTCCATTTGTCCTTCCTTTGGCGCTCAATACCGAGATTATTCCGAGAGATGTTCTGTTCAGTCCTGCACAGGCGCTTAAAATATCCCGAAGTGGAATTGAAGTTTGCCCCTCTCCGAGTGCAAGGCAAGTATGCCGAAAGAACCTCAAGCTCAACACAGCTTCTGTCTACCCCGCACCATGATCCCAAACCCATCTACGGATGCTCGGCCTTTTTCCAAGTTTGAACTACAGAAGTGGGTTCGAGATAGTGGATATGCCAGCGTTCTGCTGCAACATGAGCCCTTGTGTCGCTCAATACGGAATCATATCCGCGCAGACAGATCTCTGTGAGTTCATTTGCAACACTCTCAAGGAGAGATCTGAAAAATCCAGAACACGACGTCAACATATCTGACTCGCAGTCATGCATAACACGGCACGAACACGCCACTTCACCGGTACTCACTTCTCATCCGCAATTCCGGGTCGGCCAGACGGCGAACCTTCCCCTTTCCTTCGAGATTAAGAGGTCAAATTCAAATACTTGCGGGTCTGGCCTCTCTACCTCTGCGTCTGTGGCTTCAATCTAGTCATTTAGACTTATTCCCGGATGGCGGGGTAGTTCGCGGGTGGTGCTAACTTGACGATCTGAAGGCGGCTCTGCCAATTAGAGCTTGGTTGCAACCCCAGATTCCCTGTGGATACTAGCAGCGACCCCTCATCGTGCAGCTCCTACATCACACTTGCATTATCAGACAGCTTCGGCCGTGGGAGCACCAATGAGATATACTTCCTTGATATCTCCTCGGCTTCGTTCCGCGCCTGGTCCCTGGGTCCCGATGGAATATTTTAAAGCTGCCATTCCCCCTTGTTCTGACAGATATCCAGCATTGTGTTCTTGAATTCCAAATTACCCTCATTGTAGACAGAAAGCGAACACAGTAACAATGGGATCTGTTCAACCAGTCGAAGAACTTGACGCTTTGCTCGTCGGAGCAGGTTTCGGTTCATTTACCATGCTGAATAAGTAAGATACTCTGCCATTGCAAGTCTGTTCTTGACTGACCATCTAGACTCCGTAAGCAAGGCCTCAAAGTCAAGATCTACGAGAAAGGCTCGGCATCCGGCGGTATCTGGTACTGGAATTGCTATCCCGGAGCTCGCGTCGACAGCGATACACCCATCTATCAGCTTTTCGACGAAGAATTGTGGAAGGACTTTACATTCAAGGAGCGATATGCTGGCTGGAAAGAGCTCCGAAGATATTTCAATCATGTTGAGAAGGTATGGGAAGTCAACAAGGATACCGAGTTCAACAAGCACGTGGACAGCGCTCGATTCGACGAGAGCACTAACCGCTGGCATGTCGAATGCTCTGATGGTACTGAGGTGTCATGCAGATGGTTCATTCCTTGCATTGGATTTGCCTCAAAGAAATACACACCTCCCGTCAAGAACCTCGGCGACTTCAAGGGCCAGGTCTACCACACCGCAGTCTGGCCACAACACGATGTTGGCATGAAAGGCAAGAGAGTCGGTATCATCGGTACTGGCGCATCTGGTATTCAAGTCGCTCAAGAAGTTGGACCCAAAGTCGACCACCTCACATGCTTCATCCGCACACCCAACTTCTGTCTCCCCATGCGCCAGCACCAACTCGACGCACAGGATGAGAAGAGCAAGAAAGAGAGCGGCTACTACGAGAAGCAATTCGAAGCCACTCGCGGCACATTCGCCGGTTTCACATACGACTTCCTCGAGAAGAACACCTTCGACGACAGCCCAGAGGAGCGAGAGAAGCAGTATGAAGACCTCTGGGAGCAAGGCGGCTTCCGTTTCTGGCTCAATACATACAAAGACATGCTGTTCGAGCAGAAAGCCAACGACGAAGCGTACAAATTCTGGTACAAGAAAACCCGCGAGAGGATCCCCGATCCCAAGAAAGCAGAGATCCTCGCACCAACTAAACCACCACATCCATGGGGAACCAAGCGTCCTTCTCTGGAACAGAATTACTACGAAGTCATGAGCCAAGACAACGTCAAGCTCGTGGACGTTAACAAATCCCCCATCATAGAGGTCACAGAAACCGGTCTCAAGCACAAGGACGGCTTCGAGAAACTCGATATCCTGGTCCTCGCCACAGGCTTCGACTCCGTCACTGGCTCTCTGGCTCAACTCGACATCCGCGGCACGACAGGAGGTACGATCGCAGATCACTGGAAAGACGGAACCAGGACCAGCATGGGTATCGCAATACCCACGTTCCCCAATATGTTCTTCTTGTACGGTCCTCAAGCACCTACGGCGTTCAGTAATGGACCAAGCTGTACGCAATTCCAGGCCGAGTTTGTAGAGAAAGCTATTAAGCTTGCTACTGAGAAGGGGATCACTAGATTGGAGAGTACGCCTGAGACGGAGGAGGATTGGTGTAAGCGTATGCAGGAGAAATGGGATGAAACGCTCTTCCCGCTTGCGAAGTCTTGGTACCAGGGTGCGAATATTCCTGGGAGGAAGGTTGAGCCTTTGAATTGTAAGTTTCCCTCTTTTGCTCTGTTGCAGATGAGATGAAAAGATCATACGCTGACTTGAGCTAGGGGCTGGTGGTATGCCGGAGTATCGCGAGAGTTTGGATAAGAGTCTTCAGAATAACCTTCAAGGGTGGAAATACTCGACTGCGAAGGCGTAGGGTAGATTTTAGATTCTAGAATTAGCTTTTTGTAATGTATGCTTGCTTGAATATGCCTGTTCGTGCCAGATCGTGTATATCAGAAACTTTTGTTGCTTGCTGTGTAGTAGTCGACAGTCATGGTGAGTTACTGAAAACAGACAAGCGCATGCAGAAAAAGCAAGTGAAACTTAGATTGGAGCATGATCTTATGCTCGGAATCTACGCCTGAAACCCTGGGACTTGTAAATTGAGAAGTGCCAAGTGAGCACCGTGTAAATGTTTGAACCGCATAGCCAATGGGCTTCCAATTAAGGTACGCTCATTAGATGTGTGGCTTTCTCCAAATACAATACTGGGAGAATTACCGTCAAAGAATAAACAGATTCAAGCGAGAGGCCGGATAGCGACGCAAAAAGACCATTCAAAATCCATCAAATTCCCCTAAGCTGGCACCGACAGTATGAAGACAATAGTAGAAAAAGACGTTGAGCATAGAGGAAATGTTTAATCGAATAGAAAGTTTAATCCAATAGCATTCGCTGGAAAACACCTGCAATAAGAAAACTGTAGTAAAATGTCCAATTCTGTCGTAAAATCATGCGTCATTATTCGTAAAACTACCTTCCAGCATCTCTTTCTCCCCATTCAACCCACCGTCTAATCACCTCATCAACACTCTTGACTCCATCTCGACTAGCATCTACCTCAAACCATTCCCTATGTTCCCTTCCACAAGCCTTACACTTCCCATCTCCCAGGACTCTCTGTGCATTCAACTCAATATGTATTAACCGTTCCACTTTGTGTGCATTGGGAACCTTCCTAGGTGTTCTAGGAAGTTGATCTAGGTTTGTATTGGAGAGAGTTGTGGCTTGATACGGATAGTATCGAATAAGGGAGAGATTGTAGCCACATTGCTTAGTCCACTGGTTTAGACGGCGGTATACGTTTTGAGCGCGACCAATCTTCAATAGTATGGTCTTCTTATTTGCAGAACCAGGAAGGGTCGTGGAAAAGGCATTGAGAGCATCTGATGTCCTGCGTTGTCCTGGTATCGGTCGAGATGGTGGCGCAAGAAGATTGGATGCTAATTCTGCAGGTGGTGTGGTAGGAAGTGACTCTGGCGTCAACCAAAACATATATATGTACCCCTCATTGTCCAGCTTCGAGACTGGTTTTGCCAGCTCTGCTAAAAGTTGTGACGTGATTTGGGGGGATGCTGACTTCGGTATGAGAGATAGAAACTCTCCTGTTCTGGAAGAGGGGTCGCGATGTATCGAAGGTCGGTGACTCGTTGGGTGCATACTCGAGGATACTTTCAAAACCTTGGGTGGTATTGGTGCTGTTGTCCGTCTTCCAGGTCTGTGAGTCGCAGGTCGAGGTGCTCTTTTAGCATCGTCTGCAATCCCAATACAGCAAAAGAGACCCAAGTTACTGGCAGGTTGTGGCCGTGGCTTTGTTCGCTCCGGTCGTGAACTTTCAATCTTTGGTTTCTCATTCTCAGATTTCGGGACTGGCTTTCGACGTTTCTCTTGTTTCCGTTCCGCCACTTCCAACAATCCCAACCTGTCAATCAGTGTATCAACGCTTGTTCGCTCTTTTATCGTAGCAGACTGGACACCTTGTGGCGAAGCCCCAGGATGAGCACCTGCTTGATTCTTGTGCTGCCAGCAGTATGCTTCCGGAGTCGGGGGTGGTCTCCCAGGACTCGACTTCCTCCGCGGACTTGGACTCGGCGAGGATTGTGGTGTCTTTGCAATTGCTCTTCGACATGGTGTTCCACTCGTCGTCAGACCTCGACAGGTAGCATCTGGATTCTTCGAGTCTGATCTCTGAAGCAAGGACTCCGGCGTATGGGGAATGTACGTAGCCATTCTGGTGGTTAGTTCATAAAGAAATGTACCAACCTGGGATACAGTAATATATTACTGCTGGTATAGAAACCTTGGAACGTGGCAGTGACGAGATCCAGGACCTTGAATCCATCGTGGCCAGTGATTCATTGGAGACGCGTTGAATCTGAGGAGAGGCTGGGGGCTGCATATGTGGCTGGGGATTTAGCGCAGGCAGACTCGCTTCCATGACTCGTGCTCACGTGACCATATGTTAAGTTTGGGCTTCCGTGCTTCTTCTCCTCTTTCCTCTTGATCCAAGAGCGGCATTCGGATATCATCCCTTGGAATATACTCTTTGAGCTTAGTTGTCGGTCGTGGTGGTGTATTGCGGATAATCTGAGGCGACTGTTTTGGCAATTCCAGGCGACATGGATCAAGCCATGATGTTTTGCTAAGCTTCTGTCTCGGTGTTTGTTCAGTACAAACGGTTTTTCGCTTAAGGGGTTCCGGAATTGTGCTGTTGTGTTTACTTTCGGCTTCACTCACAACTACTCATAAAGTGGCTCTAGAGAGGGAGTGATTACTAATATGGCTGCAGACATTGAGATTGGTTGTGAATGACGTTGCAGGCAGTCAAGGTTAGAGTATGGTCTTGAATCATGACAGACGTCATGCGAAAGAAACAACATAGCTCTTGGACGCAAATTAACTATTTAGACGAGATTTAATTTCTCTTTTTCTCAGATTCATCTAGAAGGCCTCGTTCTATGGAAAGTTACTGTACGATTGTCTGTCTAGTTCACTAGGATATCCGCCGAAACCTCCCACCCTCATCCTCAGCTACCCCTGTTGCTGAAATAAGGAACGTGGTCAGGCTCTTAGAAGGCCGCCAGGAGGTGTCCCAACAAACCTCATACTCCAAGGTTTTCTGTCCATAACTGTTTAAGGACCTCCCGGGTATTCTTCCACTAGCTCTGGGTACTCGGTCTTTGATCTCAGCACTGATCCCTTTGGAGCCTCCCAGAACCAAGTGTCGTGAGACGAAGGCGTAACTCTCTACATACCTAGATTAGTGAAATCCTCGTGAAGTTAGCTATGACTCACGTCCAAAAGCCCTTGAATACCCAAAGCAGCATTGACCCCCAATACCATATCACCGTACCGTCTCAGATATCGGCGAGGCATAGCAATACAGTCATATCTGTATGAAACATGAAAATTCAGCTTTCTGATATGCTGCGCTTCTCTGGTCCACTCCAATATTTGTCTCTTAGTCTTAGTCTCTGAGGCAGGATCATCACAAATGACTCGAATCTCAACTAACCTTGACTTCTTCGGAGATAATGCTGAAAATTGGAAGGGGTGCATGGACAAGGTCCTTTTAGAAGTCAGTTCCAACAAAAGTGGGGGATTGTGATGATCCGCCTGTAAATATTTCCGAGCCTCTCGTTCATATGAATTTGATATCCAGTATTAGGTAAATGAGATACTGGGCTTATCCTACAGCCAATGTTCGAACACTGTTCTTGGCATATTCTGATATTGCTCGGATGCCAGACTCGTTCTCATCCAAAACGTAGAGTGTCGACATCTTATACATTACTTCTAACGCCTCTTTACATAGCTCTTCATCTCCGCGAAGTACCTTGATAAGAGCTGGAGTTTTAAAATCCCAAACAGCAGCATGCTCGAATATAAGAATGCGGACCTCGGGCGGGAATCGGCGAAGGGCGAGCGGAGAGAAAGTAAACTTGCAGGCATTCATGGACTGGAGAACTGCTATGTCAGTCTCGTGAAACCAGGACATATATTGAAGTAACGAGGGGATAAAGCTAGGCTACAAAGATAGAAAATCGGTAGGACAAGACCACATTGGGCGAACTCATAGTCTTGTTTAGTCTGTTAGATTGATGAAGCTTCGACTTGGCACAGTTCACATTCTGGAATTTACAGACGTTGAAATGGCTGTCTTGCACGACACCATTGTCATCGACGCCGTTGATATCCGAGTTCTCAACACCACATTGAGAGATCATTCCATCGTGAATGCAGCAGCGCTTGGCTATTGTAAGCTCAAGACTGCATCCGACGAAGGTTGATTTCCGGGCTGAGCACTATGCCAGAGTCGATATGCAGGCACTAGTATCATTGAAAACGAAGCAGTCATAAAGCTTTACATCGGTTAAATTAGACGCGGAGATAGAGCACCCAGACAGGACAGTGAGGCTTCCATTAACGACACAATCCTTTAGAGTGCTGTTCTAGATTGTGACGTTGTGAAGCTTGCAGTCCTTCAACGTGGCATTAACAACAATAGAATCGGAGCCCTCGATAGTCGTTCCTTCAATAATTACGGTGCTAGGGGATATAGGGGCGCTGGAGGCTGAGGTGCGCGTCAATGGATTTCGAAGGACCATCTGCGCCATTTCCTCCAGGTTGACAGTAGGAGAGGTAGGGACTCGAGTTGCCATGGTGTAAATCGAGGAGGCCTTGCGAGGTTGGCAATTGAGAGATTTTTCGACGCGTCTTGTGAATCGAATTAGAGCGAAGGCAGATAAAGAAGATGGAGATGGGTACCTAGGTAGGCCAAACTTTTAGCGTTGTTTACACTAGATTAAGCGAGAAGTGGTTCTTGCTTCACGCTTGTGAAGATGTCGCCTGTCGCATATACTGTGGCTACCTGCCACGTAAGTAGGTAGCAGACTATGCGTGAGTTGTTCCTCGACCTCCAATTTTAGACATTGTCTCGGCCAACTTTACCGCTGTGTGAATCTCGTTTAAGCACTTGTTGCCCTCAAAAGCCTTCACAGCTGACTGACGTGAATGGCGTGAATAGCAGCGAGGATATTTGCAGTCGTCAAAACCAGACGAAGTTTCAGCCGCGTGATAATGACACTTACACCCAAAGTAGGGAGTTGAGTCCTCTGTCATTCGGAAATCATGACAACAGTGAAATGTTTATTGATCTTGATGTTCGTTCTGAAGAAGCAGCACATGCTCATTATCAGTCCAAGTTGAAGTTGAAAATAAAAGTTGTCTGCTGAGTGAAAATAATTTCCTATCCTGATAATAACGTAGACAGATCAAGACCGAGACAGACCCATGGGGGTTTAAATAATACACAGATGTCAGAACAAGTCACATTCAATCTTATTCCTAACCCTGGTAAATCGCACTCTCCACTCCCGCCCAAAGTCCCATAACTTCCGCATCAGCAAACGGTACAATTTGACTCGCCACCATCCCACCAACCCCCTTCTCCCTATCCGCCCACCAAAACAAATTCGGCAGTCCAGCCCACCACGCCGTATTGCGGCCCCTCCCCGTCGCACCCGGATGAATAGTCAACATAAACGTCAATCCCCACCCCTGCTCCTGCTCCTTCGGCTGGGGATACAGCTCTGGAATCGGGTTCGTGAGCTCAGGAGTCGCAGCTTGGATGGGATCACGTCCGAAATTCGGCATGTCTGGGATTTGGTTGCTGAACATCTCGTCGACTGTTTCGGGTTTGAGGATTTGCTTTCCTGTATTTGGGGAGGTGCCATTGTTGAGGAGGGTGGCGATGATTTTGACGTATTCGCGGGGTTGGGCGAAGAGGCCTGCGCCAGCGGAGTTGAAGATGGTCTTTTGTTGGGAGGGGGTGTTGGCGTAGAGGGGACCGCGTAGGAGGTGTTCTCGTGTGGTGATGTGGCCGTCTGGGTAGCGTTGGTGCATGTGTGCGAGATTGTCTTTCATTGATTGTGGTGGGAAGAAGGACATATTCTTAATGCCGAGGGGAGAGAAGATATTGTTGTTGATATAGTCGGAAAGCGATTGTTCGGTTGCTCGCTCGACGAGAACACATGCCCAGTCGATTCCAGTCTGCATGTGTTAGTGATGTAAAGTTGGGGAGCGGGAAGTCCTTACGCCATAGTTGAATTTGGCACCAGGCTCGAATAGCAAAATAGGTTCCATGTCCTCAATTCGACCAGAAAACTCATCGATACCTCTTGGAAGACCAGCCTTCTTAATCTCGGGATTGAAGAAAGTGTACCCCAAGCCAGCTGCTCAAGATCAGTATTCATCACATGACACTCCTCATCCTCTCATCCCAAGCCGTCACAGAATAGACTTCAAACAGAAAAACTCACAAGTATGGCTCAGCAATTGCCTTAACGTAATACCAGTTTTCTTCTCCTTATAAATCGGCCTATCCTTCTCGTCAAACCCCTCCAAAATCTTTGCCTTCTTCAACTCCGGCGCCAATTTCCCCACCAGCTCCGCATCATCCAAACTCAATTTACCTTGATCAACAAGCTGCATGCACGCAATCCCACCTACCATCTTCGTGCATGATGCAATCCAGAAGACGGAGTCGAGAGTCATCGGCTCTTTAGTTTCCGCACCTCGTTTGCCGGAGGCGTGGGAGAAGATCTCGTCGCCATTTTTGTTGACGGCTACGAAGACGAAACCGGGGATTTTGTCTTTTGAAGAGGTTACGTCGTCGATTGCTGAGTTTGTTAGTAAGTTTGTAAAGTAAGGTGCTATAGATTTTAGAACGGGGAGGAAAGGAGGACAAACTCTTTCGGATCTTGGCGGCGCTCGCTTCATTGATCGTGTACCCTTCTATTTTGGGAACTGTGCGTGACGACATATTGTTTGTCTTTTGTAGGAACCCGGGAACAACTTTTAGCAATATTAAAGGCTTGCAAGAAGAAAACCAAGCAAGTAAAGGAAGGGGACATAAAGATGTAGAACAAAATCTCGGTAATGGCACCATCTAAGCTGGCTGGGACTGGACCGCGGGGTAAGTTGCGGGGTAGAGTCCTCGATCTAAGAACCCCTCTTCCAGTCTCAGCCCCACGAACCCACTGGTGCTAACTACTGGCTGGCTGGGTCTGAAAAGAAAATTATTGTGTGGTTTCCAAGTTTGTAGTCGTCAGAAAAGGTTATTCCCGTGGTCTAGTTCGGAGCACCGGATTCAAATCAAGGGGAGTCTTGGCATGAGGTCAGGAGGTATCCTGCGCACTTGTGCGATACTGTAAGTGAAATGAATGCCGCGGTAAAAGTAAATCAAGAAATTCTATTGTGGTATCTCTCTAGCTCTATGTCTAGTCTTTGCGCTCAAATCTATCCCATCCAGGTCTTCTTGTCACGAAGTTCTCATTTCTCGCATCTGAACTCCATCAGAGCGGAACCCATATTCAGCACCCAGCGTCGCGATGCCTTCTGCATCATTTCATCCTTCTGTTACACAAATTTGCAGAACAAAAGTACTTAGGTGGCCATTGACTCAAAGTCCATCTCTGGTATGAAGAAGCTTCCGCCTCATTTAGTCATTTCGAGGACCTCCAACTGCAGTGTCTTGAACAGGCACCGATTCGGTGCTGCCAACATTTCGATTTCTCAAAGCAGCATCACCCTTCTCATTGTCGCTACTATCACCTCCAATCTTGGTCTCTTCGTCACTGTCAATGAAGCCATATTGTCTTGACATAGCTTCTACCTCCTGGTTAGACAAGAATGGCATATCGTAACTGGCCTTGACGTAGGAGATATTCTCAAGGTATCCCTTTGCGAAGATGAGATCGATTTCCTCCAAAGAGCGCTTCTTCGTCTCTGGGTAGAAGAAGTAAATGATTGGAAGGAAGCAAGCGTTGACAATAGCGAAGAAGAGATAAGTTCCCCATTTAATGTTCGAGATCATGACGGGTGTAACCATGACAATCAAGAAGTTGAAAAGCCAATTGGTGATTGTCGAAACCGCATTGGCTTTCCCACGAGTTCGAAGAGGGTTGATCTCTGCTGGATATAGCCATGGGAGTGGTAGCCAAGTAGCTCCGAAAAATGCGATGTATGTGAAGAGACCAACACCAGCTCCCTTAGCCGAAGGACCCTTCCCATCATCTGGGATTAAACAAGCAAAGACCAATACCATACTCAGGCACTGTCCGATGGTACCCCAAAGGAACAGTTGACGACGACCAGCACGTTCAATGATGAACCAAGAAACGGTTGCGAAGATTGAGTAAACAATCATGTTGACTCCTCCGAGCAACAAGGCAAGGTTGTGGTCGACTCCAATGGCAGATTGAAACAAAATTGGGAAGTAATATATAACGGCATTGCATCCCCCTAATTGTTGAAATAGCTGGGAGCTTGATCCCAAGAGTAATCGGCGGAAATGTTGAGTCTTTCCACCAGTGAACAGAGCAGAGTAGGGGACCTGTCCTCCAGCATGTCCACTAGCCTTGATGCCATCCACAATCAGGGAATGTTGGAGAGTAACCTGAGCGTTCGTAGTCTCGAGGCCACTGAGAGCAGCGATGACATCAATGGCATCTTCATGTCGGTCTCGCATAACCAACCATCTGGGTGATTCGGGGAGGAAGAAAATGCCGACAATGAGAATTACACCGAAAATGGTCTGGAAAGCGATAGGGAATCGCCAAGTCAGGTCGTCGGGTCCATAGGACGCGCCGTAGTCGATCCAGTACGCAATCATGGTCCCGAATGCGATGATGCCTCCTTCAATGCAAATGAGAAGGCCACGGTTGGTGGTACGACTGCACTCGGCCTGATAGGTTGGGATGGTGGAAGTGTTGATACCGTTTCCGATACCGGTTATGGTCCTTCCGATGATTAACTGAACAGTTGCCTTGGACCCCTTGATAGCGGTGATCTGGATGATGACTCCCAAGATCATGATAATGCCGCCAAGCATCATCTAGGACGGTCAGACAGCTTCAACGAAAAGAAGAGTGGAGACTTACAGCTTTTCTCCGACCAGTCTTGTCTCCAAAACCGAGAATCAAGATCGCACCAAGCAAACAGCCAATTTCGTAGATAGCAGTGACGAATCCCTGGTAGACAGAGTTGTCCTTGGTCTCTGGGAAGTAGGCATTGAATGGGTCCGCTGAAATGATACCAGACATAACACCTTGATCATATCCAAAGAGAAGGAAACCAGTAGTAGCAATCGTTGAAATAACAAGACCAAGAGGTCGGCCCATGAGACCGGCATATGTCTTTACAGTAGACACACTGCCAGCTCGTTGGGGTCGTTGTTCTTCCATGTTGGCTATAGTGTACGGAGAACACAAAATAAAGATCTCTGGCTCAGCCAGGAAACAAAACTATAATTCGAAAATGTGATAAGGGTATGGAGAGCTTGGGCAGATGCAAAGAGGATGAGAGTAAGATGATGGAGTAGAGGATAAAATGTGGGAAGAGGGTGCTGTTATACTTGCCAGCCATCAAATTCCTGTCAAGTTTTTGTCCAAACATTTTGGATCTTATCCACTATTCCCAAATTCTTTTCAGGATCAGGCTGGGTATTCGTCGCATCAGCCGGAGGGTCGGGTAACTTTCTGCTCTCAACGCCTGCAAGATCCGGAGCAGAGTCATGTTAGCAGCAAGTTCATCTGTTGAAATTTGATGTTTTCACAAACGATCGACATCTGTTTACCAATATGAGGATTCCTGCCGTAAGGCGGTGTCCATTTTCATTCTCTTGCTTCACGGTGATTGGGTATAGTGTTCCTTCGCGAGAAGGATCTGATTTTGACGAGAATAACGGCGCCATGGCATTGATCCACACCATCGTCATCGAGTGGATTGCGGGGACTCCAATTGGAGAGGATAAGCAACGGCAAGAAAGCCGAGGAATAACCAGGAAGCTTTTCAGGCACAAGCGGGAAGGGCGTTTGCTTATTTATGAGCCGCACGGTACTGGAGTATGTCTCTATGCCGCTGACATGCTCTCAACACAACAGTTCTAAGCAGCATAACATCACAGGTACGCCTAATTAAGAGTACAGTGGCTCCAAAACCCTGGGACTGGAATGTTATCGCCGGTGGTGGAGTCCCCCATCTTCACCAGACTGTGCGATGTCTGCATGTCGACGTCAGATGTAGCGCTTTGGAACGTGAAGTAAATGTGACCGAGACAGTTCCGAAGCTTTCTCTTGCTCGTCCACAATTGTTTGCTGCACCATTGATCAGAGGCGTTTTATTGTGGAATCGTGGACCCAGTAGCCTTGATGTAGTATTCCGATATTTGTGGGTTCGTGGGTCCTGATAGCCTCATGTAGAAGGCTGGTGTGCAGCCTTTTCCAAGTTTTGTGGACGTTCTCAAGACATCGGCTCGTGCAAGCAGCTCTACAGTCTCTTCTTCAGCCTCCCCAATCACGGTAGAGGATACGATCGGATATGTTTCCAACAGTTGCATGTGAGATGCGGGTGGTATTTATGATGGATGAGCCAAGAGAAGAACGCGGGAAATGCCGAGGTGTTGGAGCAAGAAAAATTTGGTGTAAAGGTTGATTTAACCTTCATCACGTGTCTGAGATCAATTCTACCACTAGGAAATGACAGACATTTATTCATGAATGCTCCATTGCCCACGGATGATGGAGTCTCTTAAATATCGAATCTTCCATCGCCGTGAGTTGAAGTGGCTTGTCCGCAGCCAGTCTCTTGAGGTGGCTCTTCAAGGTGAAGACGGCTGCTAATTTCTCCTGGGCCTCACTTCTGTTGCCCAGATCCTGCTTCATATATACACTTCTTATTTGATTGAGACGTCGGTATTTCTTTCCCACTGCATCATTCTGGCCTTTGAGTTATCAAATACATCCTAAAGCCTGCCTGCCAGGACAGAGCCCGTTTCAGTGTTCTGATATCACGTGCGATCATCTCCTTCCTCGCTAGGTACCTTAGGTACCTAGGCGAGCTACCTAGTAGGTACCATCTTCTCTCCCTACGCGAAACACTTCTAATGTCTTGCTTCGCTGTCCATTACTCTACATTGCCCTGCCTTGGGAGTCTTTCCAATCTCTCTCACGCACAAAGACACGTGCAAAATTACTCGCTTTTCAATTCCCATATCTGCACGCATCCTGAATATTGCTTCAGGAGCACATTCTCCGTCAGGAGCTTCCTCCGCAAGGAGATACTCTCCGTCAGGAGGAAGCTCTCCGCTGCGATATGCAACAAGAATATAATCAAAAATCCTCTCATATCACCATGTTTCCGGGTTCGATGTAGCAAAAAAACTTCTGCGATTCAGATGTCTACAGCCAGAGTTTCCGTTTAGCGCGGTGCGAGTCACGGGAGCTTATTTCTCTTTAGAGTTCACGAGTCGTGCTAAAGTTGATCGTCGTGCAGGACCTCCGGAGTGGCAAAAGTCTACCCAGTCACGTGTAGCTCGCAAACGTGATGCTCTGTGTTATTTTCCAACATGGAAACTCAATAAGTGTGCATTACACATGGGTCATTTCATAAAAACTGTATGAAAGACAGATTATAAATGTTTAGTTTTAATATGCGGTACCTCCTCCTTCCAGAAACACCGCATTTATTTATATCAGACACACTCGCTGGACGTCGAACGTCTCTTGCTTCTTGCCAAAGAAAACCACAGGCAAGTCCACAAACCCTAAGCTAAGCAGGGCACGAAACACAACGAAATCTCCTTTATCTTCATAGCTTCCAGTCAGGATCAGTCAGTATCCACTAGCTTTCGAATCTTCAAACCCATAAATCTCGCGCAACACGGAGCGGGATGGAGTAAGTAAATATTGACACCCGATCCGGTCACGCAGAGCTCTTGGTACGCAGCCAGTATCCGGGATTTTAATGCCAGCCAGTAGCATTCCGAATCTAACAAAGCTCTGATCGGGTTGTCCGCCCAGTCAGACGGTATCTCGGATGTGCATACCGAATAAACCAAGTCATCCAGGTTCGCTTGCCGCTCTGGCAATAGTGATACACGGTGGAAATGCGAGCTGCCACAAAGTTCTCACTCAAATGTCGTGCACCAACCAAGTCACAGCTTTTCGTTAGTCATACCTCGTCTTTTCACTTGCGGTACAGCTGATATGTAATACTGTAGGCAGGTTTCCGGTAGCTGGCATACTAGGTAGCACGATCTGTTTCAGCCTAGTCCGGACCAAACAAAGGCTTCTCAGTCATTGTCGATCTCCCATTTCGTGCTACTTGAGGTCTCACTCCGACATGCAACAAAATCCCCCGACCAAGTACTAGCCAGCGCAAATATCCAATGATCTGTTTGTTAACCGTTACATTCGGGTGATTGTATTCATTCGTCTCCGTTGCGACTTGCAACAGGACAATAGGTGTCGCACAGTTGGAAGACGGAAGAGGGGTCTTGTTCACAATTATAAAGAAAGCTGAGACTGAAAACAGAGCAGATGGAGAAACTCAATATGATTCGAACATTTCCACAACCTTATCAAAGGTCGTATGGAAGGGGCATACATTGCCGATATTTGTTTAGGATTCTTTGCCCTTTGGAAACGGCCATGGGAAATGTATCCCGTCAACCATCCCGAAAAATGAACTGCAATCTCCCCCCGTATTTGTACGCCAATACGCCAACATCGCACCACTTGTCTAGTAATACAGCTTCCAAACGCCTTTTTGACAACTGCCCGTCGTAGAGGCAGCGGTCCAGAAGTATGCTCGTCCATCGTGTATCGAACATAACCTTCGACAAATATTTGTCCATGTGTGCTTTTCTCGTTCACCTCTTCGGCCTCGAAGCTCGTGGTAGAATGGATGTTGGGTGCCGCGAGGGAGTGGAGTTTATCCACAGAATGAAGAACAGACTAACCCAAGGCTATGGGTATTCGAACGCATAGAGGGCGGCGAGGTAATTGGGTCGCCATGACCGAGGAGAGAGTATTGACTCCATCGCAGCTCCAAGTGACTTAGAGGCCGACCTTGATCATGGCACCTCCGAGCTTGGTCAGGAAGTAGTTCCAGAGCTCGTACGTCTCGAACCAAATAGCAGAGAATACTCCACACATGTTGATATGGGTTGGCAGAGGCTGCAATGTATGTTTGGGAAGTGTTTTGATGAGGTATGTTTGTGGCAAATAATCGTGGTATAGAATGATTGAGAGTGATTCCTGAATTGGGAGACCGAACTCAGGCACAACATGTTGACCTACCTACCTATATACTCCTGAGAGGGCTTAGTGACCGGCAGACCCATATAACTTGGGGTATCATCCGAGAGCTCCTTGAAAAGACTCGAACTAGACACTGATGTGCTGAAAGATGTAGAACTTTCGCCAGATTCTTCTTCCTTGTATGCCATGATCGCAGGAGCTGACTTTGAACCACGCAACCATGTGGTAAAGAGAGCTTTACTCGCCGTGTTCAGGGGCTGCTTCTTGGATTTCGGCATGATGACAGTTTGGTGTGTTTCAATAATCTACCATGCCAAAAAGAAGTCAGTGATCTGATCTTAAGGTTGCCTCAATGTAGAATGTCACGAACATACCTTCAGTCTTTATAAATCCCCGGGCATTCATGCAAGAAGGATTTGACAGGCACTACAGCTGACACGATCTCAAATACTCCTGGCTCCTCCAGTGGCATCAAGAGTGTTCAGTGAAATTAAATCGACGCGTCGTAGATCTGAACCCCAAGTTAGCACTGTCAAAGTAGTAAGATGGAGAGGGGACTTACCAGTAGCGGAACTCGAGTTGGACGGAAGTAACAGCAGAACCAAGACCAAGACGCGTCAGATAGTTGCCAATGTCTCCAGTGGGACTTGAGAGATTAACTAGCTTGTTTGGACTTGGATTCAACGCGTTTTGGGTGTCCTGATGGATCTGCAGCACCGTCAGTGACCATTGACCAGCATTTCAATTTCCGCAGCCTCCCTTGAGAAACGAGAACGAAAGTTGGAGTCTAAAAGAAGGCAGTGGTGATATTGGAGTCTTTGGGACAATGGCTGGAGGCTTGCCTCACTGGAAAGTGCCTGAGGTCTGCCATAGCATGAACAAGTCTGCACGATCAAATGGCATGCCCTGGACTTACCTTAAAGGATGGGCGCGTTACTTTACCAAGATCTTCATGGAAGAATCAAAGACCTTGTATCATCAACCCTCGGACGCGTCAAGTGCAGCAAGATCTGGGACAGATTAGAAGATGCATCAACGAACTGGGGATTTCCATCTTACCTCGAGACGACGAAGCCGCAATTAGGAACACCGTCAACGTCCTTGTACTCGCAGAAGGACTGGTGACAAGGAATGAATGTTGCGTGGTTTTCAGGGAGAAGAGATGAAGGATCCGGAGTGAAGATGTACGGAGGTTCAAGAGGGCAGTCTCGACCGTTCCTTCCGTGTTCGGAACTCGCTTAACATCAACATGGAAGGCACGACCCGCGAATACCACCAACGATTCCAACCTCAACCACGAGGAAGACCAATATGATATGAGAGGAGCCGTAGGATTATAGTGACATGTTCGCAGGTGCCGAAGCAATATGTTGAATGATCTGCTGTCGAAGTGATAGAAGGGTGCGAGAAACGTCGGAGTTTGTCTTGTACGCAACCGTAAGAAAGCAGAGTTTCTGAAGTATGGATGCATTCGTTAGAATGGTATTCGTGCAGCGAACGATTTGTCGATGCAACGTTTTGAACCAGATCGTTGGATTGGTGTGTTGCATGTTCTGGACTATTAAGGTGAACATATTGGCAGAAGGCGGTCTCAGTGTTGGTAGGTATGATCATGATGTAGATTGAGGTCGTGGTCTTGTTCTGGATTCGATTCGAGAGTTCAGTTGAAGGCATTGAAGGGTGTGGAAATGTACTTTCGAGCGGAAGTTGGATTGATTTTAAAAATGCAGCATCGAACTGGCCCGCTGGCTTGCAATGTTACCAGGTAGAGTCGATTTGGGTCTAACTCGTGGGAACTGTATTTGCGAGGGCGAGTCGAGTTTGAAGAAGCTGGACGATGATTCCGACGTTTGTTGAAATGAACCCTGAATTGATTAGCATATATCTTCATCATTTCAATAGGGTACCTACCAAGGACCAGCCGCACCAGAGGCACCAGACGCGGCAGAACCTCTCGATGTGCCAGGTCGAGAGGTTGGGCAGTTTTATGTCATGCCCAGGACAATTGAGTTCCACTTCCCAGCACACCGTGAAGATGCAATTGGAATGCAGATTAGGTGTCGTTGAAGTTCCTAACTGGCCATATTTGTGTGATACGTTATAAGACAAGGAGAAAGAGCTTGGCGGATCGCATCACTAGCTGCAACTTGCAAATTTATGATCGCAGTGGTATTTCAGCTCGTATCTGGAGGGTAAGAGCGCTTGCTGTGTGGTGCTAGAAATTGTTGTCGACCGCAGTGGACACCTCGATCTTCGTCGGGAACGTAGAAGGTATGTGCTGCGTTGAAGAAGGGTTGCTATCAAGGTGAAAGAGAGACGGTGTTGTTGATATCAACAAATGAAGTCGGAATACAACGAAGGTGAAAGTGAGCCGCAACAGTTATGGCAAAAGTGGGAAGATTTAGGAACAGATGTGATGGGGGATTGTGGTGTAGTGAGGAGGGTCTATTTACCTTGGCCACTCACCTTGCGTCACTCTCCTGCGTTCAAGCTGGACTGGCCTGAGGAGAAGGAGCTTCTTCATACAGATCGAAGGCTCTGTGATCGTGGGAAAGACTGTTTTAAATATGATCGCAACGCCTCAAAGGAGCCGATGGATTAGTTGGTATGTTTTCTACTGCTTCCTGCCTCTATCAAGCTTTCGTGGAGCCCGTGGAGATCGAGGACAATGGTGGCAAAGCATCGATGGTGCTGTTTAACGAGGAGGAAATATTAGCAGTGTTCACTCTCCACCGAGAATTCGCAGAATTAATTGTGTCTTCAAAGTGAGGGAGAGGCAAGGTAATGGGATGAGTGCTGTTCAGAGATCAAGAGGATAGTCATGGGGAGGAGGGGAGACTTACCTTTCGAGATCGAGGATGTTTTTCAGTATCGAAGGCTTACGAATGATGCTTGATGCCGGAGAGCGTGACATGTGGCAGAGCTCTGTCACAAAATGGCTTTGTAAGTTGAGATTGTGTGATGGTTTAGGTTTGTTGCGATTGTAGAATTTATGTTGGTGGGAGATGACCCCTGTCAAGCTAGCTCGCTTCAATCAAACATCAACAAACCGACAGTCTCCACTTTTATCATTCTGGAAGATAGCAGAATGTGCTTTTTGACCTGCTCTCGTACAGTGTAGTCTTAAGAGGTCAATGAGGGTTCTGCCTTCGCACTCCGCACTCTTTTGAGCGGCTTTCAGTGTTCATTGGGGACCTGTGTGCACCTGACCTTAGGTACGAGGTCATTAGTATGAATTTCGGTCATCTACCTTGCTCCATATAAGCCCTTTAAGCAATAGGACTTCGTCACCCCTTCGGAGCAGCACTGTGCATGTTTCCTATTGCGTGATCAAGAAACGTCTACCTGTTTTATCAAGATACATAGATATCAGAACAAATCTACTGGCCGGAAACAGAGCTTGCTATAGTTCAGCGACATAAAGGATGCAATTTCACATCTCGCACAAGATAATCATTCCTTTTTGCAGACACAGCTTTCCCCCATTCACCTACAACCCGCTGCTTCTCACTTTAGGGGCTAAGAATGAGGGGCGAACTTTTGGAAAAACTAGAATCAAGACTCTATCGTATCAAAACGGATGCGTTACTTCATTGCATAAACTACTTGGATCGATTGATGTTGGCAGGTCTACGCCATTCTAATTGAGAACGTGCCTTAACTACCCCAGGTAGACTGAACCGTGGTCAAAATCAGTCTCCGCAAAATTCCAATACAACTCTAACGCAAAATTCACGAAATACAGCGTGATATTGAGAAGGATGATGCCTCCTCCAGGGCCAGGTTTTAGGAACTAGGTAAACAACGGATCGGTAAGCTCATTCTCATGTACAGCAGTTCGCTGACAAGCTTCTCTCGCACTGCACTAGGAATTCTTAAGTGAAATCACGGCGCATTGAGAAATTCACTTCCTTGTCGCCCCTCAGCTCACTCTTCCCACCTCATGTCATCCTCCCCCTCGCCTCCCTACCTCACCCCTCATCATCGCTAAATTTGCCCCCCAAACATCAATTAGCGAGTCACAATCCCAGCACGACAGGGGAGCGGCCGCACCAGCATGAGAATCTCACTCCCACCCTAACTACGCCTCACACTTGTGTACACTCATCTACACCTTTACAAGCAGCAATTATTCCGTATCAACCAAAGAAAGGCTTGGAATCGTGAGCGATAGAACGCTATGTTACGGAGAAAGGGCCGGACCTTCGCAATTAGCGCTTGTCCGTGGATGTGGGTGCGGTGCGGTGCGGGTACCAACAATTCGCGCCGCACGTTGGGCAAGCAAGGAGCTATCTATGTTGGAGTGGGCTAGCAGATGGTGGATATGATGGTGATGGTGTTAATAATGTGAGACATATAAATACTGGACGATGTCGCACGATTCTGATATTTTCTACAACACTCATCGATCACTTTTTCAAGAACTGTTGTTCTGCAAGAAGCAATCGATACCAGCCGAGACGTGCGAGTCGAAAGAATACACACACTTCTCATATTTATATCCTCATCTCCATCTTTCATCCTGAGTCCAAACTTCAGATTCTCTCGAAACACAAACCCAAACATCCTCAAAAATGTCCACCCCAACACCAACCCTCCTCCTCATCGGCTCCGGCCCTGGTCTCGGCATCTCCATCGCCAAATCATTCGCCACTCACTCCTTCTCCAAGATCGCCCTCATCTCCCGTAACAACACTCGTCTTCTCTCCGAAAAAGCCAGTCTCGAATCCTCCGTCCTGGAATCAGCAGGCAAGCAAATCGAAGTCGAGACCCGGAGCGTGGATATTGCCGAGAGTGAGAAGTTCAAGACTGTTTTGAAGGAGGTGGGTGAGTGGGGGACGGTGACGTGCGTGGTGTTTAATGCGGCGAGGGTGCAGCCGAGTGAGATTTTGGTGGAGGGGGAGGAGGAGATTGTGAAGGAGTTTATGGTTCGTTTCTTCTCGTTCCCCAATTTCCTATCAACATTCCTCTCCCTCGATTGGCAAATATCAAGTATGAATTCGACCGTGAGATTGTTGCTGACTGTTGTACTGAACTAGATCACAAACATCGCTCTTTACACAGCTGCTCAATGGGCGATGCCAATCTTGAGCAAGCTGCCCGTAGAACAAAAACCGAGTTTCTTGGTCACGAGTAGCTTGTTGTGGAAACATCCATATCCACCATTCTTCTCGCTGTCGATGGTGAAGGCTAGTCAGAGGACGCTGGTGCAGTGTTTGGGATTGGCGTTTCCTGGTATGTTTCTCACTACTCCTTTGTAATCTCTTTGCTCCCGAAACATTATCTACCCCACGGTGGGGTAACTATCGATTGGGAAAATAGGATACGAGTCAACGTGATATGACCATGCTGACTGAAATCAGATGTCCATTGCGCTCTGTTGAATGTAGCCGGGCAGGTGTCTGAAGATGATAAAGTCTTCAACCCCACAGCCATCTCGGAGAAGTTTTGGGAGTTGTATGATCAGGAGAAGGATGCTTGGACATTGGATTTGGATGTTCTTGCTCCACAGTAAGCCCTTTAGTTGAATGCTGCTGTGAAGAATTTATGGTCGGTCTTTTTTACTGTGAAGGCCTGACCGGGGTTGTGGTTCAATGTGGTGTGAGGAATTGAGATGGCTATTTTGTAATGCTTTCCTGCTTAGCAGAAGAATTCTGTACCGCTGTGGAGAATGCGTTCGATCTCACGAACTGCTGAGGGTGTATTGATAACGCTGGAATTTGAGATAAATGGAACGTTCTTTCGGACTTTTCGGGTCTTCGAACTCCGCGTGTCCATTTTGGCGATTTGCCGACATGTGACCTTGTGGAAACAATGAATCATTCTTCTTGGAATGAACAGAAAGTTTTCGAGACATCTAGGCTGTGAATAAGTCTGATGCTGCTGCTGGTAGCTTCGACGTCTTCTTTGATGACAGTAAATGACAGATTAAGCGACAGAAAGAGAGAGAGACGATATGAGATGCAAGAATATTGGTGTTGCATGTGACAAATGGAAGAATCTCAGAAAATGGACTCTTCTTACCAATTTCTTCAACGCTTAGTATCGGATTACTGATGCATCACACATCCCACTCTCGCTTCAACTCCTCATCTCCTATATCAGTGCTGAGCAGGTCTCGATAACTCCGTCTTTGCGTCACTACTCCTCTCATGATGTGCTGCATACAATAGCTTCTCAGCAAACAAATCACTATCCAACGTCCTCTTCACAGCAATCGTTCTCCAAGCTGGAGTTCCAATATCCTTGATCGCCTCCAAATCTAAATCCAAAATTGATCTCCACCTACTCGAGACCCTTGCCTGCCATCTCTGGGAAGTGGAAACTTCAGAGAAGTAAACTTACCAGACAATAGCCCCCGCTTGAATAGCCGTTTTCCAACACATACGGTCAAAGAAGAATCCCAAGATAAGTGCTCCGAGCCATGATCCAGCAGCCATGGAAGCAGTAATGCCACCATGCGTGCAAGATTTCGGACCCCTTCAGTTCTCCTGATCATTGAACCCTGGGTCTTGTGGTCCTTGGTTGAAAGTAGCGGAGGTATGGCTGTGTAGATGTGATAGCGCTCATGGAAGCGATATCGAATCCAATCAAGCCACTTTCGACCACGGCGATGCCTGTAAAAATGTAAATCTTGCCAGTATACCACATATTTGAAGTGATTGATGTTAAGATACTCGAAAGAGGTAGACAAAAAGGAAAAATTTTGCTTTCCTCGCCGTAGTATATGCTTCGGTAAGCAACAGGTGATGTTCGTACTTCAAATTATTCAAGCTACAGATGCCGAATACCGTGAAGCAGACAAAACAACATCCCACCCGCATCAGTCACGACGAGATCTGGAGTCCCCAAGACAACAGAGCAATCCCCCGCGAAAATAGCAGACAGAAACACATGTGACTGGACCCAGCAATCCATTGGCGCACAAGTTCGCCGTCACTGGACAGCTCACGTATTTGCACCACGCCATTATCTACAGCGAAAAATAGAGTGCTCTTTCCAGTAACTCAATGATAATACAAGTATGCAGGACTCGCAGTCAAGTATCACTGAACTGCAAAGACAATAAAAAAATATATATATATCCGCCGTTTCCCGCGGCCCATACGAAGGATCGAGTGGATGCGTTTCAGGCGCAGACGAGACGTCCCTGGATAATCTCACTCTCGTCTGCCGCGCGCGAACGACCTTCTAAATTGGTTCAGATCCCCGAGATAAAGGTCGCTTGAGGCTCTTGGATTCTCCATCTTTATTTCGTTTGTCTGGTACGCCTAATTTGGCGAGAAGAAAAGAGTCAATGATGGATGTTGAAGGTGAAAGGAGAGAGAGGGAGGAAGGATGGTGATAGGAAGTCTTGGCCTTCGGGAAGGAAAAACATCACGCCGCATCGTGACTCCCTTCATCTTCAACATCCATTGACTCTTCCATCCTCCAAAAACCGTTCATTCCGAGTCAATTAAGAACGTACGAGCATGCCTAACAAACACAAACTCCATCCCAAAATAAATCACCTTACTTCACCACAAGCCAAGCCCCACACGAAGCCAAACGAGGTCGGATCTCCACCTCAGATGACGAATCAACCGCGTCCCACTTCCCCCAGATCTGGGACGTCTGATCTCCCCCAAACCAGGTCGCGAATCAGGTGACGCGGCATTCGAAAAGGGGAGCGTTGGCATTCAAGTCCAAGTCCAAGTTCGAGGTAATCGTACCCGAGTAGTCGAAGTTCGCATCACTTCTCTTCCCGGTGTCAACCACATCGCCGCAGGTGCTTGAAACATGGACATGCCTCTTCGTACATGCATGGCATGCGTGACCGAAGCGAGCAAGAAAACCTTCAGACCAAGACCACCTCATGCGATAAAACTAGAAGGAAAGGTCGGGCTCGTCGAAATTGAGGGATTTGGGGCTGACTGAACGGCCGGCTTGAATCATAAGGTTTGTGTTGGAGGAACACAGAAGGGGATGGGGCGTGATTCAAGCTCGCTCGCGAAGGGGCCACCTTTGAGTCCTGTCAAGTCTCATAAAAAGGGAACCATCAATGCTTGCCCTCGTGCTTGTCTAACTCAGTGAGTGAGTGAGTGAGTGGTTGGCCTTTCCCATCCATCCATCCATGTTCGTTGCTGGGGATCGATACAGTAGTCGCATGGTTCGGTCCCGACGTTAAGGTTGACTTCCCGGGGATGTGGTTCCATCCAAGTGTGTAGCGAGAGTATATTTCCCTTTCTTCTCTTTCGGAAGGCTGGAAGTAAAGCTGCCGAAAGTTTATATAGTAGGGGCTATGAGTTGCGTGGATGAGGGAGGTTCCGATAGATTGTTACCTGGGAGGTTGTATTTTGATATCGTGAATGTTTCATGATGGAGGCAGCGGCTCGATGTTAATGATCAAGTGGATCATATACGTACTTACAACCAGCTGTATGAATTGCGGAGATATGTTTGTGGCGTTGTTCTTCTCCGCGGTTTCAGTCGGACAATTACGGATCGTCAGTATATGTGGCTTTTGATGTGATAGTTGCTTGAAGGATGAACTGAGATCCACTCGCTCATTTACAGTACATTCGAAGCGTGTCGGAAGAATGCTTCTTTCTTTTTTCTCTGTCCGAATTTGTTCTACCAAACCCTCGGAAGTACTTGAGGTTCGAAAGAACAATGTCCTTCTTCAAGAATCTCTCTCTCCCCCTGAAATAGTGTCCATCTCAATCCTGATTAGATCCATGGCACGGTCCACATTTAGAGACTTGCCTTGTCAAGCAGACATACGATGGTTCAGATGATACAGAGGTGGCATACATCCAGCTTCCAGTCTCTAGAGACCATTTCTACTTACCTGCTAGGACGATGGCAGGCAATTACAGTAAGGACGTTCTATTTTCCATCAAGATTGTAGTGTCAGCAGAAGATGTATCGAGGTAATAGCAGGACCTCAGCCACCAACACTGATGAAGCCGGTACGATATAAACCAACAACACTACTTTTTATTGCTGGGCCAGGAGATGATTGCATTTCCTCTAAAGCCAACAGCGCCAACATTTTGATTAGCAATCCCTTTTCATCAAAGGAGTTCGCACAGCCCTGGACTTTATCAGCCAATACAACATCGTATTCGAACGCATTGAAAACCTCACAGGCGATAATATTAATATCATCTGTAACAACACCTTGCTTACCTGCTGCTCCCTCAAAACTCCAGACCAGCCAAAAGTCGGCTATCCACCAAACAGAGGCCATTGATGGGAATGAGTCGCAACACATCTTTTCAGATTGATTGACAGTGTTTCCGAGCAGAATGAATTCCACACTTCTTGCAACTAAACCTCAAGAACGTGACCCTCCGGAAAATATCTCTGCGAAAGATCCGGACTTCACTTCACTGGTATCTGCTACCTAAGGCATAACATGGAGCAATACAACGAAGCCGGAGACTGCAAAGTCATCTCACTTTTCCAACTCAAAAGACATTCTTTACAGTATGGGGTCAGTGTACGGAGGTACCCAGCGAGGATCCATCCAATTGCCATCGTCCAGTGCAGTAGGTAGTGGCGCTCCTCCATGCAAAAACATCCGTTCTTCTCAATGCCATTAGGTCAGCGATCGAAGGGTACTGCAGCTACTGGTTGGCTGCTGTGGTCCGTGGAGTGTAGTATTATTCTGCGCTGCGCGGGAACAGGGGGCTTCAAAATCAAAATTGTATCTTACGAAGTTACTGGACGAGAGAGAACAGCCAGCGCAGGAGCACAGCACGTGTAGGAGGACTCCGGCCTGCCCCTCCCTTGTAACACCTAGATTCTTCGATTCCAGCTTGTGGGGAAGGCCCAGCACTCTGGTGGGACACGCCGAAGGGCTTGGAGCCGCCTCGCAGTCGCAGAACAAAACGGCGTTTCGGGTGGTGCCAGGCGCAGATGTCGGACATTTATTACCTAGAAAAGGGGGAAAGGGAGGGAGACAGAGCCCAGTCAGACGAACACAGACCGAACAAACACACAGTTGTTTTGGCCCAGCTGCCCAGCTGCCCAGCTGCCCAGTCAATCATCGATCAATCAATCAACCAACTCGACAAGCCTCTGGGCTGGGACAAATTATTATTTCCGGGACCAGGAGGCTCACTCACTCACTCACTCACGTCTGTCTGCTTTAGGTGTTCGTTCGTTCCTGCGGCGCCAAGCTTTCTGATCTTTCGACCCTTTCGAGGGTTAATTTGATTCTTCCGAAGCCCTCCCTTCTCCCTCCCTTTTTGTTTGGCGGTGCATGCATGCATACCTGATTTACATCGATGCCCTTAACTGCGGCAGCCAATTATATCGTCGAGATGCTTCCGGGTTTGGTTGGCCTTCCCGTATTTCACTCCCTCTCGGCCCGCCTCATTATTATTTCGGAGATCATTATTATAATGCAAGGGCGATCTCCGTACGGACTTGCGTCTTGTCATTTCTTTCGTCCTGTTTTGAAACGAGCCAATAATTACGCCAGCCCGCGGTGAAGGCTCGCCTCAAGGTAAACACGCAAGCTTGTACGCAGGTGGCAGACTGGCAGTACAGTAGTGGTGAAGTTGACTCTGATCCTCCTCTGGTCTGGTCAGTTGTCACGGCCCGGGGGTCTGCAAGAATCCTCCTCCGTGATGATGTTGTTTGTGTAGCACAATCAGTCAGTCGTACGGGGTCCACGTCTCGCCTTTCGCCTGTCTGTCTCTTCTTCCTCCCCCGCTCTATTCAATCCTGTCTGTCCGTCCCTCTTCTTGCCACGGCCAGGCCAATCCTCTCTCCTGTCTCTTCACTTACTGTCGCAGCATGTCGTGGCTGAATGCGGGCAACTGGCTGAAATAGGCTCATGTGTTTTACAGGCTTCTGTAACGGCATGGCTTACTTGGCGGGTCGTCGTCCGCCTGGAAATAGCGACTGTGTGTTTCAGGGGCTGCCTTGGCGCCGGTGCGACCCTGCAGAGCGCTGCAGGTACAGTACCCTAGCTCGCCTAAGAAAGGGAACCCGCAGGGGTCTCAGGGGGCTAGCCGAGCTTGGAATTGAGTGTGCGTGTGTGAGAGAGAGCTTGTCACTATGGAGGGGCTTGAATCACTTTCAGACTTATCCACTCACAGCCAGCGGAAGGGGGAATGGCATGGAGGCATGGAGCAACCTGCATGGAGGGCATGCAAATCTCGAGATGGATCTGATCTGACCCTCTTTTCCTTCTTCGTCGTCTTCTTCTTCTTCTCCTTCTTCTCCTCCTCTGATATACATATCCGCCTCACACCCTTCCTCTCACATTCTTTGTTACTTTTCTGTTCGTTTGGTAGTGTTGTGTGTCTAGTTTTCTATTCTCTTCTTCTTCTTCTTCTTCTTCTTCTTCGTCTGATCTCCCCGCTGGTTCGATTTCTTTCGTTGTCTTTGTTGTAGCTGTGTCTATAAGGTACTATACATATCCGATCAGTCACTATGTTTTCCAACCGACTATCCACCGTCACGGTGGTGCTCGCACTCTTTTTCACTCTTTTCGTCACACTCGCTCAATCGACACCGACACCCAGAGGAGGAGAGAGGGTGAAGGGCCTCGGAGTCCCCATCAATAATGCAGACGCTTCCGACATCATCGCCAACAAGTACATTGTGGTTTACAACAATACCGCTAGCGATGAGGAGATCGAGACCTGCAGAGCCACCATTGCTACTGCTATGAAGAAGCGTAGCGTTCAGCGTGGTTTGGATGGACGGACGCTCTCGAGCCATATCGAACCATTTTCCATGGAGGGATGGAGGGGGTCGATTCTCGAGGCCGAGGATGCTATGATGTTGGAGATTGCGGATATGTCACACGTTAGTCCTGCCCAGTCTTGTCTCAAGCTTTGGCTTGTGTGGTGGGAGAGAATAAAAGAGCAGGGGGTGTAATTGAAGAAGCGAAGCTAACAGAGCTGCCCCTCCAGGTTTCTTACATCGAGGCCGACACAAAGGTCAAAATCAACGCTCTGGTATCGCAACCAGCTGCTCCAGCTGGACTGAGGCGCATTTCGCATGCCGCGGCGGGTGAGACAGGTTATATTTTCGACAACACTTCCGGAGCTGGTATTACGGCATATATTGTCGACACAGGGATCCGCACCACACATGAGGTAGGTTCTAGATCCTTGCCATACACATACAGAGAAATTCAGGAAGGAGTTGGGGAAATCGTCAGAATGGAATGGGACTGAATTGAGATCGGGAAAATAATGCTGATTTTCTTGATAGGAATATGGAGGACGTGCTATCTGGGGAGGAAACTTTGTCAACAACGTCAACACAGATGAGAACGGACATGGGAGTCACGTCGCAGGCACAGTTGGAGGAGCCACTTTCGGCGTAGCAAAGCAAGTCGAGCTGGTAGCCGTCAAGACTCTCGATGCAGAGGGAGCTGGTTCAAACTCCGGCGTCATTGCAGGTCTTCAATTCGGTATGCTCTCTCTCCCTTCCCTCATTTCTCCTCCCAAATCACATCCGTATCCCAAACCCCAAAGTCCCAATTCCAATTCCAACCCAACACAAATTGTCAGGACACAGCTAATTTCTCCCCCACAGTCCTCAACAACGCCACCGCCCGCGGCCTCGCCGGTAAAGCCGTAATGAACATGTCCATCGGCGGCTCCAAGTCCGCCGCCCTCAACTCCGCCGTCGCAGCACTCACCCGCGCCGGCGTGACCGTCGTCGTCGCAGCCGGAAACGAGAACCAGGACGCCGCCAACGTATCACCCGCCTCGGCCCCAACCGCCATCACTGTCGGCGCCGTGGACGCCAACGACGCCAAGGCATCCTTCTCGAATTTCGGTCCTGATGTGGATATTTTTGCTTCGGGCGTCAAGGTGCAGAGTGTGGGCATTACGAGCGATACTGCTAGTGCGGTGTTGAGTGGGACGAGTATGGGTATGTTTTTCTCTTCCTTTCCTTTCCTTTCCTCTCCTTTGCTTTTCCTCTCCTCCTTCCTCTCCCTCTCGCCCTCTCCTTTTGCAAGTCCAAATGAGTTGAAATAAAAATCCCAATCTAACAATCCCAACCAGCATCCCCCCACGTCGCCGGCCTCGCAGCCTACCTCATGGCCCTCGAGGGGATCACCGTCCCCGCCGAGGTCGCCGCCCGCATGAAGGCCCTCGCCCAATCAACAGGCGCCAGCGTCACTGGCGCTAATGCGGAGACGACGAAGCTTATTGCGAATAATGGGAATGGATTCTAAGCTTCTTTATTAAGAAAATCCAGGTCTTGCTGATGCGGGATACTGTTGCGTTGTGGTGCTGTGAATTTTTGTTATGTTTTGTTACTTTTTATAGAGGAGCGAAGAAGGGGCTGCATTGATTGCATGGAAGGGCGTGGCGTGGTTGAAGAGAAGAGTAAGGCATGGGAGTGGGTGATTGGTACCTGCTGTGTGGAGGGTTGGGACGAAATTGGAGGAGAGGAGCAGAGAGGCGGCGAGTGTGTAGGGTGGGGAGGGGAAGAGAGGAAGTTATATTCTGTTGTTTATGCATGCAATATACCCTTTTAGAAAGACGTTCGCGCTCTCTTCTCTCTTTCTTTCTTTCTTTCTCTCTCTTTTTCTTTTCTGGTCAAACCTGGCAGGGTCCAATACCGGATATTCAAGATTCAAGATTCCACTTCCCAATGTTCTCTTTTACTGAAGGAAAGAGCTTGGAAGGATGGTAGTGGACAAGCCTGTCTGCTAGTCAGCAAGTGCTGAAATTTCATCTCACCCCATCATCTTGAGTTTCTCTTTCGATTTCACGCCTGCATTCCATACCATCCTACTGTATCAACGGACGTTATTCGGGCAAAGTAACAATTTTCAGTAGAACAGCTTGGAAAATCTGCAGAGAAGAGTAACAAGGTTCATCGCTGGGATCACATGTTTTGTTTTGATTTGTTCTGGGCAAAGAGAGGAAGATTCGCTTATTTCCACGAAGTTCTTCTATTTTAATCGCTACTTTTTTCCCTTGAGCTGTTTCCCGTTGTTTCTGTATTTAAGTTGAGGATTTGAGGATCTTTTCGTACCTCTGGCGATGTGTTCGTGGATATTGTGAGTGCGCAGGCTGAGGGAGGGTTCTGGTGAGATTGACAAGCTCTTTGGAGCGGCATCATGAGAAACGTTCTCCACTACTTCGTCCTATTGTGGAATGTCTAGAGTGACAACTAAATTAGTAGAATTTCGGTGTGCACAGAGTGACAGAGCAACAGTGTCTGCGCAGGGAACAAGGCTCATATATGGTTCCGCTGTAAGTGAGCGAGTCCCAAAAGAATAAGTAGGTACTGGGATAGCAGGGTAGTTAGAATGTTCCATGCAACTTCTCTTCGTCCCGGTTCTCGATTACCAGCGCGGCAATGATAGGTACTTTGTTGTTGGAAGCCGACCTGCATATCTCCTGCACCTTTGTCTATTTTTGGAGGTATGTGGTACCGATCCCTTAATCTCTTTCTTTGATGTCTGTACATTCAAACAAGGAGCACTAATAATAGCCGCACTCATCATTGTTCGTTAGCAATAACAAAGTCATAGTCAATAAGAAGTATCTGTAGCTCTGATTCACACAAAGCTTCCGAGTCGCTTCAAAACGACCTCTGCCACGCCATAAATGCCAGCCTTTCCTTCTCAAACTCATTTCCAAACCGAATACTTTTAAATTTCGAAGACACAAAGAAACGAAAAGAAAACACATGCATATCTCGAAAATGCAAATCACAAACACCCTCGTAACACTTGGGCTCCTCTCCTCCGCCCAAGCAAGCAGACTCTTCGTCTCCTCGTACTCCGGCGACGTCGCGACCGTCGAACTGACCGACAAGACAAACGGAGTAGATCTCAAAGCCACATCCCTCTCTCAAGGATGCAAGTCTAGTCCTTCCTGGCTCCAATACGACAGCAAGACATCTGTACTGTACTGCGCCGGCGAAGGAAACCAGACTCCAGACAAAGCCGCTTTCACTTCTCTCAAGGTAGCAGCAGACGGCAGCCTGACTTACTTGAGTGACGTTACCACCGCGAATGGTGGCGTGAATACGCATTCATTCATTGCTGGAAAGGATAAATATATGGCTGTTGCTCATTAGTATGTTTACCCCCCCTCTCTTCTGAAACTTCAAGACTGCGAAAGCTAGAATGACTAACTATCAATCACAGTGGCGGTTCAGCAATCAGCATCATCAAAGCCACCGATCCAAAATCTCTTCAAATCACACACGCATACAGCTTTGTCTTTAACCCTCCACGCGGCCCAGATCCCGCCAAACCCATCGTCCCATTCATCCACCAGGTCGTCGTCGACCCCACAGGAGCCTTCCTCCTTGCACCAGATCTCAGTGGCGACGAAGTTCACATCTTTGGTCTACACGATGATGGACAGCTGACTGATCCTCCTGGACAGGCCAAGCTACTGTTCCCTGCTGGCAGTGGACCTAGACATCTGGCATTTTACCAGCCCGATGGTAAGAAGGGAAAAACGTATGTGTATGTCGTGATGGAGAAGACGAATATGCTGTATGGCTTTGAGGTTACGTACGCGAGCGGAGCCATGCAGTTTAAGAATGTGTATACGAAGACGATCTTTGATGGTGAAGAGTTGCCGACTGGTTCGGCGGCTGCGGAAATTACGGTCACTGTGAGTACACTCCATCTTTTCTTTCGTTACTGAACCCTTTTGATGATTGAAAACATATGCTGACAGCTCCATACAGCCAGACAACAAATTCCTCATCATCTCCTCCCGATCCGACAACCTCAACCCACCCGGACCAAACAGCCCAACTGCAACCGATACCCTCGTCACTTTCTCTCTCGACGCAACAACCGGCATCCCAAAACTCCTCCAGAAATTCTCAGCTGGAGGTAGTGCGCCAAGATCATTTGCCATCAACCGAGCCGGTGACCGCGTCGCTATCGCTCTAGCCAAATCAAACAAACTCGTCATTCTAGCTCGGGATATTAAGACTGGGAAATTCACCACACAGCTTGGAAGCTTGGATCTCGAGGCTGGGAAGGAGCCTAATTTGGTCACAAGTGTTGTGTGGGAGGAGGAAAGCGATCCCGATATTGTTGTCGCTGGGGGTGCAGCCGGAGGAGGAGGTGCAAGTTCAAGTGTTGTTAGTGGATCAGCACAAATTACTTCGACAGGTTCGTCAACACCACTTTCTAGTAGCTCTTCAAGCGGGGAGGAAATCACCCCAACAGGTACAGCAGGATCCTTGCTTCCGAGTAGTGCCTCAAGCGAGGAGGATACCACGACAGCGCAGCTCACCTCAACTGTCACGCACTCCGTGACAAAATCTGCATGTCAAGCATCTAGCCCGCCTAAGACCTCAACTCCAACTACCCTGACGAGAGAACTCTCCTCAATGATAAGCAGCGACGAGCTCGCTCCTTCAAATGCTGGAAATTCCCCATCCATGTCAACATCTCAACTAACCGCCTCGTCACCAGTAACAATCTCCGCGCCAGGATCAGTCTCCACACCAGTAACACTCTCCACACAAACACCAACACCAACACGATTCCCAACTACTACACCAGGTTCACAATCCAGCATCGTAGCAGCTCCTTCAGCTACAGGAAGTTCGTCCATCGTTTCTCAACCCGGGTATTTCGCAACGTCAGTCTCTGGCTCCGCCTCTGGCTCTCCTCCAGCCGCAAGCCCAAGCCCAAGTGTAAGTGCCAGTGCAAGTGCCGACTCCAACACAGATATCAGCAAACAATACTCCAGCACCAGCGTCATCATAGTGTCATCACAGTGTACAGCCGTCCCATCGCCGGTTCGAACGGGAGTTCCGCAAGGATGTAAAAACTACTATCAGGTGGTGAGTGGAGATACTTGTGATGGTATCTGTGAGCGGTTGAATGTTCCGACGAAGATGTTTAGGGAGTTGAATACGGGGGTTGGTGAGGATTGTACGGATTTGGAGGTTGGTGAGTGGGTTTGTATTTCGGCTTGAGGGGCAGGGCTAGGGGTGGGTGAGGAGGTGGTGATGGATTAAGGGGAGAGGAGGGTGAGCGTTGGATAGTGGCAATATAAAAGCGATAAAGAATTGACTGTATGATCTGGCAGCTAAGTCGGTGCTTTGGACTTTTGTTGGTGGAATTAAACGTGGAGTTTGTATTAGAAATTATAACATGCCTGAGCAGTGAGTATCAACATAGAAATTATCCCCCCCCAGAAAGAAAACTCGATAAGTACATGGCTTAGAGAGGTCACTCGATTGATCACTTGCCGTTGTATATTTACCACTCGTTCGTGCTCAATAATCAACTTGTTAGTAGTTCTTAAGTGTAACCATCGCATAAGAAAACGATTGCATGTTTCCTAGATTTGAAACCTGAACCAATATATTGAACTCGCCTAAACTGACAATCAAAATCAGGCGTGAAGGGCCACGACTCTCAATACGTGATACTAATTGTAACTTGAACGATTTGATGGCAACGACTCTGCTTGTTACTCTTGAAGAAATATGTATAGGTTTATGAAGTCGCTGTTCTCTATGATTGCACAGTTGAGTGCACCTTCGAGTGGCTCCGGCACTATCACGTGATCGGAAAGGGTCCAAGCGACAGGCCACGCAATGTCTCACCCGAGCTGAGATCAGGTCACTGGCGCGAGCGATGTACCCCGCTCTAAGCAGAAGTCTTTATCTGTGCAGCGACACCATTGCTTGAGCCCCCTCTAAGGATAAAGTAACAAGTCTCAAGGTATCGTTGGCACTGCATCTCGCTGCGGAGGCTTTAAAGCCCACCTGCAAACCCGTTGAGGGCGGCATTTTGGCGCTTTTAGTGTCCGCGATTAGCGTAACGACTATCACGATCACGGGAGCCTCGGGGATTCGAATCCTTCAGCCACAAAACCTGGATGTGTACATGTCAGCATTCAAAAGACTCAATTTCGACAAAACGTCGACGTATCGTGATTCAGCCTGTCCGGCTCATGTTTAGTTCATAGGTAGCTGATGGGTTGTAACCAAGTACGATATTTCAAGCCTTGAGGACATGGCAAGTCAGGCTGCTGAAAGATGTCGGTAAGTTTAGTCCAGCCTGATGAGGTGATGCAACGCTAAACATGTTTAGAACCTGTCAGGTATGAGAAAATCCTCACTTCAGAGTGTCTGGAATAACGGTGAATGTAGAAGCGGAAGGTGAGGTGTGGGAGGGAGCAGCCCATTTGCTTCAACTGCAAGAGATTGGGCCTCACATGCGAGAAGCCATTGAAATTTCGATGGAGAGATCAGACGATGTCAAGTGAGTGTAGGTCCTCGATTTTCGAATTATTGCTGATAGTTACAGCACGAATATCGATGTCGGGAACAACGTCGGAGAAAAGCTCCGTCTGGGATCCCGAAACAGATGGTCGGTCTACTGGAGGTGACTTCCCGGAAGATTTGTTAGAGAGTGTGGAAAGCCCACAGGATACTGGTACGTCCTGTTCTGTCTGTTCCATTAATAAGCTGATCTTATAGGAAATCGCTTCGTGAATACAACTCCGGATAACTATCTTGAAATGTACCAGTCTAGCCACCATCTCAGAGCAACAAGCAGCGTTGGATCTGTGCAAACTATTCCAGCAGGGAGTGTAAAGCTGGAAAGATTCGAGGATTACGCTGTGAGCCCGAGTTCTTCTCGGAGAACGTCCATCATGAAAATCGAGCCTTCGGTTACGGCAAGGTCTGTTGCGAGTCAGAGCACAGGAATGAGTTTGGCAAAACGATTTAAACAAACTCTCGATCCCACGTGGGGAAGCACCAAAGTGGCCCGGCCGTCTATGTTTGATCAAGCTTTTGTTCATTCTCGAGATTTACAGTGAGTACTCAGCATCTGCCGTGGCTATCAGATACGTGAGAATGCTGAACTTTCCAGGTATTACAATCACTACCGGGCAGTGTTCGTATATAGGTGAGAAACATTCTGCCAACTGACTGGAATCATGCTAATTAGAGTAGTATTCAGGTCCACAGCAAATTTCCAAGTGACATACGGCCCTTTTGTCACGCGGAAGATGAAACGGAAGACCCATTTGAACGAGCGGCGGCCAGCTTCAATCCTGTAAGATATTGCCGACATCATTAGTACGAAACTGACTTTCTAGCTCTATTACGCGATTTTAGCCTTATCTGCTTTGTCAATGGCACATCGAGAACGACTTGATCGAGTTGATTCGCTCCGATACTATCAACTTGCCATTGAAGGATTACAACAGCAGAGTACTCTTGAATCCGTGAACATGATCTACACACATTATTTCCTCCTGCTGTAAGTTACCTGTACAAACAAGGAACTCTACTGACCAAACAGATACGAAGTTGCAGCCTGTGAACGGCGGACGAATCTCGAGCTTGGACATCTTGCTCAATTATCCCGGCTCATGGCCTGGTACTTTACTACGCTTGCAACGAACCCCGATTACGTATTCCGAGATCAAGCCTGTCGGCAGTGTACAGACATCGCGATGATGTGTGTGCCGATTGTCAGTTTGTACTGTGATATGCATAGCTTGACGATGCAGCGGCAGAAATTCACTATCATCCCAGATGTGATGGTCACTGGGTTTCTGAATGCCGTTGATTCAGAAACCGGGAACCCACAGCTTGAGGCGAGATTTACGGATGCTGATCTCACGCGCAAGATTATAGAACTCAATGTATTGGGAGGATGTATGTGCACAGAGCATTCGACGCTCCTCGCAAAGTCTCAGAGCTGATTTTTGTGTAGGGACACATCGAGTCGTTCGGCAGACGATCGAAAGCGTGAACAGTGGCGAAATTACACAGTTATCCGAACTGGAACCAAAATTTATAGAATTGAAAGAGAAGGTAAAAGCACTGGATGACTGGTGTTCTCGATATGCCCCGCAGGTACCAGTTGGCATTTACGACGAAGTCTATGCAAGCATGCCATTACATTGCCAGACAACATTTGATTCTGTAAGTCTTCTGCAGTTCCATCACCTTTTGAAGTAACTAAATCTCCCAGGCGCAATACATAGCTCGCGAGCTTCAGATATTCATGCATACCTCAATTTTCCCCGGGCAGAGAAAGCAGCTCACAAAACCGCGAGAGGAATACATACAATACCTCGCACGGGAGATACTTTACTTGACTAGACCGAGGTGGGGCGAGACTCGACAGATTGCTGCTAGTAACCTGGTGGCGATTTTTATTTGTGGGACTGTCGTTACGGCGAGTGGGGAGAAGGAGGAGGTGTTGAAAGTGCTGGAGACGATGGGTGCGGATGCCAGTGGAAGGAATTTCGTAAGGGCGTCTGATGCTCTGAAAGAGTTGTTTAGAGAGCAGGAGAGGGTGACAGGAAGAGGGGGAGATGAGAGGGGGGTGGATTGGTTTGTGTATTTGAGAGATAAAGGGTTGTTGGATTTTTCGTTGTTTGGGATTTAGCGAGTATCTGATGAAGCTTGTCTTAAAGTAATATTTATTGCATCTGGATGTGCGATTTGCAGCCAGTACTTAGATCCTGCCACAGTACTGAAATTCTTTTGATCACCGAGCAGTGTCCGCAACTGTAACTTTCAGCAATAATAGCACTGAGCTTGTTATCAGTCACGAGTGGTACGAGAATTACTAGACTGAAATAAAGGCGAGGTCAAGTAGTTTGATAATGTAACATTCGTAGAATATCTAATTATAAGTATGTGAAGTTGATGGCATACAAGGCTGGTGAAGTAAGCTCTGAACGCTAAAGATAGTACAGTACGCGCAGTCAACTCAGGGCTGCACAGCCGTTACTTCGTTACGTTAAGCGAGAGCAGCCATAACCTCAGTGAAGCCCAGCCCAACGGCCATCCACCTTCACCAATCCCTGCTTACCTGTAAACACGACATCTTTGATATTCATGATTTCCTCGCGTCGTATATTCTTGCGGCTAGGAACGCTGGTCTTGGATAGACCTTGCCCTATCTTATATTCCTTCTCATATCGCGCAGGTCGCGTCACGTTGCGCTCCCTATCGTCCCTAGCCACCCCTGCGTCGTTTGAAGAAGAGAGGGAGGTGGACTTCGAAAAATTCTACCCAATGACCTTGGGCGAAGTCATCAATGAGAAATACAAAGTCATGGCTAAACTTGGCTTCGGGTCAGCAAGCACGATATGGTGTTGTCGTAATCTGGTGTGAGTGAAACCCCAGCGGGGTGATGCAGAAAGATCAGAAAGATTCGACGTTAACGAGATATACCAGCACGAATAAATATGCCGCATTGAAAATCTACGCCCACGATCTGGTTTCAGAAGATGATATTGACAACGAAACTGCAATTTACAAACATCTCAGTTCCACGGGCAACCCTGACCATCCTGGCAGGACGTATGTCCGCACCATTCAGGATTCCTTCTTCGTCACGAGCAGAGCGGGGAACCCGCATCACTGCTTAGTTCACGAGGTCCTTTCGAACGATATATTGACCCTCCGGTATGCTCACCCAGATCGTAAACTGCCCGAAGCCATGTTGAAGCAATTTTTGATTCATTTACTGCTCGCTCTTGATTTCTTGCATAGCGAGTGCCACATCATTCATACAGGTCAGGTCGCCCTTCTCAGTATCTCTTGAACACCATTGACAGGGTAATAGATATTAAGGAAGAGAATATTTTGCTTGGTTTGATCGATTCATCGATCTTGGAACAGCTGGACACGAAAGAAGTCGCGACATCGAGCCTGTACAACAGTGTCAGGGGGTACAATCTCTACCGCAGCGCAAACTTCGGCATTCCAAAAAAGTTTGGCCGTCCAATCCTGTGTGACTTCTCTCTCGCTCGAAACGTACAGGTCGCGCACTCCCACGACATCCAGCCGGATCCCTACCGGGCTCCGGAAGTCATTCTAGAAATGCCGTGGGGCTATGCTGTGGATGTATGGAATGTCGGAGTTATGGTGCGAGCCCTTCTGCATGTGCTGAGAACATGAAACTAAGATGATTCCCTAGGTCTGGGATATGTTTGAGAATAGACGCATGTTCGATGGTACCGACTCCAAGACTGGCCAGTATGAGAACCGCTTTCACCTTGCCAGTATAGTTGGTCTTCTGGGGCCTCCTCCCCTCGAGTTTCTACAGCGAAGCAAGTATAGTTCCGTGTATTTCGATGACAGAGGTAAGTATTTGGTTCCGAAGATCCATATTCGCCAGTCTAATGCGTACGCGATAGGTAACTGGAAGTGTCTGAATCCTATTGTACAAGTGTCCTGGGAAGACTCTCAGAAGAATCCTAAGGTTTCTGATAAGCAAGGGTTTCTCAATTTCGTCCGTAGAATGGTCAGATGGACGCCAGAATCCAGAGCGTCGGCTGCTGAGCTGTTAGAAGACCCGTGGCTTCTTAGTGATGTGGAGGAGTAGGATTTGGTCTTGGTTTGGAAATGTAGGCAGCTACTGGTAGTGTCGATGTCCCCAAAGACAGATTATGGAACAAGGCTATAATTTATTCGTAATCAGAGTCTTGAAAGAAAGACTTAATTCTAGTTCCACTAAAATCCATGGGTCACTACCCTCGACTCATGTGCAGCGCGGAGACAGTCAATAATATGTATAAAGTAAGCACTCCATTTCTGTACCATCTACCTATCATATTGATAGCAACTATACACATAATTGGAAGCTATAATGAATTCTTCAAGTCCATTGGTGAGGAGACTTTGGTTTATGGAGAGGCAGTCATGACATCGTCGATTGGAGGAAATTTCATCAATAGTTTTGAACTGCCTTGAGCATTCCGGTACTTATGGTACCACAGTATGTGGTGTCAGCCACTCGTCAAAGAAAATCTTTCTGATCCTGGTGTAGTTTCTACGACCTTGGAGGTACAACCTTTGTTTGAGAATGCTCGACAGACAGCTCTGCCTTGCTTTATTCAAGGGCTAGTCTGACCATCTCGCCGGAATAGTTGCGCGTTAGACTTCAGATATCCAGGCGAATACCAATGAAGCCCTACACTCCGATCGGTACAGGTAGTGGGTTCTTTCCTGAAGATTCAAGTCGAACTAGTCATCTTGGGAAAATAGACGATTGAACTAATCCTTCTGCATCCCATAATCAAATCACAAATGCGATTCCTGTGCCCATGCACTGCTGCCTGACGATTTGCCTATATCACGAACTCAAAGGCAACGGCTGCGGGGATTTCCCAAACTCCATCTGAGAGCTGAGTTCTGGTAGTATCTAGACTTTGATGACCGTTCCAAGCCCCTCTCCCCTTTTCACCTAGCCATCCTAATGCTGTCTTCCTTTTCCCAACTCTAGCTCCGTTGTCGCTCCAAATGTTGGTTTTTGTTGTTTTGGTCGTGTATATGTTGGACTTCCTCTACAATTTTATTTAATAATGGGTCTACATTGAGTTCAAGTATGGATCATTTAGGTGCGCGAATGATTCTCTCGCGCCAAATCCTGTCCCATTCAACCTCTGATGGGGGACAATCTTAATCGTTGTCACGATCAACAATACAATGTACCATTCGGCGACAGCGACGAAGAGCGGAAGGCCAAGAAAAAACCCTCCGTCATCCAGACTCTCATTGAAGGCACGTGCCAGAGCCCAGGCATTAAAAAAGCCACCTCCAATCATATCTATGTAGAATATCAGGATGTAAAGGCTACTGATGTCTTCACGTTGTATATTCTTGGTCAGAGATAGTTCGCTTCGAGCTGCCATGCGAAAACCTTGACCAGCGGCACAGAACACAAACCCTGAAATGGATGTAAGCAAGTGATTCCGAAATTGGGAGCAAGCTAACTTACCAACCATTACCACCTCCCAGCTTTGAGCTATCCCCATGAGAAGCAGCCCTACCATCGAACACGAGGCACAGAAGCAGCAAACATTAAGATTATCCCAACCTGTCGGGAAAAGATATATCAGTGCTAGGGGTGGTAAGTTGACGAGATTGCTCAATGATTGTATTTTGGATGCCTATAGAAATTAGATTGTGTGATCTTCAATTGTTATCTCACACTCACATCTTTGAGGCTCATTCCGAATTTCCTTGTCAGGACTTGCAGTAAAGTGCTCCCTGACATCAGCTGTCCGAATACATTGGTGAAGGAGAAAGTCAAGATTAAGAAGAAGACTTTTGGTGATGTGAAAAGGACACGGAGAGTGCTGAACCGAGTGCGCAGAGTTCTAACGACGAAATGACCATTGTTGTGTTGTCGTGGGGCTTCAAAAGGCATCTTCCAATTGAGAGCTGCAAATGCGAGAGCCAAGGAACCGATTGCTAGAGTCAAAGGATACCAAATACATTTATCCATCAAATATGCGGAAGCCATTTTGGCCAGAAAATTGGGTATCAAGACAACCATCTGCCCAAGAGTAAGCTTCGAGAGTCTGCGTCAATTGCTTGTTAACATGGAACATTCTGGGGATTCAGTCACTGCAAAGTTCGTACCTTCGATCCTCTGGGGTAACAGAGGTGAGAAGCATGAAAAGTATTTCTATACGCATGTAAGGTCCAGAAGCAACTATAACAGTAAGTGAAGAAACCCATGTCCATTCCACCGAAAGCAGGCGGGTTCCTACTTCAGCATTGTTAGTAAGACAAAAGAATAAACTTGTATGAGATTAATCGAAGCCGCCTACATATTAAGTAAATCCATAGCTGTCCTAGGATATGGAAGAATAAATTCAGCTGGAGCATTCGAATCATGCCCCATTTTCGAAGACGTGAGGGTATGTAAACGCTTGCAACAAGAGCTAGATTGTGAGCGATGCGTACGTAGGTAGGATTCCCATGAACTTACAGAGAGCAGTGTCGAGGTTTACTTGTTTAGACGTGACGGAAGCGAGCTTTTTTTGAACGGGGATAGAATTGGTTATGCAATGCTTCCTCCCTGAAATCATGTTGGAAAGACCAGCTGGTTTGGCCAAGTCGCTACAGATGAAGTCTTCGTATAACTGTAAGAGAGGAGCTTCCGAGAACTGATATGACACGCTAACAAGTATCATAACTCCAAAGCAGCATATATTGGTGGAGAGATTATCGGGCGCTGCGGTGGTGGAAGCCGTTGGCAAATTTGACGCAAGAATGGGCTCATCAACTGTGTGATTCCTTCCTGGATCTCGCGGTCTCATGACTGGGTAAGACACAATCACCTGGATGACTTATGACATTTTTAGAGCACGCTTTCCATCATCTTCGGTGCTTGCAAAAAATAGATGCTTCATCAAAGGTACACAGCAATGTACAGAAGTATTTACAGAAATAGATTTCGGGTGTGCCAGTTCTCAAAAAGAATGAGATCCTAGGCGAGCCCTTACGCACCCTTGTCTTTTTTGGACTCTGCATTTGCCACAGGGTACTTCGGTGAGTGGTTCAATACCAGGATTTCAAGATCCATTCCCTGTCAGCTCTTCAGAAGTTCGTTGTGATTCTGACCTGTCGTCTCCTCGAAACTTATTGGCATGCGGAACTTTTCTTTTTCGGGGGCAACAGTCCTATCATAGATCGCACTAGTACAATTGCGACACTGTCACATAAATAGCGCTGCATCGTCCTCAGCCAAGTGGCGATTGTTTCATGAGTGAGAGTCCAGGCATGCTGTCACAGCCTTATCTCATCAAATGTCCAAGAAATTCCATTCAGTACGGAGCAGCCATATGCCTCGAAGGTGCTTGCTGTTGGGACACTAAAAGTAGCAACCAATGTGCTTTAGTTGTGTATGTAAGGTTTCATGTAATGAGAATCAGATACTTTTTAGATTGAAGAGAGATTATACAAGCAGATCTGTGCTCCACGACCTGAAAGACGATCGCAAGAGAGCCTACAGACTTTGAGGCTGTGACTGGACAATGCTGAACCTTGAGCTCTCTCAATTAGTCCGGTAAGATGTACAAGGCTGGTCGTTCTGCCTTGTCAAGTTGCCTTTAGGCAATATTGTTGGTCATGGGGGAATATTGGGCACCTATGATGACCCCAGATCTGGTGTGCGCTGGCTGGGGCTGCCCACTCGTCAAGAGAACGAGGCTCAAATTTATTGCCATGTTCTTTGCGGGGCTGGCAATACTTTACCAACAAAGACAGATTCTAGACCTATATTGTACCATTTCACATGTACCTAGCCTGGGTACAATCGACTTGTTTCTGGCACTACTCCCATCTCTCTGCAGTGATGTCTAGTTCTACTGGTCGAAAGAGTGATAGATCCAGAAGGAGAAACCAGGAAGAAGATGGCGAGGACGGCAGAAACAGAGACATTACGCCCCGTGGATTTGGTCACAATCCAGCAACCTGCTCCAACATGGAAGGTTTGGGAGAATGCGTTCAGCAGTGTCATCTGGATGACTGCAGAAGTGCTTCTGTGGGCGAATGGGATGATTACAGAGGCTCGACCAGCGAAAATGCTACGATATCAAGCTCATCATCTTCATGGGGGAATTGGAAATGGGCGACTGCTGAACCAAGAGGATATTGGTGGAGATCGAAAGAAAACGAACGGAATGAAGTCGAATATGAATACGACTCAGAATCTGAGGGCCCCAACACCGAGCCGGTTGCATCTTCGTCTCGCTACTTTACAATTGCTCAGGCCCAGGAATTAACCTCAAGCCAGATCTCCTGGCACTCAAATTATACTCAGAGTGCTGGGCCACACCAGATCGACCAGAACTGCGACAATGTGGCATCTAGGAAATATTATGCCGAGCGAAGTTCCAATCCCGTTTCTAAGCAAAGAGTTTCATACAACACAAGTCAACGCGGGACAAAGCCCTACCCAGCTGTCCCGTCTCAGGGATTTTACTTGGGACGGACAGTCTTTTCTGACAACGAGGAATCACCCGAGGACCATTTCAACTCCACAGGTGAGGGAAGCGAGAGCATGTCAACTAATATCTCTGGATCCGACTTTACGCAACCACCTCAATTACCCCCAATGTCCATACCCCCACCGATCATTTGCGGTTGTGACGCAAGAGACAATCTTTGTGGTGTCTTGATATTCCCCTCCCGGCCAAAACCAAAGGATGGGAAGATCAGCTCGAAGAGGAGTACAAGCAAGGCAGGATCAAGCTCAGCATTTGATTCAGGAGAATCGAGATCAGGATCTGGTAAACTTTCTGCGATGGATTTCAGGGCCCAAATGGTTCAGGATGTGGTCCGATTATCATGCCTGGGATCACTCCATCCCCAAGGCCTCGACCTCCACTCGGGAGTAATTCTAGGAGGGACTGGAGTGATTACGAGGACGATATTCGCAGATGGGAAGAAGGTTACCAGGATTGGAAGAACATCACTTGTCGCTGTCGTCGCGGGTATTTTGATGAAGATGGGCGGTGGGTATCTGGAGAAAAAGTTCGGGAAGGGACGATGCTTCCAAACCCACGTTGGGAGTCCAACGACGGCTTTGCGCCAGATGTGAGATCAATCAGGAAAAGTACCAAGTAAGATTGTTTGATAGAACCTACAGGTACTAGCAATATTATAGTTAGAATTCAATCAATAATGCTCGTGTAAACCAGGGTTTGTTAACTAATAATGGCTCAAGCCTATTGGGTTGCAAGTCACAGGCATTCCAATTTTGGTTCGTAGGAAACCAATAAGCTCAAATTCCAAGCAACCGTCTGTATAAAAATAAGACTCGACGCCGTTGATTTATTCTTCTGTATGTTTTTAATTTCCTATGGAACATACGAGTAGTAGCACAGTTAACAAAGTGCTGTCGCTGGAAGGCTGCACGTCCCACCGAAACTCTCCTGGTAGAATGGCAAAATGGCTTCATGGAATGCGGAACTGGAGAATGTGGCTGAATCACAGGTTATCCATTGGGGCCAGCGTCCTTGCTGCTGTGCAACCCACCTGTCCAGCTTTCAAAAAGTGAGGCGAACGGAACGCTGAGAATTTGCAAGCTTTCGTGCCCACGTTGGCTTCTGCCTCGTTTGCCTCGATCACCTCGAAGGTGATAGAGCCATCAATTGGAAAGTCATGGATTTTGCTGCCCAAGTTGTGCCTGATGAACATTGTATGGACGCCCAAGGCTCATTTCGTCTGATGATGGTAAAATTGCCTCATGATAAAAGGACAGGCCCTCAAACAATGGCCTTGTCGTTGAATAGGGAGAAGGAGCTGAAGATCCCGAAGTGTAAAGCAAAAATATCGATCACATGGCGTCCACTGAAGTGGGAGCCTGCATGGGCAGCGTCTCTGGTGTATCTCTCCCCACACCGATCAGCATGGGTATTGAAGTCAGAGCCCCAGCCCATATCAGATCCACGGCGGGCATTGGTCCCTGCTGTTACTGACCTCACCCAGCTGTTTAACCAACAACTCACCTCTGACCCCAGGAAGAGAATCGGAAATACGTCGACCTCGAACATCCAGCATATGCCATGTAAACTCGAGGATCTTCTGAAGACAGTTGTCAGCCTCACCGAAACTCACAAGAAAAACCGAACAGTAGCCCAATCAAGAATCGAGACAGCTTTGATAGCCATCAGTTCGCATGCTAAGGCTATTGATGTGCTCATCCAACAGCAACCTGACATTACAGCGGTTGTATGGGGAGCTTTTCGATTTCTTATCGGCGTATGTAAACAATTCAACTGGTGCCTTGTAGGATCAGGTAGTGGAGGTTTCCATGACTGATACAAGAGAAAATTAGATCGCCGCAAAAGAAATAGAGGGCTCGGAGAAGATCAACGAGGCTCTGGTATCCATCGTCGCAAACCTTGAGCGCTGGAATAAATACATCGAACTCTTTGATGAATTTGAAGGTGTACGGAAAGCCGCAGCTCGACTTTTTAGTCAGATAATAAATTTCTTGGTCCGAGCGAGGATTTACTACCAAAAATCTCGTGCTGGTGAGGCAGAACTCATTCTTTGGCCCCTATTTAGAACACTACTAAATTGGCCCCAGCACGTCATATCAAGATTGCTTTCAGCACTTGGTCTGAAAAATACAAGAACATCATGAATCTCATCAACCAGGAGTCTATTTCCCTAGAGCGCGAAACCGCCCTTGCATTTAAATTCAGCAAGTCTTTTATTGTAAGCGTCAGAATTTGAGATTGCTAATAGTCATTTGCTCAGGATATCTCCGAGATCAGAAAGGTATGCCTAGCAAGCAGTCGTTTAAGCATCGGTTAATTTTAAAAAGTCCAAGAGACTCGTTTTGCGCTGGAACAAGCCGAGGCCTCCAAGCAAGAAGCCTTTCGTGAAGGTCAAGCAAACCCATTTTAGCGTCTGCGCTCGTGTAACTGAACCTGATGTAGAAAGCTCCGCAAGGACCCGCGAGACACAACTGAACGTGGAAAAGGCCACAGCAAATCTTCGCAATTTCCAAGGAGGTAGGTATTTCTGGTAGAGGCATCTAACTTATTCGCTGAATATTGCTAGATACTGAAAAATACCGACAATCGGCCGCTTTGCAATGGTTATCTCAAACCCAACACCCACGTCCTACCACATCTGTGGAAGAAGGTACATATGTGTGGATCCTTCAACGTGAGGAATGGAAGAGTTGGAAAAATGACGTGTACTCAAAGCCACTGTGCATATTGGGCTCTCCTGGTAGCTTTACGCCATCTTAAAATGTTTCCGAGCTAATCATAATGTCGTAGGAGCTGGGAAGTCTATCTTAGCTCGACATCTCTGTAACACTTCTGAAACAGAGATTACGGTTTCATACTTCTTTTGGAGCGTCATCAGTGATGATCTCGCAAAGCCCACTCCATTTGCTGCTGCTATGCTCTATAACTTGCTACAGCACGAAATCGTCAAGTCAACTGACGACTATACAACTACCATCAAACAGATAACAGCCTTATTTTCTTCACAAAAGCGTGTGAACGATGTTCCATTTCACAAGTTATGGGACATATTTCAATCACTAGTGAGAGCTGTCCCCGAAGTAATGATTATCATTGATGGTTTGGACGAATGCGATGGAGATACCAGGGCTGAACTCGGCTCAGCTATTATTGCGCTCTCCTCACTACCAAATACCAGAGTGGTTGTTTTGTTTCGACATCACAGACAATTGGAGACTCTCTTTCAGAATGCTTTCAAGATTGAGCTTACACCAGCTTCAAGTATGAATGACATTGATCTTTATGTGAAGGCAGAGATCCGACGTCATCCCCAGAAATTGGGACCGCTGAAAAAGGAAATTCTTGAAACTGTGTCGAGATCAGCAAACGGAATGTTCTTGTGGACATCCATGCTCGTCGACGAGCTCAAAGATGCAGAAACGTTGAACATACAACGCCAGTGCCTGAAAAGCGTTCCACCGGACTTATACACCTTTTACTCAAGGATTCTCCAGAAAGCAGGATTGAAGTTACATTCAAAGTCGCTCAGAAGAGAGATTTTTCTCATCCTAGTCGGTCTTCGTCAAGCTCTGAGATGTCAAGAGATCTCATTTGTGCTAAGCTTGATGCACGAGACCGTGTCAACGGTGGACAATCACAACGCTCTGATCGAGTCAGATGAGGCATTGTCGCAGGTTTGTGGCCATCTGGTGCGTATATCAGACGGCCGAATACACCTGATGCACCAAACTGTCAAGGATTTTTTGCTTTGTCAGGGGGATCGATCGACACAAGTAACCCAAGATGAAGCCGAAGCCTACCTTGCCTTCAAGTGCCTTGCGGCGTTGTCACAAGACGAGTATCGCTCGCTAAACCACATTTCAATTCTCATCCGGCAGAACGTTTCTGCAGCTGCGGTAAAAGAGGAAGACAAATACTTCTATCAGTATGCCGCAACACATTGGTATGGGCATTTGATCGCAGTTCAAAATCCAGAGCCTCGGCTTGTACAACTTGCCGCATCTTTTCTGCGAGGCAATGAATTCGTGTCCTGGTCGGAATTTGTGTATCATCTAAGCGGATCTCAAGGAATAGCGCTAGAAGTGGCGTCGAAATTGAGAAGTTGGAAAGCCGGGCTAGATGATGAAGTGAGAAATATGCTTCCACTTGGAATCTATTTCGCAGGACCCTATCGTGCCGCAGCTGATGGTTTCGACGAAAATGCTGGCGATAAAACCTTACCATTTCTGACTCTCTATCAGCTAGGGGAGTTTTTGAATCTTTCAACTAGAATCAAGGAGGCATTCCAAGTCAAGAAAACCGTTGCTGAAGGACTGGCCAAACTGCTAGGAGAACGAAATCCACTATCATTGAAAGCGGAGTCGGCGTTTGCTCTCGAGTATCTCGGGCAGAGACGATTTCCAGAAGCGGAAGCAACCTTTGGAAGACTTGCCCAGATTCAACGTGAAGTGATTGGAACTGACTGCCCTGATTGTTTTCAGAGTTTACAACGACAAGGCATGGCTGAGCTTTGGATGACCAAGTTTACTGACGCGGATTCAAACCTTACGGAATCTCTCCAAGGGCTGCTCAGTACCACGGGGCCGCAGAGCTTTCTGTATCTCATGTCGCAACTTACTTTGGGACAAGTCTTGGAATACACCGGAGAAGTGAGACGAGCAGTGTTGGACTATGAGCACGTTTGGAGATATCGCAAATCAACTCTGGGCGCAGACAACCCCATGGCTGTATGGGCACAGTGTGCAATGGTATCAGGATTTCGGAAATTGAGGCGTTACGAGGAAGCAGAAAATGCCGTCGTTGAAGTCATCGATGCCAGAACCAGGACTCTGGGTCCAAGAACAGCGTCAACAGTAGACGCAGTCATCCAACGCCTTGTGCTTTTCCTTGACTCTGAGAGGTTCTCTGAAGCTTTAGAAATGGCAGACTTCATTCTTGATGGGAACTTGGTGGACGAATGGTTCGAGCGCACTTGCCAAGTCGAGCATGTACGGGCCATGTTAGAGCTTTTCACGGGAAATATCGACGTTGCAATCGATATCCTGGAGACTTCGGTGGACGAAGCACTGAAAAGAAACGAGGATGGAAGAGTAAGATCGATATTGTGGGTTAGGCTGGACCTTGCAACACTATTGCGTAGAAAAGGAAGGGACAACGATGCCTTGATGCTATTCGACGACATTGTCACGAGGATAGTTAGCGAGTCAAGTAACAGCGTGCCGGTTTCAACCTGGGAACTTACTCAATCTCCACATGATCTGCAGATTGCAGAGCAGGCTCTGAGACTGGTAAGAGACATCAAAATCTATGAAGCTGAGGCATTGTTGAAGCAGAACGAGTTGAAATGGGCCAGACAGGAAGACTTTTGGATTTTGGACGGAAGTCCACCAGCGGACACGGCATATATGAAGAGGCCGTAGAACGGTGCTGGATGCGTCGAGATAGTTAAGGGGTACTCTCACTGCCAGAATCGTGGCTAGAAATTGGATTTATTGGCTATTATGTTTCAAAGAGAGGGACAACAACTACCCAGACTAGCAATACAATCATGACGCAAGTCGCCGATGAATCATTGGAGTGACTTCAAAGCCAACCTGGAACTCCGGACTAAACTTTAATCAGGGAGATCCAGTAAGAGGACCACGAAAATTTGGTTCGCCGCTTTAAGATATCGCCTCGTGGCCAGTGGTCACGAGTTTTGGAAATAGGCCTTGTTGAAATTGTGAGGTGGCACACATGTAGACTGAACGAAAGGCTAGAGAGGACATTTACTTTGGCACAAGAGAGATCAAGGGAAATGATTGTTCACACGCCCAATAAGTCACAGAACATATTCATACTAGTAGAAGAAAGAATCATAATATTCGCAAACTCAAGCCTAGTTACAAACCAGAACAAGCATCCCATTCAAAAACAAATCCACGTGACGACATAAAACCCGCCCAACGCCTCAATCATCCACATCCCTCGGATCATTCTCCTCCCAAAACCTCTTATAATCCTCCGAACTCTGCGTCTCAAAATGCTCAGGACACGTCAACGGCGCCAGCGGCGTCCCCGTCTGCTCAAACTTCGCCAGCCTCTCCCTCGTAATCTGCCGACTCTTATTCATACTATACACCGCGACCCTATGCGCCGAGCTCGTAACATGCAGGCCCCAATTCCACGCGGCACGAACCGTCAACGGCTGCGTATTCAGCGAGTTGTCCCAGCACCGACACACGATCTCGATCCAGCCCTCCACGTCGCACGGCAGGTCAAACTCCCACGTCCGCCACGTCCACTTGTGTTTCTTGGAGAGCTGGTCGTTCGGCACAGAGTACCAGCTGAATCCCCCGTCGGCGGACAATTCCACGCGTTCGGGCCAGCGACCACCGCCAGAGTACGCCCAACCTTTGCATCTGATGCTGCCGTTGTGGATGACGACCTGCTTGCTCCACGGCGACATGATCGCCGAACTGACCGGCATCTCCTGGATCTGGATCCCGTCCGTGGGCCGCTGGTTGTGCTTGCCGATCTGCTGGTTGAAATACAGGTACTCCTTGCTCTGCACGGGCGCCAGGGTAGGGTGCTCGATGGCTTTGATGCGGTATAGCCACTTCACGCTGCGGGCGCCGATGTACCCCAGGACGACTACGCGCAGCGGATACCCGTGGATCTTCGGGAGCGGCTCGCCGTTCATCTCCCAGGCGAGGATCACCTCGTTGGCTTTAACTTTGGACCAGGGCACGCTGACGACGTAGTTCATGGCTTGCTCGGCTTTGAAGTACGTCTCTGCGCCGTAGAGCTCGAGGTGTTTCCCGCCTTTGATGAGTCCACCGCAGTCTTTAATGACTTTCTTGAGGGAGATGCCCTTGTAGTGAGCTGTACCGATAGCGCCTTCTGCCCAGGGTGCTTGAGGAACTTCGTCGCCCTGGCCAGCGTAAAGGGCAATTTGCTCGATTCGACGGGTACCGGAGCATTGGATTGTGACGAGTTTTTCCATGCGGGGGAACTTGGACTCGTCCATTAGGTCGTCGAGGGTGTATTTCTTTGGGTTGGCGACCAGGCCGTCGAGATCGAGACTCCATTTCTCCTTCTCGATGACGGGAATTCCGCCGTGGTTTCGCACAAAGTGCAATGGGTTCGGTGTGACGGGTTTGGATGTCACGAGACGTTTGGGGGGTTCGCCGTTGTACGGGAATTGGAGGAGGTGTAACATGTCGGGATGTTTCTCTTCCAGGACGGTGGCCCAGGAGTCGTCTGAGGCGGTGGCTAGCTCGCCGCCGATGGCTGCGTGCCAGGCTTTGTAGTCGTCGCCAGGGAGGACGGGGTTCGTGTCTGGGATGGGACCCATTTGGTATTCTGGGTTGGGAGGGAAGGTTTGCGAGGTGAGGATTTTGTGGGCTTTGGCTTTCTTCTCGGGGTACTTCTCCCATTCGACATAGCTATGTAGTTGTCAATATCAATCAATCAATATATCTCACTACAATGTCAGATGGGAAGCTAGAGAGATGCATACCCTTTCCACCCATCAAGCTCCCTCTTGAACAACTCATCTCGATTCCCCACTGCATCAATAGCAGCTTGATCTTTTGTCAATTCTCCCCACACCACAGGCTGGATCTTCACAGTCTCCGATCCAGTCTGATCCAAGAACGGCAGTTTCGCTCCATTGATACCCTGCTCGATCTTCCACTCATCAGGACGATTAACTGTTTCAATGGCAGCGGCAGCCATTATGATAATTTCCTCTCTGTCACTCAGCTCAAAATATATAGTAAGAATATAAAAACCGAGAAAAGAAGTGAGCAGAACTCAGCCCTCTTCAGAAGAGGGGTAGTCCGTACCTTATCTTATACCGCCCTACCTGGGTACCTTACCTACCTGGGTACCTTACCTACCTGGGTACCTTACCTTACCTTACCTCACTCCTCCTCATCAGCTCCTCATTACCGGTCGCTCAGACACGGTTCCACAAGCAGCACGTACGGCCGCACCCATGCAGCAGCTTTCGATGAAGCCGTCATGCTATTTGGTGACTAACGCCTCATAATGCAGTGTAAGCGTGTGGGAGGTACAGGGATCGGCACCTCTCTTCCTGGCTGGTAAGCCAGTACTACCGTTTTTGGAGCTACGGGCCCGAAGATGCATGTGGATGGCATGTGGTGTGGAGGGGTTAGTTGTAGTTTTTCCTATTTGGGGTGGGGTTGGGAGTTTACAGGATGCGTGCGAGGTGGAGATCGGTTCTATGCCGTACTTGGCTTATGGCTGGGAGGATCTGGCTGGTGGCAAACTTTCCTGGTTCTTGACTTCCATTGTAAATGTCAATGGATTGCTTATTGTGGTACCTGTACTCCAGTCCCCAATGGCAGATTTTTGTGTTCCAGACTGAGTGACGATGTTAGGAGGGGCAATTCAATTGTCGCTGACATAACCGGCAGTTCCGGCATTCATAAAAATCACCTCGCTCGCTTGCTTTGCTTGCTTGCTTGATTATGCAGGCCTGCGTGAATCCCCAACCAAAGATTCCACAATTTTCAATACAACCCACTTCGTACCGTCAGCACGTCAGCGATTGTCCCTATCCAGGTCGGCCCCGAAGCTTCTTTCCGGAAAGCCTTGCGGTTCAATCCTGACTCTGGATCAAATGAGGAGGTGGAGTCGGCTCGGTTGCTCTGTTTTGGAGCCTGGACCCTTGTGTGAGTGGGCTTGATGTGATGCCGAGATTGGAGAAGAGGAGAGGGGGATTTACGTTGAGGCTGTCAGTCAAGGACTGTTGGGTAGGAAGGAGGGAGTAGTAGAAGGGAATTGAGTTTGGCCCGGGGATGGCTCCGTGAGGTGAGTTTTGGGAGGGCTTGAGTGGTGAGAGGATGGGAGGAGGGAGGGAGGGAGGAAGGGAGGACAACCGCCCCGCACTAGTGTCATTGACAACCCCGCTTCAGGTTTGTACGAGTATTACCCCTCCTCTCTTCTACAGCACTCATTTTGTGAACTCCGATTTCTTATAAAAGTATCTGGCATTGACAGGAAGAGAACAACCTGAATGCGAAATATAGAAACCAATTGGAAATACATAACTCTACCCAAACCAAGAGCCAAGCACCACCTCCCTCCCTACTTACGTACCTTCACCGTCTCTCATCCAACCTCGAAAGTTGTCAGTCCACGCAAACTCTCCAACCCGCAGATATGAAACCCAATCGTATCTTTCATCATTATCGATAGAGTTTGATACCGTCCTGTCCATGCCGTTACCGTTAGACCAGCCTCTCTACTTATCAGAGCCGTGTAAGGCTGTTTCATCGCGGGGAATGTCTCCGGTATGGTAGGCTACTTGGGTATGACATTTAATGAATGGGATCATTGGCTGGTGGGATGCGGAGGAGGCGGGGTAAGGTAATGGGTGAGCTATAAATGTATGGACCTAGATGTTAGGTCACGTAGAGTTGTGACTTCAAAAGGTGCGGGAAGAGTGAGGGGGTGGACGGGAACGTCCTATTCGAGTGGACGAGAGTATGTCGAGTCTAGCATCTATATGGTATAAAGACGTACTTCTATGTTATCAATAAGAAAGGACTGAGAAGATATTTAGAGGGAATGTCCTTCGGAAGCTCAACGTGAAGATACTTGGTCGTACCAAAGCAAGGTACAAATCAGTTAAGCGAAGCTTACCCGTTTCCTACTTCGTGGCCGAAGCGAGGTGGTGTGTTTTTGTTGAAAAAAGCATTGTCCAGTATCAACCACTGGCCAAGTAAATGGTTATACGAATATCAAAGATTTGCATCGGTAGCTTCGTATCCATTGAACTCTTACCTATCTGGTTGGTTCCCTCTTTATGTACCTTTTCTGTACGGTGCGTTGACTCGCTGGCAGATTATTAGTCCTTGTAAATGGGAAACACGAGATATACGACATATACGAGCTTTCAGGACTCGGTCTCCTTTCTCTGTCGTCATGGTTGGTGTAGCAACTGATGAGGAATGCTGAAAAATTGCAGAAAAGACTCGAAGACTGCAGCAACCATGCACGAATTCCAGCAATCCTGTGAAGCCCATCCCGTGCATCTTAGTATCACGTGATCGACACTGTTCGTGGAAGTGCCCATGGTGTGCTTCAGCCAAACCACTCCAATTCCTCGAACATCATTATTACGGCCAAAGAATAATCTTGAAGAACAAGGTAACTCTACTTCTTTTCCTCCCCTTCAAGATTTCAATCACGAGCATCCTGCTCATCCGAACTTCCCGAATTCCACGTGAAATATTCCACCCCACCACCAGCCCCGCTACCTACCCAGCCATCACCACCAACTTTTCACTGCCTCACGATACGTCCAAGATCAGCCACCACGCCGCACCATTTCCAGCCACGCCACGCATCATCAAGACTGACTTGCATTCGCGTGCAGGACGGGCTGACAGCTTCGACCAACGGCGACGGCTGATGGCTGAAGGAGGTTTGAACTAAAAATCCTGTCTTCTTGAAGAAGTGCCATACTAAAGGTCGGAGAATGCGATAAGCTTGTTTGGAGAGGAGATAAAAACAGGAAATATTCCTGCACCACCAAGAAAGCTAAGAGCGACTCCAGCAAGCTTGGTGGGTGGAAGCGCACATGCGGACATGATGATAGGAGAGGAGAGTTGGGAGGGGAAAGTATATATTGTAGAGATGACATGACGCCAATGTTTTATGTATTGGTCAGAGCAGAGTGGGCTGGGAAGAGGAAGAGGAAGAGGAAGAGGAAGAATTGAGGTTGAGCTTTAAGTCCATCTCCAAGTCTCATGTGCATGCTCCTCCTGCCTTCGAGTTTTACGATTCGATGGAGAAAGCGAGCAGTGCAGTCCTCACCCCAATCCAGTCATTCTTTCTCCCCAGCTGTCAATTGATCATCCTTACCTTGCATGACCAGCCGTCCCGTCAAAAATATCTATCTTCCTTACATCACTCTCCTCCATCTCCATCTCAACTCCATATCTCTCTCCTCCACCTCACCCGCACTTCCACCCGCACCCCTATCCACCTTGCAAAAATACATTCTCACTATCATCATCTCACCACACCCAGGCTGAAAAGTCATCGATCCCCCGTCCCAGGGCAAATAAATTTACTTAAAGACAGCGCGGCGATTCGTCAACGGTTCCTCCGTGCCGCACTTTATCCGACCTATCAGCAGCCAATCCGGTGGTGCGACCCCCGTTTTAATCTCGAACGTGCAATCTTAGCGCAGGAATTACATTCAGGGGCAAGCACCAATACCGCCGGGCCCAGAGCGAACATCCAGGGAAGGAAGGACAGGCTCGACAGGCTCAACAGGGCAGAAAGTTGGAAGGACTACTACTGTACTGCCTGGAGGAAGAAGGATTGAAGCATCATCCCAACCCTAATCATCCTCCTCCTCCTCCTCCTTCTTCTCTTCCGTACGGACGACTTCTTTCTTGTTTTGTCACTCACTACCCGCCTACCCAATTCACATTACTTCAATCCTACCCACGTCTCTCTTTTTACATCCACGACTCGACTCTCCAGCCCATACTCTTATTCTTCGATTCGACAATACATCCCCTTTCCACGGCCTCTGCGGCATCGAACTCGAATTAATCGACTAATAGCAGTAATCAACCATCATCAATCCTTCACGGTCGTTATAATTATATTTTCTTCTTCTCCATCTTCTCTTCTCTCGACACTGCCCTCGACCGCTTGTTACAGATCCCGCGCGGCTTTGGCGACGACTTTTCCATCCCGTCAACACATCAGGGGTCGTCTCATTACCAGTTGAAACAGCAGTCCGAACCTTCTTCACCGACAGCCTGGTGACAGATACGGAAACCAGACGAGACAAGCACAATTGATCAGACCGACGAGATCACCAACCGCCAAGATAGCTACCTTACAGAGAACCCTAATCAGCCCCCCAACAACGCTCTACGAAGATGCGATGACCTTCACCGAACATGCCGGCCTCCCCTCGCCCATGCCAGGCTCACCTCCCGACCTGACCGGGTCCAAGTCCTCGAAATCCTCCTCCTTCCACTCGTCCTACCAGTCCGACAACAGCATCCTCTCCGACGTGGGCAACTTCGAAGATATCGGACTGGACGACGAATCGAGGTCCGAGGCAGAGATTGGGACATTCGAGGTCAAGACCAGCAGTAATCCGTACGATGCCTCCTTCACCACAGATCTACGGAACACAGCGAACTCGAGGAAACGTGTGCCAATGTCTGCAACTAATGGCAACCGAGTGCAGCGGGAATTGACTGCTGGGAAAGGCAGACCTTCATACCCCAGCCTGCGTGGACAGGTCCGGAGTGTGACAGATGGATTGGGTCTACAACCTTTACAAAATGGCATGCGGAGGGGACTGTCAAGTCCCAGCGCACCGTCTCTGCCAATGATGAAACGAAACCGAAGTTCGAGCCCGAATATAATGCGAAATGCTAGCTATAATCTTTCTGCAACTACCCTGAAAACGAGGAGAGGGAGTTGGCAGGCTAATAGGGAGAGGAAGACTGCTCAGCAGTTGGAATTGGAGTGTGATGAGGATGATGGGGACGATGTCCCCGACGAGTGTTTCCTGGAAAATGTACCGATCTCGCCCCGACCCCTGAAGGAGCGGACGAAGAGTACGTCAACATCTGCAGCAACGAGTCCGGAAAGGCCGCCAAAGGAAAGGGTGAGGAGTGTAGGGAATGGGACATCACCAATACCTGCTGAGCAAGGAGAGTTGCGTTCTCCGAGGACAAACATGCATCGGATAGTGACCATGGGCCAAATGCCTTTTAATCATGAATTCAAGGGCAGAGCCAAGAGCTGGACTGCTGCCCTGTTGGAATTGAGTCCGGAAGCCAAAGCTTTGACAGAAGCATTAGAAGCACATGCTGAAGATGTGGAGAATGATCCCATGCAAAGGAGGAGTTTCAATACAAAGAGCAGGCCGGTTTTGGAGAAGCAGAGGGTCAAATCTGCCATTGCGGAATTACCACCTCTAAGGAGGACAGACATCATGATTGATCCCCTGCCAATCTCGAAAGAGAAGGAGGCAGTACTATCCCGGACTCGACCGTCGTGGCTCCCACCGAAGAATCCCGCAGAAGAGAAGCGCCATCTCAAGGAATACCAGAAGATGATGGCGTCTGCTCTGGAAGCAGAACGGAAGAAAGAGGCTCAGAACAAGGCAAAGACAACATGTCGAGATGATACTGCGAGTTCTCTTCTGAGGATATGGGAAGAACACGTCTTGCCAAACTGGGATGTTGTTACTGCACAAAAGAGGACAAGAGAACTCTGGTGGCGAGGAATAGCTCCTAGGAGTCGAGGCATCGTGTGGGAAAAGGCCATTGGCAATCAACTCGGTCTGTCAGATTCCTCATATACTGCTGCTCTCCGCAGAGCACAGGCTTTGGAGAAGACGATCAATCGAGGTTCCCAATTGAGTCCTGATGAAGAGAAGAAGAAGGCTTGGTTGGATAGAATCGAGAAGGATGTAGCGACCACCTACCGCGAGCTGCGGATCTTCCAACCAGATGGACCTCTTCACAGCGCACTATTGGACGTGTTGAAGGCATATGCTATGTACAGAAGCGATGTTGGATATGTACCCGGGACAAGTGTAAGCTCTCCTCTCCCTTGCCCTCATAATCTTACCTACTGACCCAACGCAGACAATAGCAGCCCTATTACTCCTCAACCTCCCCACGCCATCAGCATCCTTCTCCGCCCTCTCTAACCTCCTCAACCGCCCCCTTCCCCTCTCCTTCCACACCTCCGACTCCGGCGCCATCTCCCGCACCTACGCCCTTTTCACTTCAACACTCAAACTCAAATCCCCACGTCTAGCCAAACATCTCACTTCTCTAGAAATTCAACCCTCATCCTACCTAGCCAATATGTTCACCTCTCTCTTCACGGAGAATTTGAATCTCGATAACGCGACGCGCCTTTGGGACGTTATGGTCTTTGAGGGCGATGCGGTGCTTGTGCGTGCTGCTGTTGCGTATATGGTTGAGCTTGAAGGGAAACTATTCGGGGCGCAGAGTGAGCGGGAGGTTTGTGAGGTTGTTGGGAAGGGAATTCTGGATTTGAAGGAGGATGCTTGGATGGATGCTGTGAGGGGAGCGGGGAAGGCTTGATGAGTGAGAGTGGGTAGTAGGATTGAGGAACGAATGAGCGAGGTGCTGACTGTAGCTTCTCGAAGCTTGGAGGAAACTAGACAGTGCAGCGCAGTGCAGTCCTGATTTCTTGTATACAGCAAGCGACGAATGGATGAGATGAGATGAGATGAGGCGGAGTAACCTCCCCCTCCTGCGCCTTCACCTCCATCTAACCGCCAGATGATTGGGTGGTGTATATGTGTATATATGTCAGCTCCCTCCAATATTTCTCAATGCATGAAAGGAGCGGGAGTCTGGAGAGGATGGAGAAGATGGAGAAGATGGAGTACCTATATATATATAAGTTTGTTTGTTTTGGAGAATCGCAGCGTCGGGAGGCCGCCATGCGATGTGATTTGGAATGCTGTTGAGAGGAGAGGAGAGAGGAGAGGAGAGGAGAGGAGAGGGAGAGGAGAGGAGAAGGAGAGGAGAGGAGAAGGAGAGGAGAGGAGAAGGAGAGGAGAGGAGAGAGGGGAGGAGTTGAGAGGGGAGGTTTATATGAGTGATTGATTGATTGATTGATATAATGTATTGTATATATTTGTGTTTGTGTATATGCCTATGCCTATGTACATGTATATATTCCGTTGTTGGTTGGTGTTTATATATTCAAGTACCTTTTGAAGAGAAGAGACTCGAAATTGTTTTGCCTGAATTTTAATTTGAAATAAGCTAAGAAGATGTTAGATGTTAGATGTTCTTTGATGTTGGTGACTCGGTGGTGAGAGATTTGATTGTGATTGTGATTGGAGAGCAAAAGTAGGTAGGTATCTATTTATTTATTGACATTTTTCTTAATTCATTTCTTATCCCATTCATTCATCCATTCATTCATTCGGCTTTTTTTTCTACAGCCGATAACTTACGAGCAGAAGAACCTCGAATTCCGTCTCTCCCTCCCTCCCTCCCTCCCTGTCGTAGGAAAAAACCAAGGGCAATCAATCAATCGGACTCGCCCGCGACGACGACGAGACGTAAAATTTCCCTCTGCCCTGGCATGGGAGTAAGTTAGAGACCTAGGTGCTGTAGGAGGTTGAGCGCGCCAGCTTAGCTTAGCTTCTTCTCCAGTTCATGTTCTAGGAGGGGGAAGGCGATGAGGGGGGGTAGTTGGTGCAGGCGGGCGGGCGGGTGGTTGTCTGGGGAGCAAACACCAGCGCGCGCGGTGGCCCGGCCCGCCTGTACTAGGGATTTTGTTATTGAATGGTTTTTTAGATTGGGTTGGTTTTCTCTGATCTAGACTGGACTGGAGTGGAGTGGACCATGGTGCAGTGCAATCAATGCTTCATTTTGTGTAAGATACGTACGTCCCTGTTGTAGGTATTCTGTGTAACTTACCTATCTCGTCTCGCTTGGCCTTGGCCTGGGTAAGTATAGGTAGTCTTCCTCCCTTCTCTTCTCTTCCTCCCTTTGTTTTTTTTTTCTTCCGTTCTGTCTTCCACTCAATCAATGGAATAGGAGCAGGAGCAGGAATATCATGAAATACACAGCAGTTACTATTGGCAGTGACATTTTCCTTTTCACGTATAAAGAAACGAACAAACGAACGAACAGTACTGTACCGTACTGTTAGCTACCTAGTATATATACCAATACTTGTTCTGCATCTTCCTCTCAATTGCCGTACAGGGAGTCTAACTAATCTTATCTTATATCATTCCATATTATCTCATTTCATGCTATCTGTAATAAATAGTTTTGTTCTTGTTTTGTTTTTGTTCTGTTCTGTTTTGTATATTGTTATCTGCATGATATTGTATCGTATGGTTTGGATGGGGGTATATCCCAGTATATCCCATCTGTCGGCAACCTCAACCTGAAGCGATGGGAGGCGAGGCGAGGAGAGGAGGGTCTTTGTTGAAGAAAGAGAATATATGAACTGAGATAGGGGTTGGTGGTGGTGGAGGATGGTGGAAGATGGATTGGTGCGTGCGTAAGGTTAGGTGAGGTAAGGGCGTTCCTTAAGTATATGGAAGTGGAAGGGGAAGTTGTTGCTGACTGGGTTGCTTGCTATGTAAGAACGTTCTGGAATTGATACTGATACGAGTGTGCGGGTGTGTATCTGGCTGAGTGGAAGGGAATCAGTACGGTTGGGTAAGAACCGCAGGTGAGGGGAGGGTATGTGATTACGAAAGTAAGGAAGGATAGGAAATAAAAAGATCTTTGGAATGGAATTGTTCGTTTCTTTGTTTGTTTGGACTGCTTGATACATATGCTTCACTTTGTTTTGGCGAGCAGATCTTCCCTCCACATCAATTAAGCGAGGAGCACCAACTGCCCATGAACTTCTCCCCCTCCCGATACTAGTTCGTCCAATGTTGGGTTTAGCTAATGATTGATCACCATGTTTCAAGTTCTAATCTTCTAATTTCGGGGTTATATGTATATTTTTCTGGAAATCGGAGGAAGATGTTGATTTGTGGCACCCACGAATGTTGAGATTGGGATCCTAGGTCTGCAACAGCAGGAAATAAGTCAGTGAGTCGGTCAGTGATTTACAGGCGGATTCCTTCGTAGATTCTTCGACATATAAAACTTGAATGCAGTTTTCCATCATTTCCACCTTGGGAGATGCTTGGAGAACATACAGGTGCGGTACGGACCGTATGGTATGTCTTTATTCCGCTGATGTTGAGCAGTGGGTCGGCGGTATATCAATTCATAAGGCACAAACCTCACTATGAATACTGGTATTAAATGAGATCCGCCGAAGATAAACATTACTATTAGATTCCAATTTCTAAAGTATCACAACCACCAGCTCAATTCTGAACACAAGACTAGGCGACATATGTACAAAACTCGGAAGCTAGAGCCAAGATACCGTCTCAAACTGCAAGCTCAACCCGCAAATGACAGACATAGTACCCCTCTTCATTCTCCCTGCCTTCCCCAATCTATTCTCCTCTCACATCAGATCGAAACATAAAGCGAATAAACACACTCCTCACATCACAAAATCCACACAACTCATATACGTCTGCTTCGCCTCCTCAGAATCCCACCACCACTGCACCACACACTTCCCCGCCTCTCCACACTGCGCCCCAACATCCGGCATCGTAACATCAAACTCCGTCTGATTCTTCGGGACCTCCGTCGCCGTACTAGCATACACATCGAACCTAACCAGCATATCCCCCAGCACCTCATTGCTCGCCGTACCAACCACGCTCACGTTCGCCTTGCCCGTGTGCTTGGCCTGGATCTCGACCTTGAACGGGACGACCTGCCCGGCGGTGAACTGCTGGACATTGTTGGAGTTGTCTTCGAATTTGAGGCCTTTGCAGAGGGAGAGCTCGCAGGCGGTGGCGTCGAAGTCTTTTTGGGAGGTGCCGATTTGTTGGAGTTGTTCGATGGGGCCGAGGGCGTTGGAGTTGAGGTTGTTGAAGACTTGTTCGCCGCAGGCGGCTTTCATGGCGGGGCCGACGGTGCGGGCTTGGGGTGAGGTGACGCCTCCGTGGGAGTGGGCGAGGGTGAAGAGAAGGGAGAGGGTGATGATGGTGGTGAGGAGGTGGTTGCGCATTGTGAGATTTTCGAGTTGTGGAAAGTTGGGTTTGAAAGGTGGATGGATTGGCAAAGTTTGTGTGGAAAATTGAGTAAAGGAAGGGACTGTCTGAACTTTGAATTTTGAATGGATGGGAAACTCCGTACTGAAATAAAAGAGCGACTTGAAAATAATATCAAGCAGGAAGGGAAGACCGTCCCCGATGAGAGGGATAGGGACGAAACTATATACTCTCACATATGACCACACACGCACACACATCAAACCAAACTCTCCTTGCATGAAAGGTACAGTGGAACAGAAAATTAACACCGGATGGACGACCATGCGCTCGTCTCACCTTGCGTCACCACCTTCAACTGAAAAGAATTGTAAAGTACAGTGAGATGGTATTTGAGTTTCTTCACAACTTCTCGCACTCCCCTTATTTGATGGTTTTACTCGCTTATCGAAGCGGACCGAAAAAAATACAACGGAAGCCGAACTCAAAAGACAAGACATGCCAAGGACAGATCTGACGCAGATATCGCTGGAGATCTGGGGCATCGGGCGCCGCGATTGCGTCTGTGCATAGATGAACGTGAGGCGTGATTCGGGGTTGAAGCCTTTTCCTGAGCTGTGAATTGTTTCATGCTGGACTTTGGACGAAAGATTGGACTAGGCTGGATCGGGTGATTATGCGCGAAACATTTTGTGGGTTTTTGGGAGACTGCCTGCGAGAAACGTCGGCGGGAAAGCGATTGGTGGTATGGCCAGTCGCATCATTGGCTTGCGGTGTGTCTTTTGTGATGATAGGTATCGTCTTAATGCCAGGAGGTTGGATAATCCACGTACTGTTCATAATCGATTTGGTTTTGACATTGGTAATGCATCTGCGTCTGGTGTATTCGAGACACGAGAGTATCGGATCACCTGAAGGCCGAGTCTTCAATCGGTCATATCCAGGAGTGGATTGAGTATCTGCATAACATCCATCAATGTGAACTCGAAGCATCCAGTATATTTCGGTCTCAAGAATATCGGGTCACATGAAGCCAAATGTCTTCGGCCCAGCTTCTACCGTTTATGCATTTCAAGTCGCATGCATGTTCATTGTATTCCACCAATTCGCGTTTCCGTTTCCATTCCCATCAAAGTCATTTCTCTGATGAAAGAAACTCTCCGCCAACACGGCCAGCTCATCATCTGAGTACGTCAACGGCACCGCAGCAGCAGTCATCGGTATTGTCCCACTCTCTGTACCAGTACCAGTAATCGAACTATCCAACGGGTCAATCACATGCGTCATATTCGGTGTCAAGTTCCCGAATTCTTGCCTCTCAACACGAGTTGGCTGAGGTAGAACGGAAGTCTGAGCCATTTCTGTTCTGGAGGTTCCAGAGCCGGTGTGCAAGGAGGGACCGAAGAGTTGACGCGCTGAGCCGTGGATTTCGGACGATGAGGAGTATTCGAGTACCTCGAAGAACTGGCCGAGGTCGATTAACAACTTCCGGTTCTGACGAGTGGGTTCTTCGCTGGCGACGTAGGTCGATGAGACTGTTTCGGCTAGTCGTTGAAGCTTGTTTGCCTGCATTGTGTTAGTCGAGAAAGGAATAGGTTTGCCAACATACGATTCGGCCTAGATGAGGCCACTGTTCGCCAAATCCTCGGATGAATTTCAGGCATTTGTCGAAATTGTCTTGTTTATCTCTTCTGGTTCCTGGATCGTCGACAAAGCTCTCCTGTAAATAGATGGTGGCGATAATAGCTACACAGTGACCAAGAAACGGATCTGTGACTTTGAACGGTTTGCCTTCCAGCATATCGATGAAGTTGATAATCCAAGTTGCATGTGACGATATAAGATCTGACGTATGTTGTAGGAAGATCTCCGGAATGACACATTTGAAGTTCCGTAGACGCAGCGACAATAGTAAAGGGTGATTGAGCAGACATAGATTGGTGTGATAGAGAAACTGGATGAACAGCCAAGGCCCCCAGTAATCCCTATTCGAGTCCAGATGCTCCACTGATCTTTGTGAAAATTTCGCAGGCTCAAATCGATGCATGAAAGGCATCCGAGTCTCGAAATCCATCTGATGGGCTAATATCAAAGCATACTCAGACTGCGATGACCAAGGTGGCAAACTGTTCGGCTTGCCTCGTCGACGAGCATATCGAGTGATTTTGAACCAGACTTCGCTCAGTTGAATCGCATAAGCTACAATGCCTTTATCCGGACCTTGCTCATCCGTTCGGGCAGAACTAGATTCCTGGCCTGGAGAGAGCGGCTCGCCTGTCGTCTCGGGATACCATGGAAAGTTGTCCTCGGCAGAGAAATCGAGGATCATGAAATCGGCGCCGTGCAGTCTCTTCAGGAGAAACAGACTCCAGAAACACCTCCGTCGTTCTTCTTTTTCTTGGTCTGGCAGTTTCAGATTCGATTCTGATGTCAAGCCGGCGTTGTGGGCTAGACTCATCGCAAGGCTGCAGTTGATGCTAGCTCGTCTTGTGTGTCCATCTTTTCATGTTAGATAGGTAGTGTTTAAATGTGGAGTAGCTTGCCTGTAAAGTCAACGATGGTCAATAGACACAAGGCTTGGATAGTGGAAAGTTCGACGGCCCCCTCGAAAACTTGCTTTGAAACCATTGTCCTTGCAGCTTCAGCATATCCCGTGATGAGCTTTGCAACATTTCGAGACAAGGGATTGTCTGCAAACCTCAAAGCTATAGCAAGCATTGAGAACAACACCTCCGGCTTCCTGTTTTTCAGTGTTTGAATGAAGCTTGAGCGCTGGAACAGGGGCAGCGGCTGGCAGTCGCAATATTGAAGATAGCTCTCCGCAGCATTGATAATGACATCCCAAGAGGGAAGATATCTATACATCTTAGATTCATAGTCTCCATACGTCTGTTAAATCTTACATCTCGGATGATCTTGAGCTTGCCAAAGGATGTTGAATGGCTGTCCGTGGGGTATCCGACACTTGAACCGATGCACTCCTACTCATGGACGCCTGGTTCGCAAGAACTTCAGAGAGTTGATTCTCCAAATATCTCAGTCGGTCTTCCTATACTCGTCTCTGAGTAAAATCTTCAACCAAATTATACAAGAAGACCCACCACTCTCCCATCTCCGGCCGACGAGCTCGTAGGTCGAACTCGTCCAACCTGAGGAGAAGGCGTGACGCTCGCCCGCTCATGCTCCGCACGCTCATCTGCGTAGTAGCAATTCTGCTGCAAGCGGGCGCAGTGCGAGCAGATGGGTTTCTCGCCTGGGCACCGTGACTTCTTGCGCCTGTACTGTCGCGGTCAGCTTGTGTCCCTGTAACACGGAATGATGCGGAGCGCGGATGTACGTACCGGCACGGTTCACAGGCTTGCCGGATGCGTTTTGCTGGTCGCTCTGATGACATGATCTCCACTGCTTAGTATATATGGGCTATTTTATGCATTTTGAGGACATTGTTGTGTTCCATTAGGTTTTTGAAGTAGAATCTTTTGTTAAAGTTGGGATGTCGTTGTCGGATTAGATCCGGCCTAGCCTGTATCGGGTCAAGTTCGGGACATTTTGAGTTGACATTGACGTTGCACTGGAATATATCTAGCTATCAAAACTGTTGAAAGTACGTCTCTTAGATGAAGCCAATGGGCTTACAAGTTATATCATAACGTTTGGTGTACTTTCAATTTTGGGTTTGAAGTCTTATAAAGTTAAATGTGCCTAGGCACTGTATGCTCACAAATTCTGCGGAACAACTTTCACAGAATTTCGATCCTCCCAAGTTCTCCGCCATGATGGGTCACTTCTGCTATAAAATGACCTGTAATAGTAGAGGGATAGTAGGAACAGGCGGATAAGACCAGCTAGGATAACTTTTGGAGGGAGAAGTTAAACAACTAAGCTGCATGCCTACTACACCGCACGCCATTGACGTAGCGTCACAGAGAGCAGCAAGAAAATCAAAAGATAAGCCAGTTTTGTTTTATTATACAGACAGCATTTCCATCCTCGTCTACACATTTTTTCCGCATCCGTATGTGGACCTTCATAAGGTGCCAGTCTGGGTGTCATAGTTGTCAAAGTACGGAATTTGGCGCGGAGAAAATTCACACGCCAAGAATTTGATTTTCTTCCGCATCCGCATCCGTCTCCACTCCGTCTTCTGACCCCGCCTGCCCGCCATCTGGACAACAATCGGGATGAAACAGCGAGTCAGCCTTTACGAGTACGCAATAGCAATGCATTAACAGGATCCGAGATTCCCGATGGCTGTGTGGATGCCGCATTCTCATAACCTAATCGAACTTCAATCATTGTTTCGAGATATAGAGGTCGAATGCTTGGCAATTAATCAAGTGATATCTCTTCGTAACGACCTCCCGAATCCACCAGATCTCATTCAGCGCGAAGCGAACACCTCAAGCTGAAACGTCAACAATCAATCACGTGTACCGAGATGTCTTCCAGTGAACCAGTCGAGGAGGAGAAAGTGATTGTCAAGCAGGACTTCAGCTATGGTGATCACGAGCTCCAGAAATTGAGTGTATATCATCACTTTGGGACAGAATCAAAACAAGAAAATGGGCTGTGGATCATGTAAACATCCTCTTCTCTCACTCCTCCACTTACATCTTGACACAACTGTAATCCGATCTAACAACCTCCCAGCTACATCCACGGCGGCGCCTGGCGCGACCCAACCGTGACCGACACCTCATTTCTCCCCACCATCCGCCATCTTTACTCCCCTTCAAATCCATCATCATTCCTCAATCTCATAACTTCCCACATCACCGCCTTCGCCTCCCTCTCCTACCGCCTCTCCCCCCACCCCTCACACCCCCAATCCCCAACCACACCAGCCACCTCCCTCCGCTCCGCAACCCACCCAGACCACCTCCTCGACATCCTAACCGGCATCTTCTTCCTCCAATCCAAATACAGCTTCGGCAGCAAGTACCTCCTCATCGGCCACTCCTGTGGCGCCACATTGGCATACCAATCTCTCATTCGAGATCAACTGCTTGAGTCAATCCTGTCAAGTATCAAATTCCAGCCCCCAGAAATCGTCGTTGGTGTAGCTGGTATCTACGATATGCGGCTCCTTAGAGACAACAACTCGCACCCTGCGTATCAAGAGTTTCTAGTCAGTGCGTTTGGCGAGGATGAGAAAGAGTGGGATAGAGCGTCGCCGGCGGATGGGAGGTATGATTTTTTGAGGGGGTGGAAGGAGGGGAGGATGGCGGTGCTGGTTAGTTCTAGTGGGGATGAGTTGGTGGATGAGGCGCAGATTGAGTGTATGGGGGAAAAGTTGGAGGGTTTGAGAGGGAGTGGGAGTGGTGATGGTGTGAAGGTTAGGATTTTGAAGGGTTTTCTTGCGCAGACTCATAATGGGATTTGGGAAGGTGGTGAAGGGTTGGCGGATGTGATAATTGAGGTATTGAGGGTCTGGGTGGGTGGTGATAAGTGAATACTCGTAGAATTCGAAGATTATTAGCAGTGAGCAAAGAATCAATGGAAGTCTTCATTGGTTGATCTTATTTGGGTGTCTAATGCTGCTATTTACTTCTGCTACCAGTCATGGAGATTATCCGACCTTCTTCTCCTCGCTCGCTAAGTCTAAACCCTCGCCACCATCTACCCGAGAATGCTCAATGTTCCCAAGACACAACACCATACTCCAGAAAATGCATGTCCAAAACTCTCAGCACATCAGTCTTCCTCATCTCAAAAGTTATCATGCACTCGTCAGCGTTGCATCCTTCGTCTCATCCCGACTCTGCTTCAAGAACGGAAGCAACTGTGTTCCTCCAGTGCCATGCAATTCCTTCGAATCAGTATTCGATGAAGCAACAGCAAGATTCAATCCAGGGTGTACATTTGGAATCTTCTGTCTCGACGGCGTGATGATGAATCGAGTGACGACTTGGATATGTACACTTCTGAAAAGCTCGAGTTCCTTGACAGCGAGATTATACGCGTCTATGACTTCGGAACTCGTGGTGCTCTCTGCGTATTCTCGAATATTCACGATGGATTCCATTTTCTCCAGAAAAGCACGGTGACCTCCAGGCATGTAGTTTCTCATTTCCTGGTTCTGTTAGTCATGAATTTGGATTGGGGTGTTAAAGATGCTTACCGAGAGAAACCCATTCCTCGCTTTCGAGCCTTTCGTCAAATGATGCTCAACACCCAAAACGATGTCAAAGAATTGGATGAGAGAGCTCTGAGCATTACTGCCCCCACTATACTGTCTCCACTCTCCCTTCCCCTCACCCTCCTCATAAAACACACCCTTCGGCAGCCCCGCCAGAACCATATTCTTACTCCCCGCCAAAAACGGTCTAATGTCATCATAAAACACCTTCGGCGAGCAATGCTCATCCATCCTATTCAGAATCCTCGCAATCTCCTTGATATTCCTCGCGAACGTCTCAAGTGCAGCAGCCACTACACTGGATTCATTCGCCCGGACAGCATCCATGGCTTTCATCATGGCGGGGATGATCTTTGCGCCGTAGGCTTCGATGGCGACCGAGATCAGGTAGAACCATTCTTCGTCTTTGGTGCCGGTGAAGGTGTGGAGACTTCGGAGGTCTTCGAGTTGAGTGAAGTCGTTGGCGCCGGAGATGGACTCGAAGTTCCAGAGGTTGAGGCCGGCGTAGGTTGCTGTGGGTGGGAGGCCGAGATGTTTTGCGATTGAGAGGAAGGGGACGGATATTGATGCGGGGAGGCGCTGGTGGGGTCAGATTTGGAATGAGGATTAGAGATCTTGTGCTTACCTGTGATGGTCCGCCGGCTTCCCAGATGTATGAGTGTGTGAAGAAGGAGAGGATCATGTATGCTCTTTGCCATTCGCTTTCAGAGATGAGATGTTCTGTTGAGAGTACAGGTAATTGATCGACATGGCTTCTTAGAGATGCAGATTTGAGAAGTGCTGGTAGTTGCGAAAGTACGATTTCCCAACTTTCGTAGTATGGGTTGCTCAGTTCTCGGAGGGGCGGCTGGTCTGGTAGGAAACCATTTCGAGTTGATACACCGAACTCCGCTAAATTGATATTCAAGGGGCCTAACATGATGAAGATTATGATATGAGAGACTACAAGATTCGAAGTTTGGGAGTGATGATATGGATGAGAAGGAGGTTTGTTGGTGTTGTGTTTGGTAAGAAGAGAGTTTCCCGAAAGTCCACAAGCAGTTCTAAAGTACCAAACGCGCAAAGGAACCGGACAATCAACATAGGAAATGACACCATGCCGACAAGAAGCGGGCAATAATATCCAAGCATGACAAGCCCTTCTTTCAGACCGCAAAATCCTGATCTGAAGAGGGTCCGGATGAGGGCGGAAGCGACTCACGGATACGGGTACGGATGCACCCGGCCAAGACGCGGATCACGTAAAGCTTTTCAACAGACCTTGAGCCGACAGAACGCGATAAGATACTGACGTTGACGTCAAGAAGCCCGGCGCGGGGTACAAAGTGAATTGCGAAGGACACGATCAGGTCATTTTCCCATCTTCATTCAATTCCACCATCTCATCACCAAGCCTTCTTGCCAATATCAACATCAAGGTCTCAATATCCGCTCCACCTCGCTTCGCTAAAAGTCAAAATGGGGTCTATCATGCCTGAAGAACAGCAGCCGCAGCAGCAGCAGCAAACAGTCAAGCCTACCTTTGCTGATGAGGCAAACACTCTCGAATATGCGCAATCCCTTGACGCGAAAGACCATTTGCGATCATTCAGAGAAAAGTTCATTATCCCCTCCAAAACAAACATCAGAACAAAGAAAGTCGTAAAGCCAGGTCCGTCCATTTTATTCTACCCCTTACTATCATGTGACATCGTCACTGACACTCAACCAGAATCCGAAGACCCATGTATATACTTCTGTGGTAACTCTCTCGGTCTCCAGCCGCGTGCTACGAGAGAACACCTCAGTACTTACCTAGATACATGGGCAACAATCGGCGTCCACGGCCACTTCAGACCCCTCGAGAACTCGCCTATGATCCAATGGCAACTCCTCGCCGACGACGTCTCCCGACAATTCGCTCCCATCGTAGGAGCTTCTCCTTCTGAAGTCGGCATCATGGCTAGTCTAACCGTGAACTTGCACTTGTTGATGGCGAGTTTCTATACCCCCACTGCAACCAAGAACAAGATCATCCTGGACTGGAAAGCCTTCCCAAGTGATCACTTCGCCATTGAATCTCAAATCAGACAACACGGATATAACCCCGAAGAGTCTATGATTCTAATAGGACCTGAAGAGGGAACTTTTGAAATCACAACCGAGAAAATCTTAGCTGTGATCGATGAACATGCCTCCACCACTGCACTCCTCCTCCTCCCAGGAATCCAATATTACACTGGCCAGTTCTTCGACATTAAGACCATTACCGCCTACGCTCAGGCCAAGGGTCTCATAGTTGGATGGGATCTCGCTCACGCAGTTGGAAACGTTCCACTTGAATTGCATGACTGGAACGTGGATTTCGCTGTTTGGTGTACTTACAAGTACCTGAACTCCGGACCTGGTGGCGTTGGAGGATTTTACGTCCACGAGAGACACGGTACAGTTGATTATTCTCAAGGCGAGAACAAGCCAGTGTACAGACATCGTCTTGCTGGTTGGTATGGTGGTGATCAAGTCGGACGCATGAACATGCAAAACAGTAAGTTTCTCCCCCCGCTTTCTCTCCAATATCAGGAAAAAGAACGAAGAGCTAACCAAACAACCAGCCTTCCGCCCCAGCCCCGGCGCAAGCGGCTTCCAAGTCTCCACCAGCTCCACCGTAGAACTCGCCTCCCTCCTCGGCTCCCTCTCCGTCTTCTCCCAAACAACCATGTCCTCCATCCGCCTCAAATCCGTCAAACTAACCGCCTACCTGGAAACCCTCCTCCACTCCAGCCCACACTACAAGCGCAGCTTCAGCATCATCACGCCATTCAACCCCGACGCGAGAGGGACCCAATTGAGCGTTTTGCTGGCTGATGGGAGACTGGATACCGTCTCGGAGATGCTGGAAGAAGCGGGCATTGTGGCGGATAAGAGGAAGCCTGGGGTGATTAGGATTGCGCCTGTGCCGCTTTATAATACGTATGAGGAGGTGTGGAGGTTTGTGGGGATTTTTAATGAGGCTTTGGGGAAGTTTGAGTAGGGAGGGAGGGTGGATTTGGTCTTGAAGCGGCATTGGCAAAATATGATGATATGATATGACATAGCATAGCATAGGTATGGAGTTTGGGAAATTTTAGGAAACAGTTATCTGATTTGGTTTCATTCATTTTTCCCCTTCTTGTTATGGCTTCGTCAGTCACTCCATCGTGATATGTCCCAATCCCTCAATTGGTGTGTACATCTCCGCTTCTCCTGTGAATTATCAGTCTTTTCCAGAACCAATATTCAGAGTAGTTGGATAGACTTACTCGGCTTGATAAACAACGGCTCCGTAGCCTTCAAATATGGCCCATAATAGGGCTTTGTGATTTGATTCTGTTTCCCCGTTCGGTTAGCCATGTCATCTCTTTTCTCACCCCAAACCCCCCTCGCCATCTTTCCCTCTCCTCTCTTCTACCTCATAACCACGAACACAACGACCCTGTCGTATAAATCAAGCCAAACAAAAACAATTATCAATAACAGAAAATTGACCAACCTCCATAAACCACCCCACATCCCTCGTCCACCCCTCCGTCCATCTAAACACCCCCGGCTCTTGCGCATTCTCCCCAATAAAGAAATACGCACATTCCGGCTCATTGATCACAGCTTCGTAGACTGGCTTGAAGTGTTGGAGGAAGGTGGATTGGTCTTTGGGGTCGATAGTTATTTTGACTTGTAGGATGAAAGATACTTTTGGTGCGAGGACGGGTAGTGGAGGAGACATCTTGATATGAATGAGAGAGTAATGATTGGGAGTGGGAGTTCGGAAGTGGAATTGTGAAGAGGAGTTCTGGAGAAGTGTATGAGATTGATTGTGAAGTGACGGTTTCTAGAGGAGATATATGTACTTACTCTCACTCTCTTGCGATGTCTATCCTACTTTGAAATTATCTCCTTGGGGATAAACACTCATTCCACCCCATCCCACCTCCAAAACTCTTAAATTCCCATTCACCCCGCCCATTGGTCAGTTCGCACTCCGCTCTCTCCCTCTCCCATCAAAACCTCCCCTCGATTCACGCACATGCATCGCCAAGCTGTCAGCATCACCATCGCCATTTTCCGCGAATCCGTTTCCGCACTAATCAGGAGTGAGTTGTGGTACCTCGGTTGGCTGGCGCTGTCAGCCTGTCGCCCTCTTTCAGGGCAGATCTGCCGCCTAGGACTCAGGGGTTTTAGGGTTAAGCGAGGCCAGCTATGAGCGCGGTGGCTTGCATCAGCCTCCACTGCCAGAACAGTGAAAGTGAGACAAAGACCACTGGAAGCTGGATCATGAGATTGGGGTGTGGCTTTGCTGTGCGCGCTGGGCGTTAGGCAGACAGGAAACTTTATTGTTGTGCGGTTCTGTGTAGACCGAGGTAGGGCTGAGTATGGAATGGAAAGACAGTGTTGTTGTGGCAGTTGAAACAATTATAAGGTTGGTGATGCCTTCGCGTTTGGCTGTGAATCACGATCTGTTGTAAGCTTGCCAGTTTGTCGGTGTCGTTGCAGACTTACATCATCAGAACTTCTGGCGGTTTGACTCATCGAGTCTCTACTATTCCAACTCATATATCCTCACGCAACCTCAGACCGTCAAGATGGGTAATAAGAAGCAGCCTCCACTACAACCAGCGATGGACGACCCCGCTCCACCAAGCTATTCCAACGAACACCTCACGGGGGCAGGATCAGACTCTATCGAACCCCTTCCCCCAACATACACTCAAAACGACATCTCCACTCCCAGTCCCAGATATTCACAAAACAACAGCCACCGAAATGGAGCACCCATAACAGCAGAATCCCTATTCTTCGCGGCTATCAATGAAGGAAATCATGAATTAGTCGCCAGGTACCTAAGCGAAGGACTTGTGACGGCTAGTACGAGATATCATGATGAGACGCCGCTGTTGAGGGCTGTCAAGGCGAGGAATGTGGAGATCGTGAAGCAGCTGCTCGAGGCTGGCGCGGAGATTGATGAGTTTGGAGTAGTGGTGAGTGGATTTCATCCCTTCTTCAGTCCCGATCGCTTTGGAATATAGAACTTTTGGAGATGCAACCGATGAGCTTCTGAGAAATGTATCTTTAAAGAATGAGTTGAATCTGGGTCTAACATACACCCAGTCAACACAATACGACCCCACCACCTCATCCAACACCACCACCCTCCGCAACCCCCTCCAACTCGCCTCCTCCCTCGGGCACCTCATCCTCGTCAAGCTCCTCATAGAAACCTACCACGCCTCCGACTCCCTCGTCGCCCCCGACGGGCAAATCGCGCTCCGCCTCGCAGCAGAAAACAACCACCTCGAAATTGTCGAATATCTCCCTTCCCGCCGCACAGGCGGCTTCAAACGCTGGCAATTCAAGAACCGGAAATCGCTAAACCGAATCAAGCAGATCTGTAAGAGGATTGCTGGCTTTATTAAGTTCTTTCTCTGGGATGTAGAGAAGTTCTTCTTGTGGACGGTGCCGAAACATGTGCTTGTGAAACCGATTGTTAAGGGGTGTAAATGGTGCTGGGAGAGGAGGGGGAGATTGGGACCGTGGTGTAAACATCAGATGTTGGAGATGCCGGGGAGGGTGAAGAGGGCGGGGATTTGCGCTGGGAGACAGGCTGTGAAAGTTCCCAGGGGGATGGTGAAAGTTGCGAAGGGAGCGTGGAAGTTTGGAATGGAAACGCTTCCGAGGTGGGTTAGAAAGTTGAGTGTTTGGGCGTGGAAGTTTGTGACTGAGATCTTGCCTAGGTTGATCAAGGACTGTTCGAAGTGGTTGTGGAAACTACTCACTGTGAAGCTACCAAAGGCGTTGCAGATCTTGGGAGATTGGATTGTCTCTGGTATTACGTCTCTGGGGAGAACGATCTGGAATGCGGTCTTGAAAGTCATATCTTTCTTCTCAACTGTTATCGAAGCCATCGTCTCATTCTTCAAATCTCTCACACTACAAGATATCTGGAACGGTTTCGTCGAAATTCTGAGAGCAATTTTCGTCACGTTTCCGAAACTGATAGTATCCTGGGTCAAGGAGTTCGGAGACATGTCTTACAAGATGATGAAAGCGCTATTCGGCACGCTTGGGAAGGTTCTGTGGGTTTTGGGGTATGCAATTCTCTGGGTCATCACATTCCTGCCGAAGCAGCTGTGGAGGATTTTGGAGAGTATCGGTGCATCGCTGGCGAAGGCGGGATATGAAGTTAAGGTTTGGGTGAATCCGAAGGCGAGATGATGGACTTTTGGTTTTGGAGGGTTGTTTCTGGAGTTTTGGGTTAGTGGGATGATACCTGGAGTTTCAGTGGCCGGAAGCCTGAACTTTTTCATATTTGGCGATGTAACTTCACACATTTTATTGAGTGACGTGCTATTAGCCTGTTCCCTTTCTGTCTCCGCTTACAGTTTCCGACCCAGGAAGACAGAAATGCTCAAATGCTATTAAATTTCTTAAGTATGAAACGCTATATCTTATGAATCAGCGGACACCTCATCCGGCGTCTCCGTGGAATTAGAAGCCTTCGGTGGATCAGGTCCAACAATACTCTGAATATCATCTACCCTCCTATCCTCAATCCACTTGATCGCCTCCTCTCTATTCCGACACATATGTGCCTGTCCATTGCCCGTGGCATCGAGTACTGATTCCGATCCTTCAAGTGTCATGTCTGACATACACATAATTTGGTTTCTCAGATACTCGAAACAATGGGCTGCGTGGTAGTCATTTCGTTCCCCGTCGAACCCGAACTTGTTGTTTACGACAAGCTGGTGGTAGGTGTCTACGGTGTAGTATAGCTATTTTCATTAGCATTGGCTCTTCAATGAAGGGTAATAAACTTACGCAGTGTAATGCGTGTGTCCAGGAAGCTTCGAAGATAGGTCCGGAGCGTAGGGGGTCGGTGGCGATGGGTTTCCCGAGCATAGGGTGTTGCTCCCAGTCTGGAATTGAGACGCTTCCGCTTCCGACTACAGCTGTCAGCAATGACTTCATGTCGTGTGGGAACAGTACGTACGAGGCATCAGCATGTCCCAGTTCTTTCTCACTTCCATCCGGTTGTCGTTGCTTGTCATATTCGGTACGAACATCTCCTCATCCGGTGTGAGTAAAGTCCACTTGTGGCTCGCTGTTCTCGTCAGTCTTCTGATCGTACCTGCACCACTACTGACTTACTCGGAATATACAAGCCATTAACATCACCACCAGTCTCGGTTTTGTCTTGCGTCCAGCCAGTCCCCGTTCCTAGACCAGCCCAGCCATCACTCAGAACTCCACTGGTGGGTAGCAACAACATAATGATGATCCCCTGGAAGAACACAACAACACCCCATCGTATCCACGTCAACACCGTCGATAATCTTGAATTGTGTTCGTATCTTGACTCCCGAAACGTGGGCTGTTTGCTGCTGAGAAATCCATCCGAGGCGAGTGTAGTGTCGGAGTCGTGATCATTATCGTTCTCAAGGTCAATGGACATGACCTCATCATCCTCCAGTGTAGCGTATCTGCTCTCCTTTTCGTGATGTAAAAGCGCCATAGTGAAAGTAAGAAACAAACGAATGTGATGTTCAATTCAACGAAACAAAATGAGCAGAAAATAACGTAATTAGAGAAACCAGTTCTAGAAAGTAAAGAATCCAGTTCTTGCAGTACGAAAAACAAAATCAGTCCCAGACCGTTGATAATATCAAACACACCTGTCAACCTGAGAAGTGAAGAGACGAACTGACTGACAGCTTTCAGACGATAGTTCTTGGGGCGCTGTCCAGAGAGAGGCGGAAGCTTTCTTCCTGCTGGCAGCGGTTATCATACACTAAGGTAGTGTCATGTCAATCCACAGTGAACCTAAAAGGGAAGTTACAACTTACAACAGGTTTCATCCCTTCTCCCAAAAAAGTCGCGTGGGCTTGCTCCCAAGCAAGTGTCAAGTGATTTCAGACGATCCCTCGATCGATGCCATCCAAAACTCGTCTCGACCTTCTGGCCCAGCCTTTTCAGGAGCTTTAAGCTTTTCGGCAGGGTTGGCGCTTGTCCATACCTAGGCTCAAACGCGGTACCGAATCATTAATATTAGACTGGTCTGTCGTCTTGACTTTTGACGTCCATGCGAGAGATTGATTTGACCCGTAAACTTCCCGCTGTCTCTCCTTTTCTGGCCCGCTACTGCAAGTAGCTCGGGCCGCCCCTTGGTGCAGCGAAATTGTCCGTCGTGAATTATGGATGGCATGCTTATTGAATAGTTTAACTTTAAGATTTCGAGTGAATCAACCCTATGGATATAATTGATTTCGCCCTCGATTCTTTCGAGCTCTTGATGTTCGACTTGGCGATGGGCAATCCTTTCTTGGCTAACCGACAACCTGGTCCCGCTACATCAGACATTCCATTCCCCTTTTGTTGGTTGATCGGTTTCACCCAATTTCAGGCGTGTGAAATCCAGAACGTTCGAACGGGCAACTGAAGCCTGTATCCTGGAGTCGATCATGTCTGAGTTGGCTGTTGGGTACAGCGGCAAGCTGAGACGAGATTTGTGCCAAGTTGCAGGTGACCTTAGACAGGGGATGTGAAGCCGATGTTGTGGGGAAGAAGCGGTGATTGGACTCCCTTTGACGACGCCTCTTGGCTGCTTTTATCGATCTGTTGGATTGACCTTGCGGTGAAGGGGCTCTTGTGCCTTGCATGTTGACAGCACGGTGATGATGTCGTGCGAACATTCGAGTGTCTTCTCCTAGAAAAGCTGTATACTCTAGAAAGTAATATTCCACAATGGTGAAAAACTCCACACTTAAATCTTCTTAACTACAAACATCGCAAGATGTCACAAATAATCACCAAGCGGCCTAGGCTATTCAAGTGAAAAGTAAGTAAATGTTGCAACCGCCCGCTCCAGTAAACCCCACCAAGCACATCCATAGCAGCCGCTTTAGCCATCCGGAAAAACCAAGCTTCAACTCCAAGATCTCAGGCCGTTCCTCTTCCCCGTCCCCTCCAACCAACACTAACATCCACAACGGTCTCACAATCCCCAAACATACTAGCGTCCTCTTCGTTCCCCGTAGGAAGAATAACAACGACCTCCACAAGGCGACCCACTGCTCGGACATGGAAGAGCTCACGGGAGGAAAGAAAAATAAATCATGATCCCAGGCAGGATCGTCCGAACGAGATTGCATTGCGAGCCCGTGCCTTCCTAAATGTCAGTGGATATGAATCGATGCAAGGTAGGGACGATTTAGTTGGATATGCGCTGGGATCGCCGCGGATCAATGGACGGATATCAAGTGAGAAGTGTGATTCGGATGGTGCGGGTAGAATCACACTGTGGTTTTCATTTGCACCGATTTGAACACAAGTCTCCTAAAAATCACTGGAAGTCAGGGTGGTGGTAATCTGGTAGAGCGAGTATAGATGGGTGGGGTGCGCAGAAATGTATTAGGTTGATTGGTATCTATGGGTTCACGTCTCCCCTCTCCATATTTCCCACTGAATTGTCTATCGCCCACTCTTTCACTCTATCGAAGTTTCGGCACTGGTGAAAAGAATTGAGTTCTGGCCATGGAAGTGGATCTCCATCCATCATATAGAATGTAAATACACCGACATCTGCGTTACATTCGACATTCATTCTGAGGATTTCGAGACAGTGATCTGATCCGTGTTAGTGAGAGGTCATTCAGGTGTAATCCAGGCCTACCCGTATGCATCTGGAGATCTTCTTGGGTACCAGCAAAGTTGCCGTTACCAACCTCCATGTAATGTTCTTTGTAGGTGACTTGACGGAGGAGATTGATGCAGTGGAGTTGATGGAAGACTTCCAAACCAACTCTGTAGCCTTCAACTCCAGTCTTGGGGTTTGTGGCTCTCAGGTGTGACTTGGGCATTCCGATGATTTCGAGTTCTGCATCCGTGATAACTTGATCTCCGACTAGAAGTTGTTAATACTAGAGTCGAGAGCTTTGTTGAGAGGAACCTACTATCATACGAAATCGCATGCCATGCCTTGTCAACTTCTGGACCTTTCCCGACATACGGCGAACCCTCTCCCATAGTCGCATTAAATTTCACTCTCTGATACTCAACGGCCTCAGCAGCAGGTGCTGTTCAACCATTAGTCCCGCTCTCCAAAACAGCTCGAATAACTCACAATATGCAGAGAACTTCCTCACGTGCTCCAATGTTGACGCTCGAGTGAAGAATGCACCAACAAACATCGAGAAGGATAGCGAAAGTAGCGCAGCGTGAACCAACCACATCCATCTCATAGTTAACTTCTGACGGGGCTGAGTGAGTCTGACATCCTCCTCATCCTCCATCAACGTCGAATCCGAGGTCGATGTTGACGATCGTCTCGGAAATGGCTCCTGGAATTTCTCATCGTCCCGGACGGCCTCGTACTTGGAAGACATGACTGCGCAACAAAAATACTACTCCTGGTAGTTGGAAAAGAAACGAATGATTAGTTTGAACGAATGTACTTGACCAGAAGCAATTGCTGAAAGGAGGAAAAAGAGTAAGAGACGATGGGAAATCAGCAAAGAGAGGATATCGACTACCCAACCATAATACACCCATCATGTCACAGTGCCCCATCATGTCATAAGGGGTAGCAGTGCAAGTGTACGCGATACGCTCGTCTGATCGCTGTGTTGGAGTCTTGTACGATCGAGGTCACGGATCTTTGAAACACATGCCAGGTTCCACCATGTACGGCACTAGTGCCAAACAGAAACAAATCCCAACCTTGAGAAACCCCACAATGAAACCGCGACAGGCGAGGTTAAGTTAAATGGAATTCGGGCGCGCCCCAATGGAGTAATGAGGAGCCAAAAAAGGAATAAAGTTCGTAGCTGTCATTTTCCAATTATCCACTGTGGTGCAATCGAGCTGCTCGACCACAGGTAACTTTAGGCGGGGGACTCAGACATCTCCAATAATCTGGATGAAATCAACGTGTTCCGATCATGCATTGGCAAAATGCACGATTTCGTCCCAAAGATGAGATGGAACCCTGCCTGTCAAAATCAAGCTTCGGGTCCAAGCAAGAACCAAGACTTGAGTTTCGGTTCTGCGGTTCGACTTCCACTTCAAGGCGTTCTTCCAGGGAAGCCATCGCGCCATTAATGCCTCAAGATATCTTGAGACTGCAAATCTAAACCATACTTAGACTAATCCTTCCACATGCTCTTAACTGGGTCGCCTCCATCCGTTAATCCCTGAATGTCACACTAACCGGGAGCCGCAATGGAGAAGGGCGGGAAGTTTCTGACGGGGACTAGTGTTTGAATACAGACTAGCCAATTAAGCTTGTCCTCGTTGTTAACGGCCAGGATATCTGACAGCCAATTGTACCGGGCTGGCTAGGTCAGGAGGAGTCTGCAATCCAAATGCAAGGCAGCCAACTTCGAGTGTCAAAGGCAGAACCTCGCGGCTCATCAAGCAACATCCGTCTCGGACTCTTGATGGATTGTGCTAAGACCTTCCCAGCCAACTGTCGTCCGAACTGGATTAAGCTCGCCTGATTTTATGCTCCACCATATTCCCAACTGACATGATGTATAAAGGAACTTGGCTCCCACATACCTTCTCAAATCCACTCATCAGCCCACTCACCATTCTTTCCTTCAATCCCTACCTGTTCCATTCGTTTCACTGCCGGCCAGTCTTTATTGTATTCCTTCATCATGTATACTTCCGTTTCAAAGCTTTTTGCTCTTGGCCTCTTGGCCGCCGCTCCGCTGGCATCGGCTTACGCTATACCAGCTCAATCTCAAGACTTGGCCAGGTCTGTTGAACCGGTCGAGGCTAGACATCACACTGAGGCGCAAATCCAGGTATGTTTCTCACTGATTCAAACTGTACCCTTACTGACATTAACCAGGCCAAGAAGAACAAAGCTTCAAAAAGCGCTCGAGACATTGAGATCCTCGACAGTCGGGCGCCTCATCATACTGAGGCGCAAATTCAGGTATATTTCTCACTGATTCAAACTGTACCCTTACTAACATTAACCAGGCCAAGAAGAACAAAGCTTCAAAAAGCGCTCGAGACATTAAGATCCTCGACAGTCGGGCGCCTCATCATACTGAGTCTCAAATTGCCGTGTGTACTTTTCCGATACGAAGAGTACTCTCACTGACATTCAACAGGCCAAAAAGGCTAAGGGCGGTAAGAATGCCCGTGATTTAGTTGCTGAAGAGGCTCTTGAGACTCGCTCTCCTCATCACACTGAGTCTCAGATCGCAGTAAGTAATCCTATTCCCCTGTCGGATCACTAAATTAACAGTCTTGTAGGCCAAGAAGGCAAAAGCTTCAAAAAATGCTCGCGACATTGAGCTCGAATCTCGTACCCCTCATCATACTGAGTCTCAGATCGCTGTAGGGAACACCTTCTTTTGTCATTGTAAGCCGCGCTAACACGTTTACAGGCTAAGAAAGCAAAATCTGGAAAAAATGCTCGTGATCTAGCAGCTGATGAGGCCCTTGAAGACGAGGAGGATGCCGCTCTCGAGAACCGCGCCCCTCATCATACCGAGTCTCAAATTGCAGTAAGTATTTCCAGCACATTCACCTTTTCAGAAACTCACATCAACTCAGGCGAAGAAGGCCAAAGCTGGAAAAGATGCTCGATCTCTATAGGTACTAACGACCTTGTTGAAATCTAAATCGTCAAGGAGAAAGCCTAGAATATGGTCCTCTCCCGAGTCCACTAGTGTTCCTTGCAGTTTAGGTCTTTACTTCTGTGGATCGTCTTATAGTCACTATCCGGGTGCTTTCCCTAGGACAAATGTCTGGCTTAGCTTGTACTACTTTGTATAAAATTCATAGATTCTGGCAGTCTAATAAAAGCTTTCCTATTTCAATATATACTAACATGGTGGAGTATTCAATTCCAGGTATCACAGCAATACCAATAAGACTTCCATTCTTTTGTAAGCCCGGAAAATGTTCTCAACTGGCTCATTTCGCTCTAATGTGCAAAGGAAACCCCTAAAAATCAAGACAGCCGTGCCGTAGTTTCCACTGACTCTTGCTTACCTCGTTTAATTTATGGCTCGCTACAGGTGTTAATAGCGTTTGGGGCAAGCCGTAGCGGCCCATCTGGCAACCCTGTAGGGAATAGTAGTCTCTCTTACAGGCTTTACCTACAGGGCTTTCATCTTGTTGCATGAAACCGCAGTTAAGGGTATGGTAGCCTGGAAAGAGTTTGCGTGTCGCAATTCACAGGATGATGATGAAGTCAGGAGCAGGCAGACATACCCTTCTCATCCCACCCAGATCTCGAGCTGTTTGCCAGGTTACTCCATTGAGATCCGTGGTTGTTATACTTGTTTATCAACGAAGGGTCTTCTCTTTTTCTCTTAAGGTAGAGTCTCTGCAAAGGTCAGGTCTTCCTCTCGTATTTCTCCTAGGGCGAAGCCTTTTCCTAGGTGAGTCTCCAAGCTAATGTTTTCTCTCACTTAAAAGTCTCTCTTAATGACTAATCTTTTCTTTCTTTGTCCTTCGAGGCGAAGACTTCTCCCGGGTAAGGCCTCCAAGGTAAGGTTTTCTCTCACTCGAAATCCTCCTTCAAGGTAAGGTTTGTCTCTCACTTCCCTCAAGGTGAAGTCTTCTCCCAGGTAAGTTCTCTAAGATAGGGTTACTCTCTCATTTCTCAAGGCAAGTCTTTTCCCAGGTAAGGTCTCCAAGGTGAGGTTAGTCTATTCTTTCCCTCAAGGTAAGGTCTTCTCCTAGGTAAGGTCCCCAAGGTAAGGTTTTCTCTCGCTAGAAAGTCTCCTTAAAGATAAAGCCTTTCTCTCTCTTCCCCCAAGGCGAAGTCTTCTCCCAGGTAAGGTCTCCAAGGTAAGGTTTCCTCTCCCGCTTTATCTGTGAGGTGGAACAGGATAACTTGAGTCATTCCTATGGGGGGTTCTTACTAATACCGACTGTGAATATCCTGTAATTGTTTTACAGCAGAAACTATCGATAAAATTCAGACAGTACTGCAGTGATTTATTCATAAAACTACAAAGAGATCAGCGTGGCAAAGATACTTGGCTTGCACCTTGTTTCGGGTGAATCACAGTAAAACGAGATTCCACACGACTTAATCTTGGAGACTTTAAGTGGGAGACTGTACCTTGGAGGCCTTACCTGGGAAAAGTCTTCTCCTTGAGGCGAAAAAGAGAAAACAGACTAGGCCTTGGAGGAGACTTTGAAACCCGGGTCTTTCGATGTGTGTATGAGATGTTATTTGTTCTTCAGTAAGTTTACACCTGCTTTCATCAACGGCCAAGAGCCATAAACTAAGAATGAACATCAAGGTTGCCATTTTGTCAAGGCCCAAAATTACCAAGCTACCTTTCACCTCGTCTAGAACAGCTATCTTCCGTGGTCAATTATAACATTTTACATCCTCCAACCTGCTATCAGAGGTATCTCGGAATGAATCAGCCTAGAGGTCCACAAACAACATCCATCCTCGGCGCTGGGCCAGCAAAGTATGATCTCCTCCAGCAATACGCTCCTCGATATCCTTCAGGTCGTTATGAATTTTCTGCAACGTGACAATCCAGAAAAGACCGATTTCGAATCCGCGCATGACCTCGTTCCACATCCTACATCGCAGTCAGAAAGCACCTTGGTCTAGAAAGGGAAATACATACCCATCCCTGGGGCCAAGTACCAAGTGCAAGAATTCATCTTCCTTGACCTGGAGTAGCTCCTCAAGCCTAGCCAGGCGAGCCTCAATATCCTTGCCACGCAGCTCCTCATCAACCTGGTCACGACTGATGATCATGGGCCAAAGGCCAACTGCCCTCAAGGTGGCTTCTTGGGTATTCATTGTAGTGGTGGTGTGCAATTGTTGGGTTACCTCCGGTCGTGTGCGGAAAGGCGAGAGGATGATTCGCAATAACTACCGGGTTGAAGTATGGTGGAGGGCTCGTGGGATGGAGGCTTAAGGATCCAGACAGAAGATGGAGGAATCGTAAGAGGAGAGGAATTATGAGGCAGAAAGGAGACAGGGTATACAGTCCATAAGAAGGAGGGACCCGACGAGAGGCGTAGAAGGAAGACAGCCGGGAAGGAGCAACATGGCGGTAGGCTTGAGAATTGGAAAACATTCTGGCACAACATATAAAAGGGACCATCTAAATGTTCCCTCTTGTACTGATGTACTTGCACCAGGTAAGTTCTGAAGCCTAAACTCATTTTGAAGTAAGAACGTGCAAATGACGGCGTAGGTGTTTGCTTGCTGAATTGGACTCCTGGCTTGGGAGTGCTAGCTACCCCACCGAGATCTGCGAGCTCACCACTTTGCCCCGGTAATTGGAGACTGGAAGCTGCCCACTTACGATGTTCCCTAGTCCGAGAGAGTGATATATGGGCATTTTTCAGGTCAAATCTCAAGTCAGCGATGCCTTCCAGATGTGTACACCCTAGGGTTGAGTCACCACAGGCTGGTGTTAGTGTGAACAGGTCTGTCGGATTATGCAATCAAGCCAAGCGTGGTGGCACTTCCAGGTATCTATTTTATTCTTGTGACTATAATAAATTTTACAAGCGATAAAGACCATTCGAAGCAGGTAAATATTCAGCCGGCAGCGCGGCGTACAAAAACTCCAAGGTGACATGCCAAGACAGCGCAACAATAACTGATAACCTCCCCGATCCGACCTAGCATCTAGTATCAACAACAAAGAGAAAGAAGGCGCAAAAAATATCAAACAAAAAGACATTACTACGATAACCCATCCACGACAGGGTAAGAATTCCGCTGCTCCACCAGTGGCGGTCGTCAGGGCAAACTCACTTGACATTGGCTCTTTTCTTTGAGCCTAGCAATACGCTACAAGAATGAAGGTGATTAGCCATTGAAGCAGTAGAGACGTAACTCTCATCGCACCAGTCGCAGACAAGCGGTCTGAACGACTCCTTGAACCGTCCCATGGATATCTTATGAACGTAATCGAAGTGAGCAAGGAACGGCGTGACTGCTGGCCAACCTCTTAGATGAGGACAATCAAAGCATGTGAAGAAACTGGCGCCCCTGGAGTACAGGCCCTGGGTAGACCTGAAACGATGTTGCTGGAGCCTAGATGCAATCTGTTCGACGACGTCGACGTGTTCAGCAGACCCGGGTCCGATATACGACCAGTCTTGTGGCTCATGTCTGCGTTGCATTAGTTGTAGATAAGCTTAGCTCGACGTGGTAACATACTTGAGATCATCGTTCACTAGGCCGGTCTTCCTCGTCCTCTTGTCGGTAACCGAAAGCGGTCCGCCATCCTCGTCGTCACTATCGCTCTCGTCTTCTTGATCTTGCTGCTTTGCTCCGCTGACCTCCGAGACAATATCATCACTTGTATCGGCATTCTCATCCGCTTGCCCAGGCTCTGCCGACAGCTCCACCCCCGTTTGAGGGGGGCGGTCTTGCTGGGCGAGGCCGGTCCGAGATGTGTGAGATGTGTGAAATGCAATGCGAAGGGCCCCCCGGATCCAATCGGCGTATTTGCCGAGATCGTTCTTGTCGAGAGACGTGAGATTGAACTTGTGGTGGCGTGAATGGCCTTCTTGCCCGCCACGGCCCTGGGTATAGGTGACGATGTTCTTCGGCCGGAAGCATTTCCTCTCTTCATCGCAAGGCGGGTCTTGGCGACCGTCGATCATAGCGTGGTGTTTCTTGCGGTGGTTGTTCTGACAGGAAGTTTCTGCCTCAACGCAGCACGGATCGATACAGGACTCGGCGCCAGATATATGACTGCACCAGGTGACGTACCGCAAAAGTGCTAAGGTATCGCGATAGGATGTAAAGTCACCGGAGCAGAGAGTTAGGAATCGAGCAAGTCCATATACCTTGGCGAATTGTGAGGTTGTGCTCTGAGTGATGGAAACAACGTCATCGTGCTTGTTGCAATCCCAAACGAGCACGACTTGCAAGTCGAAGCTGAAGCATGTATCCGGGTACTCCAATAGAATAGTCTGTGTGATGATAGCAATGTGACGCAAGAAGAGCAGGACCATTGGATTTTTCAACACTTCAATGAGACACTCGACTGTGGGACGAACTTTGGAAGCATCTTGCCTCACCTGGTATGGTTTGATATTGGAGAGGTCCTGCGAAACGCCTTTCGCCTTAATCTTCTTCCACAATTCGATGCATTGATTTGTTTTACGGAGATCCTCTTCATTCAACTTCCAAGGTAGATCCTTGAGGGGCAGCGAGCCCAGTGAGCACTACACATATATGAGCCACGGATCGAGTAAGCCTACGTGGAATGAACATACCATGAAGTCAGAGTCTGAGGAAAGAGAACCAGGTTCCAAACTATCCACCTTGAGGCGGTCTGAGGAGGCACCAGGCTGTTGATGATCGAGGTTTCTACCGTTAGGCGAAGTATCCGCTACAAGGCTAGTGGTGGCGACAGCGGGTGTTTGTGGCTGGACGACACGTTTATCCTTGGTTGGAGTATCTGGATCGAAAGCATGGCCGTTGACACTGATCTTGTCCAGTTGCGAGAGCTGTAATCAGATGTGAGCGTTGACCAGTCCTTTCGAGAGAGCAGACTTACAATCTTCTCTTGCTCAAGGGGATTTCCAGAGACACCGAAGGCATTCTTCTGAATTGTAGAATGTGTCGAGGTTCTAGTCGATGGTGGCGGAGATACGAGCTGCTTATCGACCGTAACAGCAGCATTGACCTCTGAGTCGGGCGTTGCAGGAATCGATGAGGGAAAAGCACCAGGGACAGACATAGTAGTACTTGTTGAAGGTGATAATTCAATCTGATTTATCAAGGTTAGTAGATTCTAGGAAGCCAGGGTGATGACAGCCTACCGAGAAAGATTGATTCGTGGTCTGTACCTTCTGGATCAAAGCAAGTGTCAAGAGGTCTCGCCCACATATGTCATCTTGAAAGTATTTGTGCATGCCAGAGATCATCGTGTCCGCAGATACCTGGGTACCAACACCTGGAAAGTAGTTGAGGACGAAATCGACGAACATCTCGAGCTGATCGATACCGATGGTGTCTTTGAATGCTATGCTAGTATCTTGCATCACTCTATCACGGACGTCAAACTCATCCCTAAGATTCCGTCCCTCCACCTTGCGGCGGTCTTGGGAGGCACCTGGTGTGGAGGACTTCGGCTTCTTGGCTACCGAAAGATCAGTCATAGTATTACAACACTTTAAGAATTGACTCACCGGCAGGCTCTTGGTCCAGGTCGATTGGCAGATGATCATTTGATCGGCCATTCTTTCTGTTGTGTTCTGCTACTCTTCTCATAGAAGATGGTGACATCTTCTTCGCCGGCCTGCAACCTGGTCAGCATGTTCGTTGATAGGTCCCAAATGACCACGAAAGCATCAGGGCGAACGACAACGAGCCTGGAAGATGATTTCAACTTCGGGTGTTAATGCAACAAAGCAGCTGGAGGTGTGATGTCGACGACTTGATGATAAGGCCAACCCAAGCTTCTGTGATAGGCAACGGAAGAGAGAGTGATCTGCCACAGTCAAGTGATGGCGGTTCCAACATTCATCCGCTGTTCGTGGTAGTGGCAACCTTGGGAAGTGATATGGCAACCTTGAAGAACTGTTGTGAACAGTGCAAGTGAAAATCTACTTACCTGCTAGGAGATTCTGATATAGGTGCGTAGCCCAAGGCTCCCATAAGTGAACGAAACATTCCGGACATGGTCGGCGTATTTAAGGAAGAAGCAAGCCTGGTAGGAAAAGAAGCGAACCAGGACAGTGTGACAAAGCAAACCAGAACGGCCGAGAGACGCGACCAAAATGCCAACGAAAGGCCAAAAAAGACCGAGGGGGGTTACGAAATGAGAGATTGTTGGGGATGGAAGACAACAGAAGAGAAGAGGTAAGAAGACATGGAAAGGAAGCAATGGAAAAGACATGCTAGCGCCAAGGATGGTGGGCGTTGCTCAACGGAAGGAACAACCACACCACACCACCACACAAACACACTATACTGAGGTATTCCACGTACCAAATGTACTTCAGAGAGATAGGGTGGCATCTCTCTCACAGCGAGGTTCATTATATTTTTATTTCTCTTATCATGAGACAGACATATAAAGTTATGACGGGGTTTGATGCTGGTCATCTGTCAGGACAGCCCCCTAGGCAGGAGCAAACCCCGTACACCAAGGCCAGTACTTGTCGCTACGAAGTCACTTTAACGGTTGCTGAGTAAGTAGCGTGAAGCTAGAAACAATCAAAGGATATTATTGTTGGGGTCTTTCAGAGTCTCTTCCTTCCTCAAGCTCCAGTGAAAGAGAGCATCTGACCTCGCCTACTACTGTACCTAGGTAGATTTATAAATCCCCCCTTTTTTTTCTTTTCTTCCTTCTAATCTCTTTAGCCATCAATCACGCTTCATACCTGCAAAGGTACGTGGTCCTCGTTTCTACCCAAGCCGACAGCCTTGAACATAGAATGTCTGGTATCGTAATCTGCATTCTGTCAGATCTGTCATAATGCTACTCGAACATGTGTGCTAATTCTTTCCTTCTTTTAGATGGGGAAGGGCAAGCGTGGAAAGAGAAAGCGGGTAAGTTTCTTCAGCTCTCCTTGGTTTGCATGCTGTCCACTAGTCCAGCGCCTCAAAGATCCGGCGCTTGAATTCCAATACCTGGTCATTGCTCTATTCCAACACTCGCGATATCGCGTTGTGTCCCCCCGCTCCACTCAATCTCCTTAAGGTGCGAGAATACCTCACATGTACCCTGCTAGGGAGCTTGCAACCTTTAACGTACTCGCTGCTTGTGCCTTCACTATACCTGGATAAACTATCGACCTCGACACCCTTTCAGTTTTCCTTACAGTCATCTGTCTTCATCTGCAATCACAGTATATCGTCAAGATACCAGGGCAGTGCTATAGCAGGTACAGCTTGGTGTTCTGGAACTTCAAACGCGAGCAGCCACCGTCTTACGACTTCTCCACAAGCTGGTTGGCTACAGTACTGTTCACTCACGGACTATCTTGTTCCACTTATCTGCAATCGCACACTCGCATGTATATTCTGCATATTGACTAACACACACAATAGGCGGATGGTACGATACGAGGTCAAGCTTTTGCAGATGGGTCAATGCCAGCCGCGAGAACACCACGTAACGCATTTTGCGCCCCTGATCCCGACTACGTCAAGCCCTCGAAGCGGCAGAGAAAGACCCAGAATGAGATGCGACGGAGTGAGGAACAAATTGCTGCACGAGAAACACTACGACATAATCCCTTGGACCCGGCTGCTATGAGGATATTTCAAAAACAGAATATATATCACAACAAGACCTCGTTGGTTGGTGCTGGAGCTGTAGCTCCTGGGGAGGCCCGGTTGCCCGCCTCCGTGGTGGATCCGTTGGACTCCTCAGGAGTAAGAACTCCTGACGTGGAGACAGAAGACTTCGCTATGGACATGGAGGACACTTCTATGGAGTATCCTCTCCCAGATGGTATGGAACTTGGGGATGAATCCGACGGATTTTCAGCCTACAATGGTAAGGCTTCCTAATAAACTTTGACCTCGATCAAATAGCTCATGTGAAAACCCAGAGATGAGTATTGCCAGTTCTGACGATGAACCCGAACCCATTCAGGTCAATATCACTGGTCAGCCTGCCATTTCAACCTCGAGTATCACATCTCCTTCTACAATGCTTACGATCTCTCAAGACGTCACGTCAGCGTGGAGTCTCGCTTCTTCTCAACATAGTTTTATACCAGATATTGTCCGTGCGGCTCGTCCTTTATCTTGGTGGTGCAAGCCACGTACTTACATATCCTGCGACTTCGAGACATCCAGGAACGGAAAAATCTCCCAGGTCGGTTTTGCCTCTGTCTATATTTCACAAGAAATCTTGGATCGTTTACATCGAGGAGCTTTCTTACCTATGGAAACCGACTACTACCATTTGATGACCAGGGATCAGCTCTTTGAGAAGCCAGCGCATTGGGATAAGCAGTGGAAGTATCGAAATGACAGACGGAACTTGTTTGGCAATGGTGTAAGTTGTATCCTCATCTCCTCTTAGATTGTATCTCTAATCTTGTTAGACATCAAAAGTTATTCCTGACGAGGAGTTGAATGAGTACATGAGACAAGAAATTTGTTTCTGGTCACTTGGTCGAAATCAAGATGATGTCTGCTTGGTCCTTCATGATGCACGAGCAGAGCCATTAAGTTGCCAAAAGGTATATTCTAAGCACCTGGGAAAACCAATCGGTACTAATAAGATAGCACAACATCACCGCTCTTGATGACTTCTGCGGATTTGTTGATACAGCTCGACCTGGTTACGGCTACTTCAGAACCCTCGATACACAATCTATCTTTGCTGGTCATCCTTGTGTCTGTCGACGTCAGCCAAGTTTAGAATTCCTGGTGGACACACTATTGAAGGTAGATCCAAGGCATTGTCATAATGCATTGAACGACGCTGCATTTACGCTGTGGTTATTATGCCTGTATATTCACGAGCAGTTTCAACAGTAGATAGCTGATGGATAATCGCCCACTAGACCGCTTTTCAGTGGATGTGTGGCATTATATCTATAAGCTTTCAAGAATCAATCAGTCCTCTACATATGTTTCTCTGTATTCAAGCTGACTCGTGAACCTTTTGAAACCTTGCTAGGTAGAGGCACTCTTAGAGCCTAGCCTACTTACCTATTTCGACTATCTTAGTGAGCTATGGAAGGTGGCGCATACAAGGAAGAGTTCCACCATCTACCACAGCAGCTGTACTACTGATATAGGTCCTAGCCTGTGTAACTGATAGACCTGGAAGGCTAATATTACTAGTATTTTCTTAGTGACTAAGACTGACATTTTACCTGGTTAACAATTTCTCGAATTACTACGTAGGGCCTCTCCAATGTGTTGCTACCAAGCTTGGCTTCTCGCTCACCAGGTACCGATTCAGCAGTTGCCCTAGATATCTACTCAGAGGGTTAATGTATTATATTAACCAGGGAGCAGCACGTAGTATAGGCACACCTAGTTAATCTCAATATTATCTACAAATACTAGAATATTGTTATCAAAGGCAAGAACAGAATACTGATTGTTGTTCTCTTTAGATATTTGTCTACTCAGATTAAAAGACCTATACCAGGTAGAGGATGCTGCCATTTTGTACAAGGACAAACAGAAAGCTGTTTACTTACTACCTAGAAGGCGGGCGTTATTTGGATAATTATTAGGACAACACTATTTCGTTGTTTGAATAGACATGGAACCTAGGGCCAGGCGAAGGGGACGTATAGAACGTCGTAAATGACTAGACAACTTTCGAGAAGCGACTACCTGGGTAGGCTTCCTAGGACAAACATTTATACTTGACATTTGTTTAATATGGAATACTATAGGAGACCTGTGCTAATTCAAGAGCAAGACTTATAGCATAAACAAGTAGCTCTTCTCCTCGTTTACAAAAGAATGAAAGGCGAGTCACCTGGGACAAAGAGAGAAAGGCTCATCTATGATAAATAACGTAGGTGATCTAAAACCGCCATAGTAATCAGTATCTAGAATATTAATGTACTAGGTGATCCTGGTCTGGTATTTCGTAAGAACTCAGAAAACCTCATAGACCCTTCAAGCTATACTTCAAAAGCGCATTGACGTACTAGGTGTAATATAGAGCCAGGCGGCAGTGGATAGTCGAGCACCAACTAAGATTGTACTCAGAAAGGATTTTGTTAAGTGAAAAACTGGTTGTAGGAACCAGGTCGTTCACAGGTACCATAGGACGATCGCTAATCAGTAAAGGACCTAGGTAGGTAGGTACCTGCCCAATAAATGTGTAGATTCATCACGTGGAAGTGCACATAGGCGCGCTGCGCGTATAGCTGACCAATTAAAATAGCTTCGCTTAAGAGCTTCCCGCGATATGACACTAGACAGGGGTAGCTGGCCGGCAAGACCTCGGCATCACCAGATTCACCTGAATAGCTTCACAACAGCCGCCACTAGCGTCAAAAAGCGAAGCGAGAAAATTACATATTCTCTACCCCTTTGACCACAAAAAGTCCTTTCTGAAACTCAATTCAAACTTTTTGTGGCCACCAAGCCGGGTGGAAATTCAACACCATAACCTGGTAACGATTCAGGCTGACCTCGGCCAGGTCCTGATACACACTCAAATCTGTGAATGGTTACAACTACCAGACAATCATAGTCGCCAGGTACCATATGAGTTCCTACGTACCTGGTAGAGACAGATTGCACCTCAGCGCTAGCAAGACGAAAATCACCGGGATCGTAAAGAATCGAGCGAATTCCTGGAACAATCTCATCGCTGCGCACCAAGCGGACCGAGAACGTAGCCACGTCGCCAAAGCCTTCCTCAGCGACCAGGTAAAAACAGCCATAGATCGAGAAAGAAGACAACAAGCTGACGATCTCAAAAGACTGGGTCCGATTCCAAAAGACCCCTTCCCTGATATCCTCCCAGCCTTCGCAGACCCCAAGCGCACCTCCGCCTTCACTAGGTTATTTCGCAAGATGCCTGCTCCACCACCCACCTTTTTTGACCGGTTCGCTCAGGACTGGTCCCCGGCCCCTAGACACACCACCTTTGAGAAAGAGGCTGTTCTACCATTTCCATCCTACTTCCAGGTTCTTATACCGGCAATGGAGTGTGGACGATATGACTTGGACACTTTAGAATGGGATCTGAATTATGACGCCGCAGTCGACCGGGTCACAAAATTCATTGCTTTCCACGAGAAGCTAGCCGAGAAGGCCACTGATGATCACTGCAGAACCTGGCACAAAGGTATGGTTCGAGCTTCCACTGGAGTACAAAAGCAATGGCTAGAAACCAAGGAGGACTATGCCGGAATCGAGGGATACGCAAGCTGCATCCTGAGCTTGGTATACCTCAAGATGGAATGGGAATGCCTCCAGGGTACCGAATACCGGGTTGGGTCATACAATCTTCGGGGATGCCCATCCGATGAATGTGGTGGCCATTTCAGAGATAAGAACGACCAGGAGTACCCGGCCGAGCCTGAGAGACGCCAACACAAACTGTCGGACCTTTTTTCCGTACCGAATAACAAGCTCCACATTCGAGATCTGAGCCTCCTGCAAACAACCTTTCCAGAATTTAAGAATCGGCACTTGCGCTCTCCAAAAGCCTTGACCGCTTTGACCAAGTACTTCAGCGTCCTCCTGAGCCAGGACCCAAACGGATGGATCACAAAGGGCCGAACCTGGGGGGTCCAAGCTGGCACCTACGAAGCTGACAAGAACAAGTATTTCAAAAGAGTGGTCACACTTCAGCTTAACAAATCTGAAGCGCACAAGGTAGTATTGTCGAAATACGTTACCGCCTTTGATAAGAACGGAGTCTACTTGACAGGCTTTGAATACAAGACAGGATCCGATTCAACTACCTGGGCAAAAGTCAGAGATTGCGTTAATTCGTACCAGCCTTACGACAAATTCAACTTCCCTAAGAATGATCGGAAGGGAGAGAAGCTCGCATTCTACCAGGGACTTGCTGACCGCGGTTGGTGGGCCCCAGTCGCGGAGGCCCGAGTTCGCTTGAAGTTCCCAACTTGGAGATATTCGAGAAATGCTGTCTTAACCAACCACCATCTCTGATTGTCCCAACTGGTAAACCTCACCCCGACCATGCATTTGGTACAGACCTCCTCGAGGCGGTAGGGAGACTGGGTAGGAAAGGAAGATCGAGTTCTACACCAAGTAGTGGTGGGGCCCGGAAGAGATCAGGGGGCAGTTTGTTATCTGCGGAAAAGGCCGAAGACGATCCCATCGACACTATTGAGAAGCCAGAACCACCTTCGGACTACGAGGGTCCTCCTCGGCCCCGCCGAAGAAAGATGCCGGACCTAGGTTGGGTCAAAGATTTCGAGTTGAATGCTAGAGAGAATTATTCTGGAGCTAGTGCACAGAAGGCTCGCGATTTCTTTGGTATAAAGCTGGGTGACAAGAAGATGACACTACTTCCAAATCTCCACCAAGATGATTTCCCCGAACCAAGTGACCAAGAAATGCAGGTCTGGTCAACGAAGTTCGACCCGGACTCGGTTGACACGGCAAGGAAGGCTTACGAAATTGCCCTCGAGTACCAAGACCTGTATAACAAAGCCCAGTACCTGAGACGAAAAGTGCCAACCTTGGACTTGAAAAAGATGACTGACTACGGAGGACCGGCGCCCCTCGAACGCGAAATGGACGAGATCTGGGAAAATGGCATTGAAGAGGGACATCCAACCCCGGAAGCCTTTTTCCGAGATAGCACCAAGTGTGCTCGGATTGCTAAAAGCCCTGTCATGTTAGTTGACGGAATCCCGTCGATCCTCTTGGCTTCAATTACCCTCGTACGAATCCCAGCGATGACCTACCTGGCAAACGTTATCGGTCGTTCAAAATGCCATAAGCAGAATTTCCTTGATGCTAAGGCTAGGATCATCGAGCTCGAGGACCAAGAGGACCGGGGACGCCATCGCAAGGCTAAAATAAAGCAGCTGCTAGAGCAAGAAAAAGCCAACAAGAAGATCCAACCCGCTGACTCTGTTCAGTCTACTAGGTCGCCAAGTCCAGCGTACCTGGAGATTCCAGAATATTCCGATGCCCTTAAACCTGCTACGTTGGAAGAAATGGAAGCGTACAGACTTAAACACTACCCTGAGGTAGGTAAGAGAATCTGGCGAAAGTTTTGCAAAGGAAGTCTAGTGGTGGAAGCCTTCCAAAAGCCAGCTATGATTCGCAAAAAGAAGGTCAAAGACTTCCTCGCCAAATATCTGATCGAAAACCCAGTCGATAAGGCCCGGGAAGACGAGACTCCGAAGAGACCGACTCTCCCAGAAGGAGTAAGATGGCACACCGACCTCACGAAGGAGGAGTCACAGCACTACCACGATAGCCAACGTTACTGGTATGTCAACACTATGTCCCGGTCCTTGGAGCAGTACATCAAAATCTGCGAGGGATTCATGGCATACCCACAGAAGGCCGACCCAGACCTGGATGTGGAGTCATACGCAGTTATTGCAGCCAATACTATTCTAGCATTCCGACCAGCGTGCTTCAACGCCACGTCGGCCCAGGCCGTGGAAGAAGAAGTTACTCGTGTTCTCGCGCAGATCCATACCGAGATGGAAGCTGAGAACCCACTGACTTGGGAGAGCCCTACCCCGACTTGGTTGACGGAGCGCATTATGCAACTCGATGCTCAACCTTCTCCATATCCACCTACCCCAGATCTTGCACAAATCTCTAATATTGGAGATCTTGTAAGCTGGACCACGGAAGACCTCCCCCGACTTGGATACTTCTTCGATGACTACCTGACTCCTGCGGAAGATACCCAAGAATCTGAGCATCAAACCCAGGATGTGGTACAAATACCTAGTCCCCGGCTCCAGAAAACTCGACCATACTCAAGTAGACTAGGTGACATCTCGGACTACGAATATGACATGACTGCCGACTGTGTCTCGTCGGATGACACAGATGAGCGAGAAGATTCGGACTTCAAATCGCACCGGGGTGGGTTGGTTGATATAGCAGTCACCGGGTCATCCCAGCACAGCACCGATGATGACACCGAACAATACCGATCCGCCCTACGTAACCTCGACCTACAAGTGGAGGACATCCAGGTCGTTCTTGAGGATCCCTCATACATCTTGTTCCACAAAAACCTGGCTGTTGTCTACAATTCCTTGAAAAATGGCAATATTCCTACCTTTGCAAAGAAGATGGACAAATACGCCCTTCGTATCCCTCTGCGCAAGTTACTTACCATCCTAAAGTTCAAAACTGAGACATTATATAGAGAAGAAGAGTCGGTCCAAACCCAGGTCAGTCGTATCCTTAAGTCCACGTGGAAGGATTTGCATGTTACCGTGAAGGACATGACCCAGGGTGTTTGGATGTACACGTTTTACCTCTGGGTACAAAGCCTGGTAATTCGAAAGCACTCCCGCTTGCCATCCCACCATGGTAACCACATCGAGCCTGCTATGTGGAGATGTCAAATTTTCGCCGCCGTATACCAGCAGTACGCAGCCTCGGTTACTAAGCTCCTGGGAAAAGATGCACTTATATCTAACCCCTCAGAAAATGATGGGGATCCACGACGTTCAGACTACGAGGTAGTAAAGGCAAAACTCCCAGAGCCAACTATCGTACACCTCTCCGACGAAGACGAGGTAGCTGACGGTCCTGTGAAAAAGGTCGACCAAAAGCGCCCACGTGAAAAGGAGAGCCAGGCTGGGGGAGCCGGAGGCACGGAGCAGGGTCAACCACCTTTAAAGAAACAGAAAGTCCAGTCCGAGAAGACAGAGTTGACCCAGGCAATCAAAAACGGCACACCACCCAAGCCCAACCCGCCAGGTACAAAAGTCTCGTCAGTGATCCCGTCACAAACAGCCCTCAAGCCTCACACGCCTAAGCACAAGGCAGACGTGGTTGCGGACTCCGACCTGGACCTGGGTGATGTTGATGCCCTCATGGCAAACATGACCGAATTGCACTCTGGCCATGGTGAGGATGACTAAGTCGCAGAGGTGTCTAGCAGTGCGACTATACCACCTGCTTAATCACTCCAGGGACAGGTTGACTATGGGAGGACCTAGTGGCGGATAGATACATTTGAGAGGATGAGTCAAAAATGGGGTGAAGTGGCGTTTGATTTGAGAACCAGGGTTGTAAATTAGAAACAAGGTTTTTCCAAGCTTTTACGGTTGATTAATATGATTATACACGACAAGTAGGCACCTGGAGGAGCGTCGGAGGAAGAATACTATGCCCACCGTGGTCGGAGTAGGACTTGGTATTTGGACGAAGCTGTGCCAGGTAGCTAGCACCAAAACGGACTTGGTTTCAGATTAGAGGTCTATATGATCTCTTTTGAGTTCTATAAGCTTTCAAAAATTAAGCAGTCCTTTAAAAAAACTTTCATTCGTACCTGGTCTGAATCGTGAACCTTGTATAACCTGTACCAGGTAGAAGCACTCTTAGAATCAATATTAAGGCGAGGCTGGGGCACAAGACAGATTGCTGCTAAGAAGGCCAAGGCCGGAAAGTCGGCGTAAAGAGTGGTAATTCGGAATGTATATTATTTTGTTGGACTTTTGGGTGTTGATGGAGTCGAGTGGATGAAAATCATAGTCGAGAATGCATAGTAATCTTCGTCTGTGGTACATGTCCTCTTTGATACTTGTGACATTTGCAGTGAGTTCCTCTGCCGTGCGTGACTGCAAGACTGACACAAGACGCTAAAATTCGGGAACATCCCTCCCGCCCGCAAGCGAAGCCCCTGGTCGCTCTCCACTAGGCTGCAGCGTCATCCCACCGCAAGTTCTGAACCTCTTTTTATCAACATCAAGAAAACATACATTCTCGTCTTAAAATCTTGGATAATTGCCTCAAAATGCCAATGTCCAACTTTCTTACATTTCCGAAGCCAGTGCTTGCCAGCAAAGGAGCCATTTGCACGACATGTCTCCAGCAGTTTCCCAAGCTGAATAAATGCGGCGGCTGTAAACGTACCAGGTGAATATTGGCATCCTGCACGTGAAAACTTTAGTGTCTGATTCGTTACTACAGCTATTGCTCTCAGAAATGTCAGAAGAAAGATTGGTCAGAAGGCCACAGGAAGTTCTGTAGGGTCTTCGTGGAAATGAATGAGCATTTCTCAGACAATACAGGATCTCGAACCTGGAAGGAGTACCGATTGCAAGTTGTGGGTTGAATTTCTTTTATGATAAGATTACAACAATAAATTAATTGATAATTTCATAGTGGAGTATAGTAGATGCTTTCCGGTCCCGCTGCGAAGAGAATCAGATATTGGCGTCTAACGAAGCACGCATGCTGCTGTACGCCAGATACATCCATTCTCTCGCCCTGAATATTCAACTAAATACATGAAACCCAGGTATCAACCATACTGTGCAAATTGCTATCGGTCTCAAAATCAACTCCCAAAAGAAGACAAGCTGAAGCTCTGTTCCACTTGCAACATAGCAGCATACTGCAGAAGCTGCACACTACACGATCACTCCTGCCTCAAACTCACCTCAATCTCCAAAGCCGAGCTGTTTTCCATCCACCACTACCTGCAAACCGGCGAAACCTCCCTCGGCATGCCTACCGAAATCCCACGCTCGATCTACAGACCTCTATCGACCGCCAACTCTTGGTACGACTACTTCACGTCCATCTCCGACAAGAGACCCCTACTATCCGGAAAAATCACCTCGGATCTCAACCCTCTGAGTGGCTCTGAGCAGGTCTCCAACGTTCTAATTGCAGCCACAGATAAAAACACCATGATCCTCACAATCATCGCTGCCCTCGAAGCTGTGTTCTCCGATCTCGCCAACAAGAAATCCATCACGCTCCACATCATCGGCGCCACTGCCAAGGAACTCGACGCCCTCATGCTCTTCGAAGAGATACTACATCTCCTCCCGAACCTAAAATCTCTCCACTGCTCATTCATCGGCCCACAACTCCCCATGCCCATAGACGGAGGCCGAAAAACAGATCTCGACTGCTGCCCACCCTGCACGAACGCCGCACGCACACGCTCCATGTCGATGTTCAAAGGTCCCTACCATGACTACACTCAAGACCCTACCTTCTCCCTCCCTGATCTTGGCGTGGTTTTCCATTCAGGACATTCTCAGGAAGCGCAGGAGGAGTGGAGACCGTCAATTGAGTATTTGGTTACTGCGGAGTTCCCGACTGTGTTTACGACGTTTAATGAGAAGGAGATGAGGGAGGAGACGGAGGGGTTGAGGGGTAAGGGCGCGGGGTTTGTGAAGGAAGGAGAGAGGAATAGGTGGATGGGGGAGAGGCCGTTATTGGATCCGTTGGAAGAGGTGGAGGGGAGTGTGTATAATAATAATCAGTATTGGTACATCATTTCTGGGAAGAAGGATTGAGACCAGCAATCAGAGTTGCCTGAAATATATCTTAGATTTAGGGCCTGGCAATCAGATCCAATATCACATTTCCGAATCCACAAAAGAACATTGTTCAAGACGGCAAAAAGAGTGAAAAGTAGACTTGCTTTTGAGAATACCATGATTGGTTGATCGAGGCTGATACTCTATAGCGAACCGTTTGCTCTCGATCCATCACATTACTGGACATTTCTTATATTTTGTTTTCTCAAACAGCGAATAACTCGCTATCTAGAGCTCGACCTGGTGTCGTCCAGCTACTTGTTGAACTAGCGAGGAAGGCTACCATGGAAGTGTTCTTAAGTCCGGTACCATTTAGCCTAACATGAAAAGTCAACAAAACTCTCAAGTCAAAAAAAGAAAAGTCCATCGGGATGTTTATCTCTCGTAGCCGAGAAACCTTCATCCTCTGTCACAAGCGAAACTTTCTCATTCTTTAGTGCTGACGTCATCACCAAACCACTTCCAGCTTCCACCAAAACAAATTTCCTGTTCTGGCGGCGGCTCACCTGCAGTCAGGCCACAGCCTCGTCCCACCACAGTACGGAAGGTACCGCACCTCATGGAGGACTTCGTTCAATTTCTGTCTCCTTCTCTCCTTCTCGCCTCCTCCCGATTTCAACCTCACCATCTCCAAATCCCACAACAGAATGGAGACTCTCTTCCCCCACCTCACCTCCACCGGCCCTGCTCCCTCCCACCGCGTCGTATCCTCCACCTACCTCGCCTCCTTTAACGCCCTCGTCCAAGAAGGCAAGCTCCGGCCCCTCGTCCTCCCCTATCACCTCTACGGCTGTCTTATCCTCCTCCTCTGCCTGTGTATACCGCACACGCAGAGCCCGGTGATATATGCTGCGCGATGGCCTGTCCTGGCGGTGATTCTGGCGTTTCAATGGAAGACGCTGTGGGAGGCGACGAGTATGAGTATGGCGACGGGATTTGCGGCGGGACTGATTGCGGCTTGGAGCGCGGTGTGGAGTATTACGTGGTTGGTCTTGTATAGGCCGCAGTTTGATGCGAGGAGGGTTGAAAGGAGGGTTAAGTCTGGACCTGGAGGTGGACTGGGGAGGAAAGGCGAAAGCAATGGGAATGCGAGGCGGGGAAATGGGATGGCGACGGGACATACAAATGGATCTGCGGAACTGAAATACAGAGGGAAGGAGGTCACAAAGATTAATGGGAAATTAGAAAAAGATACTGCTGAATGGGAGTACTACTGGCAGCCATACCCATCCACCTTCATCGACCGGTTTAACTGGACCTCCGATCTCCTCATCAACTTCCGCGGTCCCGGCTGGTCCTGGGCCATTCCCCCTCTCCCTCCCTTCCCACCATTCATCCAAACCCAACTAGGCGAACAGGTCACCGCTCAGTCAATATCAGGGACATCCTCCATCGGCCTCCAACGATACGATACCCGGCGCGAACTCGCACGTGCGCAACTCCCGCGCTTCATAGCAGGCTACCTCCTCCTCGATATCCTCAAAATACTCATGATGAAAGACCCCTACTACATCTTCGGACCCAACAGCTACGCGCTGCCCTCACACCTCTCCTACTTTCAAGACTCCCCCACAACACTCCGCTTCATCCGACAAGCCCTTAGCTCACTATCCATCATCGTCTCCCTAGAAATGGTCTTCCTCCTCGTCCCCCTCCTCCTCTGCCTCCTCTCCGGCCCATCAATCTTCGGCCTCCGCGCCGAACCCTGGTACTACCCCACCACATGGGGCTCCTGGTCGAACATCACCTCCAAGGGACTGAACGGCCTCTGGGGAGGCTGGTGGCATCAAACCTTCCGGTTCATCTTCTCCGCGCCGTCAAACTTCCTCATTGCGAACGGCTACATAAAAGCCGGCTCTCCCACAGCCAAAGTCCTAGCTTTTGTCTTCGCATTTGGCATTTCGGGAATCCTACATGCTGGTGGGAGCGTGAGCCAGTTCCCCTCCACGTATCCCACTCACGCGCCTATCTTCTTCATGCTACAAGCCCTGGGTATAGTGGTACAGGTGAGCTTCTGCTCTGTATTCCACGATATTATTAAAACGTTTCCGGGGTGGCTGAGAAAAGGTGGGAATTTGGCATTTGTGGTTGTGTGGTTGTTTGGGACGGGAGGCTGGCTTACGGATGATTTTGCAAGGGGAGGCATTTGGTTGTATGAGCCGATTCCGGTTAGTTTTCTGAGGGGACTGGGGTTTGGTGATGAGGGGGATGGGTGGTGGTGTTGGGAGCATGTTGGGGTGGGGTGGTATAGGGGGAGGAGGTGGTGGGAGAGTGGGATTGCGATTTAGAGAGAGTACTCAGAGGTTTTGGTTGTGTGGTGCGGTGCATTTGGGGAGCGTTGCGGTTTGATGATTTAGGATTTTACGAGGATATGAGGATATGAGGATAGAAGGAAGGACACAGCATGGCATAGATCATAGATCTGAATCTGGGTCTGAACTAGCGTGGCGTTCATTAGACGGCAGACCATACATGAGCAATACATCTTTGTATTGAGGACCACTCCTCCTGAATATCAAATCTCTATTCACTTGAGCTGAATAGCTGTATGGCTTTAGCCAGGAATAGTCGCAGGCAGGCAATATACATACATGCATTTTCAAGGTAAGAGTACATTCAATGGGTAAGTCAGTATCGTATCGATCTTGTACCCCCGCTACACTAATCTATCTTACAACAGTTCCAAAAGCTTGCAAAACAAACCCATGATACTTCTCTTCTAATAATAGAGTTAATCAAATTGAAGATTATAGTTTACTACCTAAAGTACGGCTCATATTCCCCTTCTTCATTTCACTCTACTTGGACAGAGTAACCTAGCCTCGGCTGTATGGTTATGAACCTTGGAGGTAAAGGCAGGTACAAGTGGACTGTCCCCTAACGATTTGAGGACGAGAACAGTCCTGGATTAAGGAAAATGTTACTTGGACCACCTCAGAACGGTTTCTTTGTTTCAGAACGGTCCTGGACGATACACATGTCCCCTTAACTGCCATTCCATGCACACCCCTGAAGGCGCTGAAGGCTGTAACGGCTACCCCCCTGAAGGAGATGTGCATGTGGCAGTTAAGGGGATAACTTGCCTTGGATGCCTCATCTTAAGCTGAAAACTCGTAATCTGATTATTGCCCTTTAAATGACCTCTATCCTAGCTCACACATTACCTTTACAGACTGAATTTTTCTTGAATTAATTGATTGGACGCTCTTAAGAACTCGAAGTGGGGGTTGATTTTACTCAAAAGGTACTTAAGTATTTAATGACGTGGACAGAAATCGAGTTTAAATCCCTTGTTTAGAAGGAACCTAGAGCTCTTATTTAAAGAATATCTAGAGATCCATCTCCTCTGCAACCGTCTCATGAGAAAATAACCGTTCCCAGACAGTCTAAAGAACGTTCTTGAAAAGAACACTTTTTTACAGAACAACGTATCCGCAGATAATCCCGAGACCATTATTTGATCCCTACCCTTGCCTCTAAGGTAGGTAGCTGGTATCAGAACATAACATCAGCAGATAAGAATACGACATAACACATAATAAACAATATAGCGAGATTGCACATAAGCTAACTCCCATAGTCAGGAGCAGTCAGAGTTCAGGTTGCCTTCGGTAGGGCCTCGTTGTATACAATGGACCGCTCTTTTGAAATCCTTTTAGTTTTCATCTTGTTGTTTCCTTTATACCAGACCTGTTGGGCACTCGATATTGAATCATTGTCTTTCCATATAACTCTAACTGCGTTCTTGTGCCAGTGTCGTGACGGTGTATGTCTCTTCAGGTTCAGCGACCACCGCATCCGGCAAGGCGCCCGCCTGCATGCGCTCGGCGCCGCTTTAGCGAGGCACAAGAAAGAGACCTCGCCCATCTCACCACAACCATCTTCCCTTTCATCTTTCTCTCACCCGGACCCACTCTCGTAACCCTACCATCGAAACATACGAATTCAAAGCTGACTCCACCACCATAGATGCTCAAGAATGTCGGCTCCTCAGCCTCAGTGTGGTCCTTTACTTTTACCCGATGAACTACCTTCCGCTGACAACATAACTTTCCCGGAGACATCTTTCTTCAAGAAGGATGGAGCGCTCCTCCCAACGCCAGCTGAGGTTCGGGAGGCTGCTGGTCCGCAGGGGGGGATCAGACTTCCTCCGGTTTCATTCCCTACAATGAATCTCATTGTCAAATACGGCAGATACATCACGAAAGCCGAGGGCCAGTGCTTATGGGCAGTACGTCGCCTCTGTCCCAAAATCCCCGTTCCAGAGGTGTATGGCTGGTGTCAAGATGGTAAAGAAACCTTCATCTACATGCAGCTGATTGAAGGAGCTACATTGGAGCAAGAATGGCCGCGGATGATTGTGGATGAGAAGTATGAGGTGTGTGTGCAGTTGCGTGGCATGCTGGATGAACTGCGTCAACTTCGACAAGATCCCTCGGATCGATTTATTGGTACGTATGAGTTCGACGACCATCCTCTTCGAGTCGGCCGAATAACTTGTTTAATCGTGTTTACTCACTCTCCTAGGAACTATCAATCGACAGTCTGTCCAGGATGTTATCTTCGATTTTGATCATCCTTGCAAAGTTTTCTCCGATGTTACCTCATTCCACGACTGGTTCTCACGCGAGGTCATCTCTCAAATGGACCCATCAGATCCTCATGCATGGCGGCGTGGTTTATGCGACAATGTTCCAATTGTCTTCACACACGCTGATTTACATCGCAGCAACATCATGATGGCTTGGAAGAATGGCAAGCCCCGCGTCACAGCAATCCTTGATTGGCATCAGTCTGGCTGGTATCCTGCGTGCTGGGAATTTTACAAAACAAAATTCACAGCCAGGGAACGTGAACAGTGGGAGATAGATTTCATACTGGAGTTCATGCAGTCGTATACAGGATATGTCCCATGGGATTATTTCGTGCTTGCGAGAGGTAGGTGAAGGCTGAATGAAGAAACAAAGCCCATCCCTTTAACTGCCAGAAACACACTTTTACAGAGCACAGCGCTGAAGCGAGGCGTTAAGAGTCTGGTATTCACCTGTATGTAGTACAGGGCACGTAGACTAACTTTGGGCCTAGGTACCTAAAAAGTGTATTCTGAATGGCAGTAAGGGGATAACTCATGCTGTGTACGCAGTAAGTATCAAATTTTTACCTTGGCACATAGGACTAGGGCTCTTTATTTCCTCGGTCCAAGGTTGATATCTATCCTACAGCCCATTCTACGCAGAGAAAGTTAAACGCGATGGAATCTCAATGAATACAATTCCAGCCGCTCCATGGTCAGATGTATTTTTTGTTCTTAGGAACAGCATTAACCTAGACAAGAACATCGGGCGTTAATATTCGCATTTCCCCCAGCTTGGCTACCAATGAAAATGCGAGTTCAGACGTTAAATCTTTGGATTTGAACTCTGGTGCGAGGACCCATGGTTCCTTCCGGCGCTCATAAAAGCAGCGACTAAATTAGCCGAATAGAGTATTTGAAGATCTGGATTTAAAAATACTCCTTGAGAGGATACCATCTGCCGCACGATCATTAACCATTGATCATTCGTTTGCACCTACAATCGCCAAAGTATAAGCACCAGCCTCGATATGCTACATACATATCTCACCATCTAGGTATCTACCTACCCATCTACCCTGTTAAGAGGAGAGTAAACCGTAGAGCGGAGAGAAAAACCACAGCCGATCAGGCATGCATGCAATTCATTATTCAATTACTCAGTACAGATTCAACTACAAATCCAAATCCAAGCCCTTGCAATAAAATAAACCGCAACCGCAACCGCCGCCGCAGCAGATATAATATAAACGATACAGTACGAAGACATCGACATCAACATCGAAATATCCATATACCTCTCTGTGAGGTAGGTAAAGCTTGAAGCTGCCTCAAAAACAGTGGTGTTTAGGTTCTTTTACATACCTAGATGTGGATTGAAATATACCTTGGTGACTCTGTATGCTTCATCAATTGTTTTTTTTTTTCTGGTTCTCATCTCTTGAGGTGACTTGATTGGGTATGTAAATAAATAAATAAATCTCCGCTTCAAGAGGGAGGGTACTTGACGGCCTTTTGTTGGATGTATATATCTCATTATCCGTTCTCTTTGGTACAGAGGTAAGTACGTGTAAGTGATTCGATTTGATTCGATTCAATCCAATCCATGTCCATTTAATCCAAGTCCATTCAATACAATACCTGTTACTTCGTTTGTTCTGCAGGTGTACCTAGTAATTACTGATTCAACTCCACATAACACAACGTACTGTGTCTACCTAACCCGCCTGTATTACAACGAGTCTTCTCACATAGGAACAGAAACAAAAACACAAACAGAAATAGAAACATAGGATGAAAGTGGATCCAATATTCAATTATGCCATCTACCAGCAGTACATACATACAACCACTCTTCCCTCCTCCCTCCTCCCTCGTCCTATTCTCATTCCCCTTATCCCATCCTTCCATTCTCCCCTCAAGCCCGCCTTCCAATGCCTTCCATTCTCTTCTCACCTCTCCTTCCAATCTTTTCCATTCTCTTCTCACCTCTCCTCTCCAATCTATCCGATCGTCACCCCTCCCTCCCCAAACCAATATTTTGCAACCACAACCAATCAACCCCTCCACCCACCCATCCTTCCAGCAATTTATTCTAATCGCAAGCAACACTAACCCATTGCCATATTCACCATTCACCATTTCACCCAAACCATCCATTCCATTCAAATCCGATCCATTCCATTCCAATTACGTTTCCAGCAAAGACAGACAGACAAACATACAGACAGACGACCACCACCACAACACCAACACCAACTAGCAAATAGAAAAAAAAATTACAGAATGAAATGAAATGAAATGAAACGCCGTTCCTCCCCCAAGGGGAAAAAATATGATAGTACCGCCCAAACCTGGTTGATGAAGTAGAGTATATATCCATTGACCATTACCGAGCCGAGCCGAGCCGAGACGAGACGAGAAAAGGATGGAAAAACAGGAACGTCAAACTTCAGTGTGGTCGTCTACAGTCAGCCCAATGTCACCATGTGAAGGTCGAGTTTGGGGCTGTGAAAAAGCATCTTCAGAGAATAATCTGCGTTGCTTATCTCTTCCCCCCCCTGCCCCCCTCAGCAATACCGACACTTCTCTACATGGCGCAGCTCCGGAATCGATCCACCCCCAGCATCTCTATGTTCTCCTCCGTCAAACAGCTTCTGATTCGGCAAGGACTTGGTCAATCTGCCCATAGAAGAGAAGCGTCAGTCACGTATCTAATCGTCATCATAGTCCTTGTCCTTGTCACCCTTACCCGCGCCATCCTTGCGAATCGGGATCTTGATGCCCTGCGTAGCAAAGCACTTGCTGAGAGGGGTGCTCTCAACAACACCCGGGAATCGCTTGGCCGAGTAGACGGTGAACACCTCACTGAAGCAGGAGGCTAGGACAGGTGCTGAGGTCTTGTTGGGGCTCAATCCAGCTGCGGCTGATGGGTTGTTGGGTGAGACAGGGACGCCGACATTGACGAAGGAGAACCGGAGTCTGTAGCGCATGTCAGATAGTGGTTCAAGACTTTGGGAATAGAAGAGCTTACCTGAAGTTGCCTTCGGTACGGATAGAAAGATCCTGAAGGACAAACCAGATGCCAATTCGGTCATTGGGATCTGTGAGACGGAAAGCGCTGGCTGCAAGGCTTCCGATCAAATTCCGGGTGAACATACCCTGTGGTGTTGAGTTGTTGATAGGCCCTCTTCCAACTGGCATCTCATTTGGAGTGAAGGGGCGAGAGCCACCTGGACCATATTGGTGAGAGGAGACTTGTTGGCCTTGCGGATAATCCATGGATCCTGGACCCGCAGCTGGTGGATAGTAGGATGACGATGAGCTAGGCTGCGAATAGCCATTTTGTTGGGAATAACTCGTCCCATTGTTGGACGGCGGGTAGTTGTTTTGGTAGTATGATTGGGATCCAGCTTGCGAAGCAGAGTAGGGGTTTACTGACGGTCCCGCAGGAAATGGATTGTATGATGTGCCGGGAGGACCTTGTCCAGGCTCGACTTTGAAAACACTCGATTGTGGCATAATATTCGAATAGGCTGGAGTGACGGCTGGCATGACTTCTTGGTAGGAAACCGGAGTGCCCGAAGATATTGATGGGGATGTATTAGTATGCCGAACCAAGTTCACTTCATGCTGACCACTTGCAGACCAGAGGTCCGCACTAATGACGAACATGCCATGATCAATATCACTTTTGCCGTTAGCTTCGTCATAGTATGCGCGTGCTGTAACTTACTTGCAATCCACCTCCTTGCCGCTTGCGACATCGGTTATAACCAGCTGGACACATGGAGGAGGGGTAATAGGTCGCCGGTCCTGTTGCTATCAGCACCATCGAATAACCACTGAATTCCCAATACATACCTTGTCTCCAAATCCACACATGCGAGCTCTCTTGGGTTGTTGCATGACAAAAAGCCTACAATTGTAAGTCATTGACATCCAGCCTTTTCGGGACACTTACTCGTATTTCCTCCCGTCCAGAATCATGGATCGAGGTTTCGGCTCTTGAGCAGCAGGCTGGGTACCCGGAACCAATTTTGCCAACTCGGCACCATGTATCTCTTCTTGTGGGCCGGATGTAGGTGGACCTGGGGCGTAGTAGTTCCCTTGTGGTGGTTCTTGTGGAGGGCCAGAACTGGGAGGAGGTTGGGAGTAGTAATTGCTTGGTGGTCCGCTCATCTGCGATGGCATTGGAGGATACTGCGCTCCATTACCATTGGGCGCATGTCGGTATGGGTTGTTGGGGCTCGACATTGGGGGTCGAGTATCGTAGTGGGAGGGGGGTGGAGAATAATGCGGAGTGTATGAAGAGTTCATGGCGATATCCGGGCTCTACGAGCTGTGTCGAAGTTTCGAAGAAGAGACGAAATGCCCGAAGCTGTAGACAGTCTAGGCAAAAGTTGGAAGCGGCGAGTTTCTATTGTGCAGGGTAAAGCTCTCGAGTTGTGACTTAATCGCGACTGCCGCGGTCGCAACCAGGCGCAACAATTCTGGCGGAGGAACCAGACAGCGACAGAGGCTTGTCTTGTACCACGTTGCGCAGAAGTCTCGACTGGAATCTTTCGATTGTCTACGAAACGACGTTTGCGATTGATGCAATGCGATGCTCTAGGTGTCTTCCTAGAAGAAGGAAGTAGACTTTCGTCGGGAGACGAGGAGGTCTGGAGGGGCGGGCGGCGATGAGGGGGAGGTCGCGGCCAGCCGAAGCTTTATGTGATCCCGGATCAGTGTGCCAGACTGTGGGCTGTCCTTGTAGGAATTAGGAAGTGATGCGACGTGATGCTGGAGTTGTTGTAATAGTGACCAGTAAGTGAAGGTGAAGATGAAGACGAGACGAGTGGAAGTCAGGACGGAAGCTTGCTCTCGCCAGAAGTGGAGGAGAGGGAGAGGGAGTCTGTGTGGCCCGTGGCAGTCTAGCTGATAGGAGACTGGGCTGGCCTGATCTAGTGTAGTGTTCGGGGCGGAGGATTAAGTTTAGGTTAAGTTACAGCACGCCCGCACCCACGCCACGCCCACAGCCTAGGGTCCAGGTAGGTTTGGCGGTGGGTTGGGAAGCTGGAAGCTGGGAGCAGCCCGCTCGAGTCTCGACGCACAAAAGACAGAAGGATGACGATCTCCCGGAGCTTGGAGCCCGGCGTGAGCGAAGCGTGAGCGGACAGGCAGTGGTGCAGACTGTGCGTAAAGTAAGGGGGTACAACGATGCGACTAGGAGGAGTCGAGGAGGGGGTTGAGAGATCTATCTACAGTATATCTCCGTGTGCATCTGTACAGTACTGTATCAGTGTACAAACAGGGAAGAATTCGCAACAAGCCGGAGCACAAGAAAGGGGCTGCAACAGCAAATGTGCAGTGATGAAGTAAGTGAAGTGATGCGATGCGAGGAGAGGAGCAGGATATGGGGCAGTTCTTGTAGTCAGTCCTAATACCCCATGTGGATACAGCACTATACTTACTTACACTACAGTACCAGCACTAGGTATCTATCCTGGCGACCCTCTACCTTACTTATCCCCAAGGTGTCCCTAATATGTTGTCAGGTAAAGCGCGGGTCGGTCCAGAGCATCAACATGCAGAAGTATGTGCGTGCGTGCAGCAACCCTTCTGCCAGCCAGCCATACACAGGTGCCTCTTCATTAATTCCCCTCGACCCTCCGTACCCGCGAACAGGTCTGCGGGAAAGTCAAAAGGCGATCCAACAGCTCCCGTGGCTTTGGATTGGGTATTTTTACCCGTGTTTGGGTCGGCATGTCAAGGCAGCCTTACCGTGCCGTCTCCTGTTGGTTGTTGGGCGTTGGCATTTTTAATATTCTCGAAGGTGCCTGCTATTCGATCCCTCACCTCAGCTGCAGAACCGTTGCCAGGGCTGGGACTGGGGCTGGGGATGGTGCTGGGGACGGTGCTGGGACTCGGACTCGGACTCGGCCTCGGGATACCCTATTGGTGTGGGTGCTCTGCTGTGCTCTGCTGTCCTGTGCTGTGCTGTGGTGTGGTTGCATTTTCTATTTTCTTTTCAGCGACAATTGACTTGACACCTGCCAGCCATGCCCTGAATATGCTCTCCAGTAATAATGGACATGGGAGTGGTTGGAATCGCTGTGGTATGTCCTCCCGCAACCTGAACTGTTGGTTCCATTAACTTACCTTGGGTTTTGCAGGGTCTGGGGACGGACGGCCGCCATGCAGATTGTCAGAGGCGAACAGGGCAGTTGGATAACTGAAGGATTTTATCCTGGTATTAATCAAGAAATTGTTGCGATTATAGACGAAATACGCGCAAATATACCGTCTCTTACTAGTACGCGAATATGTTTAGATCAAGAGATGTTGTTGTCCCAAGAAATGTTGGCACTTGCTACCTCTTTTGTTGTGCTTGGAAGAGCCTGAACCGAGATGTCGTCGGTGGCTCAGGGGTAGAAACGTGCGAGCAGAACACAGCATACAAACGTCCCTAGCAAGCTGCAATTCTCCAAAACAACAATACCTCAAATCTGCGCAATGAATCATCTAAGGGAGCCACGCTACACGTAGGACCAGAACCAAAAAGAAGAAGAAGAGAAGAAAAAATAACGTCGTCCTTGCTTCTCGTCCTCCAGTTTTCCAGACCTGGTCGTTCTTGCAGAAATCCGGAATGGGAAAGTCCTTCGCTACACTACACAGCGACTTCCTATTGGTACCACATTTATGCCTTTGCGGAACGCACAGTCTCTCCCTGCACATCTTTCTCTTCTTCCCTCGTTCTCCTGCAAATCAAATCAACGACATCTTCTTCATTTACCCCTCATCCAAGTCCTGGAAAATCATCCTGATCGTCGTCCCATCTCTGCTCTCCTCGTCATTTTCGCCTCCCTACTCGAGATCCCAACGACCACCTGCCAAACCAGAAGTCTGCCGCAGTAAACTCCATCAATCTATCACGACAAGAACAGTCCAATCGACCCTCCAAGAGGCTTGTACCACCACGTCTCACCTCCCTGTCTCCAAGCTGCACAACACGATTTCATACATGAGCTGTGCCGCTTTTCTTACAGCCTTTTGCTCCCCTCGTTGGCCACGGAGCAGCCGTGTGCATTCCCGAGTCTACCCACTTTCGATGCCCTGGGCCGATGCGAGCATACCGCTGGCCATTAAATCTCCTGCTAAGATATTTTGTGACCGATCCTTCAGCAGCCTTGCATCCAAGAGAAGAGCGTTGCTGAAGATCGGAGTCCGGAACAGATCAAATCAATCCTCCAAGGTCCCCCTCAACTCGCTAAGAGCATCCTCCACATAACACCATTCTCTTCTCGGCACCGTTTGGCTCCTTCAAGCTCCACTTCGAAATACCAACAGCTCAGCGATCAGCTTTAATCGCTCTTTCTAACCTGAGGATTCAATCTGCCGGTCACATTTTGCCGTGTATCCAAGGCCCTCCCGAAGTGGCGACGGTGTTTGTCGAACGAACATGGCGGCTAGATACAACCAACAAAGCGGCTCAAGAATTTGGAATGCCAACAGGTTAACGTCGCTTCTATCCTCTGGTCTCTGAACGGGAAACCTTGCGAAGCTGATTAGGTATCGATCTGGGCATCCTGACCTCTCAATGGCAATCGAATTACCTCCTTGGAGGATGCATGTTTGTATGTGTCCTGTTCTGCTCTAGTGTCAGGTTCGTGCCCGTGCTTTTACGTCGTCTTGTATTGTTTTCTCAGTTCTTTCCAGTCACGTTTCTGCATCAATAAAGCTTTTCTTTACGGCCGTACGTGTGCGAGGAATCTACATGACTCTTCAATATCGGCCTTTGAATTTCCAAACATGGAGCCAGGGACGACAGATTAACCCCAGACTTGCCTCGGATATTTCAAGTGGCTAAAGTACACGTCCCTTGGAATATCACGGCCAGAATAGACACAAAAACACTGATGTCAGAACGAGGCGGTAAACGACGATATTCACAGGTGGGAATATATCAGTCCGCGAATCCCAGTTTATGAAAGCCGTCTAGGAATCCTTCGAAGGTCATATTTGTGCATCATCACCCCATGATCACGGATCCATGAGAGTGGCGGCCTATCAAGTCCAGTGTATTAGGAGTTTGTTCCCAACAACTGCATGTTGTGCATAAAGAAACACACTTTCCAGGATTTGTTCGGGAACCCTATCCCCTCTGGTATGACCACAACCTGTGGATGCTTGTTGATCTTAAACTGGCGATGTATGTTGGGATTCAGACGGTAGGCCGAGTTCCGGATCACAGTTATGGCTTCCATTCTAGGATTATCGCACATCGCAGGGCTATCATTCCTTCCTCGAAGAGTACAAGTCCCAGAAAGACGATCCCCCACGAACAGCGCCAAAGCATGGTAGCCTATACCTGTCAAGTCAGCGCCTGTCCGTTGGCAGTCGTGGGGTATCAGTTTCATTTCTGGACGACCAGCGGTGTATTCAGCTATGATATGACACAGGCTGGTCAGTCTACTACCAAGACTTTGATATTTTGACAGCATTATCCCCAGGACTGAACAGCCCCATCTTCCCCTCAAAGGCCCAAATCACCAAGAGAGGAAATGGGTCCGATATGCACGAATCTCGAATACCATCTCTTGTCCTTCCAGGCTTTCAGTGGCCGGATTAATAGTTTCGACTGGGAAAATTACCAAACGAGAAGGTGCAGGAACCCCCCAATCTTCGACGATCCTCCATTTTCAGTTTGAACCCCAGATGATGACTTGATTACTCGAGTCATTCCGGTATCCTACCCCAGAGGAAGGTACACATGACTGCTGAGAGTACGAAATACTTTCTACTGGTACCTCGACTGTTTCCAAGCTGTCCTTACTTGCTCTGCTCTCCACGGCACCTCTCAAATCTATCCTCACGCAAGGAAATAGCACATCCACAAAACTGAAGTTGATAACATTCAACTTTCAGCATACCAGCATCTTCTAAGCCCGATGTCGTCGAGGCATAGATCATATCCAATACAGCAAATCGCGCAGTGGTTTGCAAACCCCTCAGTACATTGTGGTCGAAATATCTCAGCAGGAAGATTGTCCACAAGTACCTCGTCCCCACGGTTTTCACAAGTCATGCGACGTGGCGCAAAGGTCAAAATCGAATCGAGGCACGACTCCGAACGAATGAGACTGCTCTAAATACCTGACCCGAGCGGATGGTAACAGTTCTCACTCGCTGTCTAGAACTGAACCCCTACTAGGGCAGCCGGAAGGTATCACACACCTCAATTTCTGCACACTGCATCAAAGTCATGCATGAGGAGCAGCATGAGGAGCAGCATGAGGAGCACCTGGATCCAATCATGTACCAGTCAGTACCTGGTAATAACATATTGCGCTGTTCTTCTCCCCTCTCATATCGAACAACATGACACCACATCAGACCACATCCAAAAAGTGGGAATCCTGCTATGTGATCTAGACGCAGGATTTCGTGTAACATGAAAGAGGAGGAGAAGGTCAAAGCAAAAACGCCAAATTATGCATCCAACAGCAGTTTTTCCAAATGCTCAATACCCTAGAGGAGTGAATGGGCCAAGCCAGTGATTGGTCATCGCTTAAACAGCAAGGCGGGGGACTATATTTGAAGAGAGAGGCAGATGCAGGAGGCCAGGAGTTATTTGTGTTTTGGTCTCGGTTGAGCCATGCCATGCCGGTGGTAGGCGCTTAAAGGTACATCCCTTGCAGAGAAAAGCCGCACTAAAGCCGCCTTTTCAATCATAGGACCGCCCAGTAATGCAAGGATACGAACATGGGTAGGAGAGGAGTGTTTTAAGAACTGGATGTTGGGTTGGGTTGGATTGGATTGGATTGGATTGGAAATCCCATGCCTGAAAGCTTGGAGGAGATGATTGCTCGAAAGATACTCCTATATTGGGTGTGTTGATCGCTGGCTCGCTCGCTCGCTCGCTCCGGCTGAGTGTAGAATCTCATTTCGCCCCTCCCCCCTCCCTTCTTACTTACTGAGCTTACCCTAGCTGAAACTAGATCCGCTCAGGGCTGGGCATGCGGACTCGGGCTCGGGGTCCCTTTCCGAATCAATCAAGGGAGTGAAGCTCGCGCGATGCGAGTAGATACTCTAAGGAGAACAAAAATATGGTTCCCGGGACCAGAGGGAATCCAGACCAGATCAGCCCAGACTTCCCCACTAATCATTCTATTACTTCATTGATATCTTTGTACTCGAGGTAGGTAAAGAGGAGAGCAGTGAGTGAGGACTGAGGGAGGAATGCTTGCGACTCGTCCGTGTCCCCGGGCTTGCTTACTTATACTTGCCTGGTGATTGAGAGTGCGGGGTGTGGGGTATGTATGTGGGTGAGGTGGCGAGTTGGCGAGTGGGGAAGTTGAGAATTTGGAAGTTGGGAAGTTGGAAAGTTGGGAAGTTGGAAAGTTGGGAAGTTGGAAGCTGGCAAGTGGGAGTAAACAAGGGAAGTTGCGATGCGAAAGAGGAACTTAGGGAGTGAGTGAATGGACGGATAATTAAGTGAGTGGGTAAATAAATGAGTGGATGAGTGAGTGAATCAATGAATGAATGACCGAATGAATGAATAAAAACATGGAAGAGGGAGGAGGAGGGAGGGGAAAAACACACAGAGAGAGAGACAGAGGATATACCATGAATTCCATATACATATGTCACACTACATCATGCTAACTGTTTCGATGGTAAGTCTCTACAGTAAAGCAGAAGCCCGGATATATTTGTATCAATCACAGCTGTTGAGCCAGCATTGCGAGGCTGGATACAGCACGTAGCGAAGTTTGTTTGGGGGACTTTGAGAAGAGTATCGATGTAAATATCAGTATTCAATAACAACAATTGTGGAGGAGAATCACGATAGCGAGCTAGCACAGACAGAATGACTGGTTCTGTTGGGTGACAAATGACGAATGACGAATGACGAATGACGATACTGAAATTTGAGAAGAGGTGCTGCGCTTTGAGATTACGCAGCGAAGATTCGGACTTTGAGTTCAAAATTTGGAGATTTGGAGGTTTTCTTGCTTCGCTCTCCTTTTTTTTTTTTTTTTTTTTCTCTTTCTCCGAACTTAGTCCTGTTTCGTTTTGATGAGAGACGGATATTGTTTTGATGTTGAAATTGATGGGATTGGTATCGATATCGGTATCGCTGCCGTTGGTGAGTTGGTAAGTAAGTAAGTGGGTGAGTGAGTTAGTGAGTGAGTGAGTGAGTGAGTGAGTGAGTGGGTGAGTGAGTGGGTGAGTGAGTGGGTGAGTGAGTGTGGGAGTAGTTGGCCATCATACCGATATGTCGTAGAGTTGTAGCTTAACTCAAGAGTCGCTTTTCAACACCTACGCAAGGTGAGGTGAGGTAAGGTAGGGTGAGGGTGAGGGTGAGGTGAGGAAAAGGAGGGTAGTAGACCGGATGTGAAATGCGAAGGTGAGTGTGAGTAGACGTGAGATTTGTATCGACAAATTTTATCTTTGGGGCGAAGGATTAGCTGGTAATGAATGAATGGGCTTGGTCCTGGTCTGTTTTGGCCTGGCCTATTTTGGTCTGCTTATTGGACTGGTGATTTAGCGAGGATAGCTGATTGAACTGGCTGTGAGAGGGAGAGGGAGAGGGAGAAGGTGAGGGATGAGGGATCGCGTAGATGAGGGCCGGCGGGCTGGCTTGGAAAGGGGTGAAGGGAAACGGAAGGAAAGATCTCTTCTTTATCTGAATTTACTTCCTTCCTCAGCTGTGATCTAAGTCGAGCCATTCTTATTCTTTTCTATTGTATCCCATCGAAAATCTCAACTCTCTGTCTATTCAAAGTTTTCCATCTATCCATCCTTCCATCCATCTCCACACTTCTCCCCACCCCCCAATATCTCAAGCCTTTCGTCACAAGACCAGTATTCCATCCGCTCGCCTGTCCATTTCTGTATTCTCACCCACTTCCACTTCCACTTCCACTTCCACGAGATTTAGACTTAGATCTGGAATGAGTAGCAAGTAGTAATAAAAACAAGGAGTAATAAGTATACAAATACAGATCCGGATCCAGGTACAAGCAGAGGAATTGAAATCAGCTCTGGAACTTTAGAGTTTGTACTTTAGAATATGAGAGTAAGAGTTGGAGGTCTAGGGTGGATGTGAAAAGGGGGGGATAGTGATTGGGCATGATATAACATAGGCTGTAAGTAGATGTAGTCATAGCATCGTCGATTTGGCTGGGAGGCGAGGTGAAGGACAGAGCTTGTTTGCTTGTTTACTTGGCTTGTAAGTATATATTGCATAGGAAACATATGGAATGGAATGGAATGGAATGAATATTAAGTAGCGTTTCTTTCGATTACGCCTATGCGTGTACCTGCTGGAATTAGGCGAAGAGGTGATTGATATGTTTGAGACTAGCATTGAACAAGAAAACATCTCCAAAGTTGCTCCTCAGGAAGCTTGATTCTGTCGCGGAGCATGTTGTACATATATGGGCAAGGAGAGGAGCAAAGGGGGAAATGTAAGAGAGATCGCCAACGTTTGGTGGTAGAGACTGGTAGATTATGTGTATATGTATGTGTATATCTGTGCATAGATGACCGAGGAGGTCGAAATAACCTTGAGGGGAATAGTACAGGCGAATGATTGGAGGTGATTGAATGGACACAGGCAGAGGTGAGAGGAGATGAGTTGGACTGGATTGGAATACAGTAGACTGAGACTGAGACTCAAGAGAGAATTGTGGAAAATCGGTAAGGTGAGGATTAGGATACATGTATGGAGAACGAAAAGCTGTAGATCGGTTGGAACATGGCTTTGCTCGTAGAGATTGGAAATTTCGAATAGTGACTAGAACAGAAAATGAATGGGCATTTAAGATGAAGATTGATTAAGGCGAGGTAATGCACTGAAACACAAAATACAAAACGCCGGGTATCTGACCCTTCCAAAGGAAATCCATTTCCTTTCCCTCTCGGTCCAAAAACATGCAAGTAAACCTCCCCCAACGAAATTACTCTCCTCAATCTCCCATATCCACCCAAACCTTTCCTTTCCTCTCCCCTCTCCACTCTCCCCTCCCTTCTCCACTCTCCCCCGCCCAGCTTATTTCCCAATCTTCCCCATCAACCACTCCTTCCCCCTATCCGCAAGCCCCTTACTCTTCTCCGCATCACCAGCTGCATTCTTTCCCCCCGCCTTATTCGCACTCGCGGCCCCTCCTCCCCCGGGAACCAGCACCTCCCTCTCCCGCCCATCCTCACTCCTGTCATCGCCCACGGCACTCTCCCACTTGGCGTTGTCCTTCTTTGCGTTCTCGACGTCGGCTGCCGACGGCTTGAATACGTTTGCTGCGCCGCCGCGCCCGACGTGTGTGTTGTTGTTGGATTCGCGGCGGGGGTGGCTGTTGGGGGGTGTTAGTTTTGGTGGTGGGGGTTTTGGTAGGTGGAATTGGAATGGGAGAGGGGGAGGGGAGGGAAGGGGGGTGGGGGGGATGTGCTTTTGAGGGGGTCCGAGGAGAATTGAAGAGAACTGAGGAGGGGAAAGGAATGGGAAGGGGGGGGGGGGGGGGGAATAAGAACAACATACGCAACAACATCCTGTGCGCGTCTTGCTTCCTGCGCATCGGTGTTCTTGGCCATGTTTCCACTTCCTCCGCGGCCGGTGGTGTACATTTCGCTTTTAAGGGTGGGAGTCTCGAGGTTGAGAGGTTCATTGTCTGTGGCTGAGATGCCGATGTTGCCTGTTTGTTTACATTTTATTAGTTATCTGTTTCTTTCCTTCTCTCGTCTCTCTTCTCTCTTTCATAATCGTGTGAATTTTGCGCTCGGTTGAGTTTCCTTCGCTTCTGCGCCTGCTCAAGCATAGGACCGGAAGCGATGATTTGCGCCTTGTTGAGTTGCGCTTGAGCACTAGGGTTCTTGGCTTGGGCACCCTAGAGCTCTGTTTGGAATGAGGAATGGAGAGAATCGGAGAGAGGTGGAAATGAGACATGTAGTGACGTACCCGCTCCGCCGCGACCGTGGGAGAGTTGTGCTCTCTTCTGAGAGTTGTTGCTATCTCTGCGACCGGTCTCGCTGAGTGATTTGGGGACTGCAGCCATGTTTTGCGATTTCTGGCTGGCTTGATTCTTTGTTTCTTGTGGGGGTTTCCGTCGCAATGCGATTGTGATCAAGATCAGGATGGAGCTACTGTAGCTGTTGGCGCAAAGGGATTCGACTTGGTTGAGACTTGTGGCGGGGTAGTGTAAGATATCGACAATGAGGGTATCGTGAATCTTTGCTGTGAGTCGAGGTTGAAGTGATGGCGCAGTGAAGGCTTCCACTTGAAAATGAATATCCGTCCGTGAATAGAGAAAGGAAGAGAGAAGCAAGGAAGGAAGAAGAAAAGTGCAACAGGGCAGATGGCCCAAAGCTATATAGCTTCCCAACTACTTGGTCAGTCACACCTCACAAAAGTGCAAGGCTACGGAAAGGCTTCCCTTCCCCCCTCAAGCCAAGGTACTAACCTTAACCCTCTCGCAGGCCAGCAGAAAAAACCATGGTACACTACGGAGTACTGGCACGGAGTTGTAGTAGCACAGCATTGGCATCCATCCTAGCCTCAATCTCCCCCCTCCAGCCTCTCCCAGGAATCCATTACTTAACGAGTACAGTATGCTCTCCGCCCCGTCAACCACAACGAACAACACGCCAAAAAAAAATTCCAAACGGAATACAAGTTTGGAAAATTGCACTTTGTAAATCTTCAATACTGCCCAGGCGGTGAGACCGTGAAACCCTAGAGACTAAATTAAATTTACCTTGCCTTGAGAGCCCCAAGAGACTAAACTCGTGGTCGGGTCGAGAGGGAGGGCCAGAATAATAATGCGGGGAGGGCGACGCAGAGAATGACGAGCTAAACGTAATGGAAATCGCGAGACCCAGCTACGCACTAAACAGCCTGAAGGATGGCGCCATCGCTCTGGGAGGTGTCATGTGCGACCTTGTCAATAATCTCTTCTTCAGCCTCTTCTTGGGCCTTTCTGGAATAATAGTGGCCTGCGTTCTGTTGCTTGCGCGATGTCTTGTTGATGCTTGAGGAGCAAGCCAACACAGATAGCTTGATAAAGTGAGGACCGACGTCAAAGACACCTCAACACTACGGTGGGTAGGGCTGCGGTTGCATTGCATGAGCCGGCTCCGGCTCCAGATCTGGATCTGGATCTAAGGACTTGACAGCGGGCGGGCCTACCTATCTGCCTGCCCTGCATGGTGAGTTATTCCTGGATATCTGGGGTTACGTATACCCGTGGGATGCAAAATTTTCGAATTGATGGGGACGAAGACATGTCGTTGAGTCGCATGAGCTGCAGAGCTTTCTTTTCTTTTTTTTTTTGCTGGGCTTGTGCACTGCTGTGGAGCTGCTGGAAATCTGGGGAACTGGAGCTTGAAGCGAGCATTTTACAGGGGCGGTCGGGAGTGTTCAGGGGCTTTCGGGCGGGTTAGCGAGGAACTGTCTGTCCAGGGACGGCGGGGAGAGGTTTGTGGAGTAACTGACTAGCATGAGATGGCGAGAGCAACATGGTCTCTTGTTTAGTCCCATTCGAAATTTGTCTTTGGTAATTCGTAGAAATGCCTCATCTATAGCTATATTCCCATCTATTCAAACAAACTCCATAGACCTTCTCCGAGGAGATATCATACTCTGATATCACATCGTACTGTTACAACAAGACGAGCTCCCATACCAGTTCCCATCGTACAAGATTCTCTTGTCCCGACATTCTCTTCGCTTAAGTCGCTTCGAGTGGCTTCCAATCAAACAATCAAGCAACCATTTCAATCATCATCATCCTTTCCACTGCTGTAGCCAAAATCCCCGAGGTCATCGCTGTACTCACCCAGCAAGACATCATCCTGACCAGGTCCACCAAGAACACCTTTATCCGTATTCCGGACCCATTCCGTCTCGACCCGGAAGAATATCCATATCCATCTCCTACCCACCTCCAAGAATTCCATCAGGAAGATCCCGCTCTCGAAATCTGCAAAGTGGTCTAGATGAGGCGAGAGTTTCAGGGACCATGTACAGCGGAGCAGGAGGTCGAGAACAATGACGATATAGTAGAGTTCCTTGGTGTGGAAAAACAGGCGTTGTCGTAGACCAAAAGGTATATTGTGTGGTGCCTTTGATGGAGACCGGAGTGCTGAGAACAGCGTGAGATCCCAATCTTTAGCTACGTCCCAGTAGAAGCTGTATAGAGAGTTGACGATGACTGCCAGGAGCCACGCGCGATATAGTGACTTCTCAGTCAACCCGACTGCGTCATGGTTGAGGGTCATGTTCCGCTGTAGAGCGGAAAGTATGATCACTGGAAAAGCCGACGAATATTTCAGCGCATTGGCTAGATGTTGTCCTCCCCAACCTTGCGATCCAATTCCACCATTCCTACGATTCGCAGCTCTCACACGGACGTATTCGATCAGACATTGTCGAAGTCGGATCAGGGACGGGATTGCGATTATGATTGGGACCAGGTACTGCCCTCCGCACGCACGATCGGGGCGCTTTGTTGCAGAACCATTGTGCGAGAAGAACATGCAGAGTGATACGAATAGGTCTGCAATTATCTTTGCGTAGGACGTGAGGACATCTGCGAGGAGAATGTCGCCGAATTTCCCATCATGAGCTTGGGCGAGGCCGCCAATTGACACTCGCCGTAATGTTTGCAGGAACCGGCTTCGTCCGGTCGAGGAGAATCGTCGCGGGAGGAAGAATATGATGAGAAGTAGGAGGAGGAGCGAGACCGGGAGGAAGTCGTAGTATATAACTAGTGTGGGGTTGCGATGTGAGAGAGCCCAGAAGAGGAGGATCGAGAGGGAGAAGGGGAGCGTGAGTAAGAGGGCTAGGCGGTATGTTGAGAGATGGTGCGGGAGGTCTGTTCGAGGAGATGCTCGTTGTGGATAGTGAATGAGAGATGGGACATCCTGTGGAATACATCAGTGACTGCTGGGATAGCAAGGGAGGCAGAGTGAAGACAGGAAAGGGGGACCAACGATTTTGACGAGAGAGAGATAATGTAGATTTGCTCCCCAAGCCCAAACACCTGAGTTATTGTCAGCCATACTTTCGTGGTTCTACAGCAGATCCTGTACCTAAAACTACAACCAATGCCACGCGATATGGCAGAGGGAGTGTCAGACTGAAGGAGTCGAGCTCTGGCTCGACGGCCGGGTCTCCATCCATTGTTACCGCTGTAAATAACGCCGCATCGAAGGATACCTTAATCCCGAAGCGAACGAAAGAGTGACTGCAGCGAGAAGAAGCGTAGGGTTGTGTTGAGAATAGGTGATAGCTGAGAGATAGGGAGGATTGGAGAGAAGGCTACGTACACGTACACACGACCAGCAGCCTCGAATCGGGAAATAAATTCTGGCCAAGCCACAACAATTGCACGGCCACATGTGGCACCAGCGGGCCGATCACATTGACAGGCGTGCCGAGGTCAACTTGAGACAGTATCTCGCGCAACATCATGTCCAGAACCAACAACACGACTCAGCACTGGATAGAATACCCTCAACATGTCAGATCACGTATAAGATAATGCGTCAGAGACGCCAACATTCAATTATCCATTCGCGGCGGCTCCCGATATTATTCGCGCGCATCAAAAAGATTCCTACTTTGAGGGCATCCTTCTGAACCATCTCTCGAACCTTCTGCACCGACTCTACGGTGCACGATTCCTACACAAATACACCACCGACAAACCAAATTATACGAAGCCAGAACCCGAGTTGCGAAAGCTGCAGGGTGTTCCCTCTAAAGCCGAATCTATAAGTCAAGTCCCAAATCGGTCTATCAAACATCATCTCCGTCACAATCCTGTGTATCTTGAGTGTCTTGCTGCGGTCCATCGTTCGATGAAATCGGCGACATGAGCTGCGATTCTCCATTCGGCCGACTCTGTGATGACTTGTTTGGCGGCTGCTGTGCAAGTGCATTCTCAATCACCCCTTTCAAAGACTCCGTAGTCTGGAGGAGGGATCTCATTGTCTGCTGCATGTTCTCGGTATACTCTGAGTACTCAGATATCTCTTGACGAAGCTCCTCAACTAGCTCCTTGTTTCGAGCTCGCCAAGCGGCTTGTGACACTCTGTTCTGCTTCCGCCTTCTAGCTACAGCTTCTGCTGATGGGCGTCGGGGGCCGCGTGAGCTCCCCTCGGTGATTTTGTCTGATTTGGTAGTGGTTGGTGAAAAGTCGCCGGTTGAGATTGAGTCACCTTGAATGCTACCACCCCATTCCGAATACGCCACGCTGGGGGGCTCTCCGATGAGATTGCCAGTAAATTGAGGAGCTGTAGTGTTTATCTGCAAATATTAGTCTATTGGCCATGAAAAGGTTTCATGAGTTTTACCGTCAATGGATTCGCCGACGACTCAAAGAAGCCACCGGCTTCTAGAGGGACAGTGTCCAGATTTTGTTGATAGAATGTAGCACCGTTCCAGTAGCTGTCTTGATTGTATTCAAATGCCATTGCGAGTTCCGATATTTCAATTGTGGAGTCGAGTTCTGGATGCCTAGAGCTACCTAAGTTGAGTGTTCAGTTTATCTATATATCAATTAGCTATCGATGCCAGCCTTGTATAGATGCAGCCACCGCTGGCGTAGTATCGTACGATCGACGATCGACAGAACAGGATGTGGACTTCCCTTTGCGGCCATAGCTCGGCCGGACTCCTACCGATAGGTTAGGACATTGTTCATAAATTATGCTCAAATCCTCAAGCTTCAAGACGATTTCACTCATTAAGCTTCTCCAATGGCTGTTGTAGCTTTGTTGCCCGCAAATACACTTACCGCCTAGCTGCCGAGAGGGGGCGTTCCAATCGCACCGAGCTGACAGTGCGTTGCGGAGTTAGTCAGCCTTTACAGTTGGATCTAGGCCCGCCAGCTATCCTCCCACGAATCACTCAATCCCGGTCTTGCATATGAAATGTAATCAAAAAGTCCAAAACGAACGGTGCAGCCAGAAGCTACACTTTATTGACGTTGGACCCCGTGATGTGACTGTGCACGGTGCAATCGGGGCGGCTTCAACCTTGCAACTTATCGGCTCCTGGCGGTGAAGCTATTCCCAACAGTCCGGGTGAGCCTCAATCCTTCATTGGCAATGCTTATATTGATGGACATTGCTTGCTTTACGAAGAAGTTTTGTTGACATCATAAACACAATATCTGTCCTGGTTACTACCATGCTGGGAAAGGGGGATATTCGCTTTTTGGCAGATTGGTGGCTGACGTTAACGTGAATCCTTCCGTACAGCGCGCCTATCACGAAAGCTAGTTCGAACTAGGCGCCCGTCATATATTGCGGTAAGGATACTGCTCCCCTCCTTTGTGCTAGCAGGCTGCGTTATCTCCAAATCTGTGGCCCATTTCATTGGACAACAAAGCTTGTCTCTCGTGCGCTTAGAGGAGTGTACATGCAGTCGACGTCTAAGCTCCGATCCCTGGGTTGTTCGTGGCACAGCTCTCATCAGGCTAAATGCCCAGCTGCGGAAACGTTACCGAGGACTCCACTACACTTCAAACAGCTATCTCCATCTCGGATGGGGCTCCACTTTGGACATAGCTGGCCTCACTTGTTAATGGTTCTCCTTTGGGTCAACTTCTTGGAGGCTCCCATTCAATAGATATGAGCGACTCTTCAAGCCCACAGTCGGGGAGCAGTGGGGGAGAGGGAGGGACAAGCCTCGCGGCTACACAGCTGGAATGGATGCAGGTTGAAGCCGTACCAAACATACACGGTCGGTACCACCAGAGCTTGAATCCGTTTCATAACGAAACTTAACTAATATATCCTGATCCAGTCAACTCGCCTGGCTCTCAACGGGAAGTGGTACGATACCCAGTCACTAAGCGACACAAGCACTGCGTTTTTGAATACAGTGCATGCTAACACATCAATCAAATCACAGGACCTTCACTTTGTGACAGAGACAGGAGTTGCAAGGCCCAGGGGTACTTTCCGAAATTTGAGTATGTGGAAGCTTTCTCTGGTTGATCCACTTACAACGCGGTATCAACCATTTCAGTCAGAACCATTGTCACACTCCTCACCAACCGCATTCGCCACCCACCTCACCGTCTCCGAACACGATATATGCTGATACCATAGTCATGCAGTTCGATCCCAAGCACGACGCAAGCTGCGTCATCGAGCCAGCCCGTCTAAAAGAGCAAGATTGAAATCGACTGGAGACGACGAACATACCGGGACAGAGCAGCAACTCCCACCTGCAAAACTGACCAATATTATTGCTCCGCTCGTTCGGTGTCCCGAGGACAATTCGCACGACCCTTTTGACTCGATGGTCATTGGGAAACGAGGCAGGACGCACTTCTACATCAAGCATTGTGAGTTCACTATCGTGCCATTATGATATCACATCTGCCATTAAACTGCTATGAAAGTGCTGACTGTTGAATGTAGACTACATCACATTCAAACACACGTACCCAAGCGATGTCATGACTAATAAGGCAAAGAAGGATATTGCCATGCGGCATGCCATGGTTGATCCATCTTTCTTTCATGCCACTCTTTTCCATTCCGCCTTGAACCTTTGCAGGATACGAGGTACATCATTTAGTCGAGATGTTTACTACCACCATGGAGAGTCGATCCGAATCATCAATAGAAAGTTAAGCGATCCGAAGTTCTGGAAGGTCTCGGACATTACTCTCCTGACTGTTGCATGTCTGCTTCATTTTGAGGTATATTCTCTGGCCAACCACTTTCCGCGTCGTGAAACTGATTGTTTAGATCCTTGCAGACTTTGGCTTCAATGGCGTCCGAGCTGGTCTTGAGACACATGAAGCTAAGATTCACTTTGATGGCTTGCAAGCCATGGTGAACGGGAGAGGCGGCTTGGAGAAGATATCAAAGGAATTCGTTAGTGGCAAAAGTGCTAACACTTTTGTTGCATGGTAAGCCCTTCCTACATGAGATTGGACGCCATCTAATTCCCTCAGGACTGACACGTGTGTATCGATTGCGCTGAACATTCGGCCACGATTCGAGCTTGTTCAAGGCGAGGAGGAAAAGGGTGACGATGACTGGACTCCATACAGTGCCCTCGCACGTCGATATCAATCCAAACTGAACAACCTTACTGGCAATGAAGAACTGGCTGGGGAATGTGTACACATCTACTCGACTTTACGAAACGTCCCTCCCATTCAAGAAGATGATGCACTCGCCATGATCGAGAAGGGTAATCCGACACCAGTGTTCCAGTACAAAGGTCAACTCGAACGCCACGAACGCCGAAGTCTAGCTCTCATCCTTTCAGCCTCAGAGTCCTCCAATCACGAAAAAAGCCTCCTAATTTACCAACTCTTCGGCAATGCTTCCCTAATCCACACCCTCCTATTCATGCGCAATTCCCCCGCCAGTGTCCCCCTCTCCCGCCTCCTTTCATATCGCATCCACAAACTCCTCACCACCATCGACCTCCACGCGTACCTCCTGCAGTACCCTGAAATGCTCCTCTGGATCTTAATCATGGGCGGTCTTGGCGCGGCAAACACACCGACCCAACAGAATTTCGCCGCTACCCTCGCTGAATCCTGCCTTGCGCTAGGACTCGTGGGAATCAGTGAAATAGCACTCATGCTAGAGGACTTCCTCTGGTACGAACTCTATTGCACTCCTCTAACAATGGCGTTCTGGAGCGCTGTCGCGGCTGAGCAGGGTGTGGGGGAGAGGAATGTGGTTGTTAGTACTAACGACAGGTCTCCTAAAGTCACGAAACTGGGTTGAGATTTGGACAGAAACAGGAAAACGAAAAATGTGTCAATGGGAAATAAGGTTACAAAATTTCAAGGCGTTTGGACGATTGCAGGCGCCGCTGGTGTCATTGTGCTTAGGTAGCGTATATGGAAATACCCCACATTCAAAGATCATGTCCAATATCAAAAATGCTTCTATGCCACGGATGTAGAGGTAAAGTCAAATGGAAACACACCACAAAATGCCATTTCGGATATAGAGACTGTCAATTGCGCCGATGTACAATTTGAACTTAATTTTAGCTTACCCCACTATCAAATGCCATATTGCATGCAGAAAGACAGCTATCTATCATTGCACCGATGTACGAGAGAGTTCACACCTTTCAAGTTAAAGTTTCGCCTAATCTCTATCCAACACAAGCCCTCTCCCTCTCCCTCGCTACTCACCGAACGGACCAAACCTCTCGTGCTTAACTCAGGGGTCTCGGTGCCACTGATGAAATGATACCTGCCTAGTCGCGGCACGGTACATAAGGCTTCTCACTAGACGATAAGCACCACTGTTTGAGAGCTTGTTAAGACAGACAGGCAGAGAGACAAACAGAAATAGCGCAGGGCTACTATTTCGCTACACTGCAGCCACGATAGTACTTGCGTGTACTGTACTGTAGGTCGGCGAAGTTACAGTACATGACAAGGCTTAGCTCTGTACGACTTCGCCGACCCTTGTCTTGTTTTGTGTATTTATGGGGAGATGGAGGCGCCCTAGTTGCATACACGACATCTGCATCTCGCTTAGCTACGCTCCTTCGAGTCGAGTCCTCGAGTAGAGCAGAGTCAGGTCGATGGTGACAAGACTGAAGCTTGAAGCTTGAAGCTTGAACACTGGAGCCTCCTTCTTAGCCTCAAAGCTTTACTGTGCAGTAGATAGCTGGTATATCCAACCACTCCTGTTGCAATGATACCGCTGTCACTTGGAGCTCGAGGATTGGGGACCGTTGTTCCCACCTGCAACTCTACGTCATGATTGTGTGGGACGGAGAATATCCCGCCTGGATGGATATCTGGTAGGGCTTTGACAGCCGAGCATGTGGATGGGGGTGGGAGCTTGCGAAGCTAGTGTTTCAGGTTAGGTAGGCGGGGGTTTCTATTCTCGGTAGGGTCGTGCAGCTTGCAGGTTGCAACGAGGGGTAAGAGTAGGGTGGCTTTTTACGTGAAGCTGCAGAGATAAGGTGGGAGATAAGGCTGCAGGCTGGATGCAACGCCGAATAGGTCTAGGTCATATTATGTTTGTTGATCAATCTTGTAATTGTATGGAAGATGTGTGGTATGTCAGTTACCAGCTCGAAGCCAATCGCTTGAGGACTGCAGTGCCAAGGCTCCTCTTCTGATTGAATGCCTCCTGTAGATAGATGGTGTTCTGTAGATGGATGGTGTTTTTGTACGAACGCCAGTAGTATAGCTACATCTTGAGATACTAGATCGTGAGGTAGCATCGAAATTAGCTACCTGACGGAAAGCTGTTGTGAAAGGTTTATCAAGTTTGAGCATGTTCGTGCAGTTAATGGGCGTGAAGGCAAACACTCCATCGTTTCTCAAAGTCGCAGAGAGATGTGTAATCGCTGACAACAACCATCATACAGCGGCGACGACGATGTTTGATTATTATGTTATGAAGCTGATGTATCACCCCATAAGAGAAACGCATCGATATGTTCAGGTGACAATGCAGTCTCCTTGACGGACAGTGAGGCCTGAAAATGTCAACAATCGCTCGCTAATTTTCAAGGGTCGGGCCTCAGCCTGCCCCTCAATTGCTTGCCCCACTTGTATTTCTGACCATCTCTTCCAAAATAAGAAATAGGTAGTTAAACTGGAATATTGGAGGAGCCTAGGAGATCTAAGAGTCTCAGTGTCCTTAGAATAAGGAGTAGGTATAATACCTCTAGGGTTAATAGCTGAGGACAGAAAGCTATAAATGACAGCAGAAACAAGAATATCGGATACCAAGTGGCTTTGGGGACGCTGACATAATTCGTGCGATAATAATGGAACCGAGGATTGTTCTGTTGGGGTGGGGAATTACTCACGAGAGACCCCGCCTCCAAGCTCCACCATTTTAGGTGGCGTCACGTGAGGAACCTGTCTTCACTGAACTTCACTCGATCTCGTCGGCATCCTACGAATAATGCCAGTATTCTGCCAATGCCTCCCAACGTCGTGTCACCCACTCCAATGTCCCGTGCTCAGTCAATGACATCCGTATCGAGATGATTAGATACTCCACGTTCTCAGGATCCTCAAAATGGAAGATAGACCATTGAGATCACCAAGCAGCTCGAATACTGCCGAAAAGGATGGACCTGGGTCTCAAAAGCAAGCAGCCTGCTTGAATTGCAGGAAAAGCAAGACTCGCTGCTTGCGTAATGCTGCTGAAGACATACGCTGCAAGAAATGTGCGCAGACTGGGGCGGAATGCATTGTTCCGGATTACCGTGTCGGACGAAAGAAAGGCATCAAAAAGTATTGCCATTCAACAACGTCAATCCGTTGAATATCCACTAACGAGAAATCCAGTAAGAGAGATGGACTCGAGAAGGCAGTATACCGCATCGAGCAAGCCATCAAAAGATCCAGGACCCAAGGCCCAGATGAAGAGCAGAACACACAGCATCTTCAAGCACTCCTAACTGAAGCCCAGGGGTTGCTCCCAGCGAGCACTTCACAAACTCTGGACCTGAGCCCGCGTACAGACCAATCTCAGGGTCATCAGAGAGACCAAAATATGAGCCCTCCACAGCCATCTCAGGGTCATGCTCATGGTCTGCCCAACATGTCTCCGGGCCAAAGGAGCCTTCAGAGTGCCCACCATATAACAGGAAGTCTGAACGGTTCTCAAGCCCTGCGATCAGGAATCCCAAATAACTCATTCAGGGGATCAGCCACCGAGACGGAAAGTCCGGACGACAACTTCTCGGTCCATGATGCCGAAAATCCTCTGCAATTGCTCGCGCGAGCATCAGATCTATCAGCTCCCAACAAGCAGACCTCCTATCTTAGCCCACCACGATTTCCGGGTGCTGTTGGAGACCAGCAATTACGGGATTTCTTCGGGCCCTTTCGTCCGAGTTTGGACGTCGGCGAGGATATCGACCCGATAGAATTGGGACTTGTAACAGAAGAAGAGGCATCCATTCTGTTCGCCTAGTGAGAAGAAGTCATAACTTTTATCTGAGCAACTCACTGATACTTGTAGCTTTCATGACAATCTTGCACATACTAGGTGGGGCTTGGACCCGCTCCTCCATACCCCGCAATTCGTACGCAAGCAGTCAGCTTTCCTGTTTACGTCGATTATGGCAGCATCAGCGTTGTTTATGCCAACTGCATCTGCTGTATCCAGAAGACTTTCAGCTCATTGCAAACTTCTGGCCCGGGAGCTCATGACGAAACGGAATCGGTCTCCCGAAATTGTCTTGGGATTCATGGTCAATATCCCATGGATGGCACCTGGTGAGCACTGGTCAGACGACGGGACTTGCGCATATATGGCTTCTGCTCTGACTATCGCTATGGACATCTCACTGAATAAACTCATTGTTCCATCTCCGAGTGACTCTCTGACCGGAATCCATGAGGGTAAGCCACCCTCTGACTGGATCACTGCCAAGAAAGCATTGGAGCTTGATGGCTTCTCGGACGTAGATCCAAACTCGGATTTCGGGAAGAGACTCCTCCGTCGACGCGAAAGAATTTGGCTTGCGTTGTTTGTGCTCGATCGAGGGGTTTGTCTGGCAAGAGGCAGGAGTTTCACAGTGCCCGTGACCACCATTATTGAGCGTTGTGACAACTGGCACAAGTCGGCAATCGCAGATACATGGGATGGCTCAATAATTTCATCTACTGTGCTTCGAAGAGATCTTGTATGTTTCCAGCTTGCCATGGAATATAATTGCTGACATTTGCAGGCGACTTTGATATCCGAAGTAAAGAAAACCTGTGACAGCCAAATCGTTAGTGGTAACTCGATTGCTCAATCACTCCAGGGAATGATTGATGGGTTCTTCAACAACTGGTACGCGACATGGGCATTTGCCATAGGAGGGATGAAAGACAACTCGATCCCACCATACGTCGAAATCTTGGTCACGCATGGTCGGCTATCAATATACAGCAGCGTCATCAACCATCCTACAGCACCAGTCGAGGTTAAAAGCTTCCTGCGCGCTGCAGGACTCTCGTCGGCTCTGAATGTCCTTCGCGCAGCCGTCCAAGGGGAAAATCGACTTAAATCAATGCCGAATAACACTTCAATCATGATATCATTTGCTGCATGCTTTGCATTCTATCTCAGCACCACCGGTTCAATGGGTAGTATGAGCTTGGCACCCAGTATTCGCCGGCTCATCGAGGAGTCTGCGGATGTTCTGGAGAGGCTTGGATCCAATCCACCTCATCGGAACGGGACCGCTGCACTGTACGGCAGGCACCTTCGCGAAGTTATAGGAACATCCGTTCCGGGATCAGAGTACGGCCAAAGCCAAGTTCAGGCCACTTATCCTGTACCTCAGAATGTCCAGCAGCCGATGCAAGCTTACCAAAACCAGCCAAATATTCCTCAACTGGAAATGTCAGAACTCCTCAACTTCTCTTCCATGTCGGATGACCAGATCAATGAAGCAATTAATAATGCTGGAAAAGAGCTGGATATGTACATACCGAATTTACAGATGGAGGATCAGGGTGCTTTGGACTGGCTCGTAAGTTTTCTTACCTATCCACATCGCTCGAAGCAATTAGGCTCAAGCAGCCATGAAAGTTATGTTACAAAAACCATTCTTACTAATCTATTCACGTAGGATTGGTTCAACATGGATATTAATGTTAATGGATAGGGTCATAGCGTAGACATGTGCAAGCGGTGATTGGAGACAAGCATTTGCCAACTACTTGGTTCAGTACATCAAGTACCATCGGGCCGACGGAATTGACATCACGCATCTTAGTTTACTGATCAAGTCAGAGTTTGCGTGAGTGCGTTCTTCACTTCAAACTTCTGTCTGATTGTCCGCAGCGCCTGCTACGCTGGGCTCCTGCTGTGTCGAACCCAAGCAGCATCATTCACCAAGACGCTGTCCCCGCCCTCGCAGCCGCCTTTCTCTATCACTGTCAATCGCTGTTACTTGGGAAGGCTGTGGCAATGAAGGGCCAAGAAATTCCAGCTCAAATCCGCCGGAGTCAAATCACCCATGTCAACCATCATTTTCTCACGCATACAACAGTGGAATTAACCCTCCTCTCAGCACCTCCAAACGACTTGGGAGACCGAGAATACAGATCTCAATGGCGCATGGCAGACAAATTGAAACAGCAACGGTGGAGCGGCGAGGGAATGCACTGGGTGTCCCTCATCCATTCTGCAACGGTGCATGCAAATTATGGCGCTCACTTCTACTGGGTCGGTGGTTAATATGGGGATCCGAGCCTCGAATTTGATATCGGTGTCAGGGACTACATCCTTGGTGTCCAAACGCCTGTGGGCACTCGCACATTTCGCAATAGGTGCGGCCTAGGTGCAGTGAGAGTGGGGAGGTTAGGCGGCAGCATTCCTACCAACGCGTGTCCGAACGTGGATGGGGAGCTCGAGTTTTTTGGCTCTCAATACTGGGACGAGTACTTCTGCATTTAGCATCGGGACGACAGACACGGCGTTGGTGGCAAATACCACAAGGGTTTAGGTATGTTGCAATGGATGTAGGATAGGTAGGAGGAGTGGTAATGGAACTGTGCCTTCTCGAGCGATGGTTAGGTTCATTCTGTCTCAGTAGTCGAAGCTGGACCCCCAATTACGTTGCTTGAAGCCAGCGAATGTTATGTTCTTGCACGAAAGTTTGCTCGGTTAATGAATCTATCTCTTGCTCCTTCTGTCGCTTCCGTCAGCGAAGATATCTTCCGCTTCCCAACATCGAGGCTGAGTGGGTGTAAACAATTGCAAGCTTGCACAACCAACAGTTTGGGGCTAGATCGAACGAATTATTCTCAACGCGCGCAAGCCATTCCAACAAGAGCCAAACCAGGCAATCATCCGATAAGCAATTCATTCAAGGATACAAGTCGAGTTCTCATCTCAGCGATATCAACAAGCGACAAGACCTTCAATTTCACCCTCGCGCGTCTCGTACCGAATTCCTTCCAGGCGACTGTAAAAGGTGGTCCGCATCACCACCCAACTTGCCGGCCCACCAACCACCAACCACCATCCCCTTCCCTCCCCCTCGAACTCCTCCTCACCCTAATCTTCACCCCCCTCCCCTCCCCCTCCCCCTCCCCCTCCCCCGCACCGACCTCCTCGCCCTCGCCCTGAGCCTCACACCCCCCACCCCCCGCTCCGCTCCACATCCTGCACCAACCCCCACTCCTCTCCAAAGCCATCCACGATTCCACCTAAAAACTAAACCTCAAAAGCTTCGCCCGCCTGCAAAACACCATACCACATTTCAACTCATCTCAACTCAGCACACGTCTTTCTTCAAAATCCTCGTCCTCCGCACTATCTCCCCCCATGGCCGGCCGCAGACTCTTCGATCGATTTCGGCAGGGCAGGGCATGGTAGTAAAGTCTTTGAAGAAGAGGATTTCGAGGGCTGGGTGGTGGGTTAAGAGATATATATTTGCGTTTACGGGTCTCTTGGGATTGGGATTGGGAGTGGGAGTGGGAGTGGGAGTGGGAGTGGGAGTGGGAGTGGGAGTGGGAGCGTGTCTTTGGTGAGGAACTTTTTGCTTTGCTGGTGTCGTGAGGTGAGGTGAGGTGGTGATGAGGGGGGTTTTATGGGTCATGGGTGGTTTTTTTTGGGGTATGTGAGGGGTCAGAGGGTTATTGAGATGGGCGGTAATGAGAGGGTGATGCTTGGGGAGGTGGTGAGCAGATTGGAGGGGTTGGTTGGGGTGGTGTATGTATCATACGAAGGGGAGGGAGGTGAGGAGGGAGCGCCTAGTACGGAGTTTGAGTTGAGTGAGATGAATGAGGAGGTTGTGAGGGAGACGCCGGCTTGAGCCGTTTTGAGAGGGCGCTTGTTGATGAGTAGTCATATTTGGAGCTTGTTTGATGCCGTTACTTTGCTTAAGAGGGATGGTTTCCGGACGCTAGAGGGGTCGAGTTTGGGTTTTAATGCGTGGGCGAGAGGTGCGGGGAGGTATGAGGAGCGGTTTGAGGTGTTGAGCGTGTTGGATTGTGTTTGTGTTTCAGCGGATGGCCGGGAGGGAGAATGATGTGGTTTTGCTGTCTCGGCTTTTGGCTAAGTGCTGTTCTCTGCGGGCACTCAGGATTTCGTTCCATACTTTGATCCTCAATCAAATGGGTGTCGTTGATGCCACCTCGGCGAATGAAGTAAGGGATATCATTCCGAAAGACTACTGCTGGAAATTCTTCGCTCATCTCTCACTCCAAGCGAACTTAACAACAGAAGCCGATCTCCAGGATATGCTCCTCAGACACGCTCCAACTCTCCGCTCCCTAGAGCTGAGAGATGTCTTTCTCCACGCCGAGTCACCATCATCCTGGATATCAATCTTCCAATTCCTGCGCCGAAATATGGATCTCAAAACCGTCATGTTCAGCGACTCGCTATATAATGGTAGATATGAGGACTGGCGAATATCAGATCACCACAAGGACGACGACCAATCGGTATTCCCTAAGTCGTGCATCGGGTCACAGGTTGAGCAGAACGTTACCAATCAGATCACGATCTTTCCATTCTCGCTTTTCCCTGGTGGTACGGGTACAGGTGCGAGTGTGACATTCGGGTTGGAAGGGCAGAGAAGAAGTTGGGCTGATACGGATGAAAGTTGGATGACTGTAATTAGACATTGATGAGCTGATTGATGTCGGAATATGATATGCGGGATAGTATTGTATGGATAAATGAGTATTTCAAAGGTCAGCTGTCGGGTTTCGAGGAGGCATTATCGGACTCCGTGGTTTTGCGTTCCAATGAATTAAGGTTAGCGTTTGGAAGAAGCTGGGTTTCTGAGGCAGGTTGGTAAGCAAAGTCTGCATCGGCATTTACGAGCAAAGTTCTAATCAATTATTTGCAACTCAAACCAGCCTGTCTTGTTACAAATTGCTTTCCAGCGCTGTACTGTATGTAGACACAGGTGTCTTGATATCTTGACTATGACCACAACAGTGTTATTTCTGTTGTTCCTGAACGAGACCAGGGTTGCCGGGCAGCCACATGGACGACCAGCCTTACACCCCACTTCCCGTCCAAGGCGACGAATCAATGCCGTCAATTCGCCGCGAACCCCTTAGCCCCTTTCCATTCCTTTAGCACTCATCTCGGGAGCCGTTACTAACTTCGTAAGTTTACTTCGTATGCTTCAAGGTAAGACCTGGCGATACAGGTGCTTTTCAGACGAGCCCGAGAATTAGTTTCAACCTTATTGATAGTACTGTGCCTGTCATATTTACTCGACAAAGAAGACATTCGGGCGACTATGAACTGCGAAGATATCATCAAGCAGCCAAGTGCCTTGTTTACTCCCCTCTACTCGTGTTATCGATACGGAAGAAAGACTGGGTCTAGTAATTTACTGCCCAGACCTCGTATTAGCCCCCCAGCTTAGCTTAAAGCATGCTAGCCCCCGTCTCAGGCGCGTTAAATTTCTTGCCCCTTTTGGCTAACGACCGATAAACTTTAATCTTAATTTCGAAGAGGGCATCCCCCTGGCTCCCTTTATATACTGAAGATGGCCGGCCGTCTTCGTGCTGGTTTCTTACCTTATGGATCTCGCATCCCCAAGTGACGGTTGACGATTGACGCCTGACGACCCCGTGATCCGGTTCCTCGATCATCGCGATACTACGCGCCAGACTGCTAGTCTACTAACACGAGGGACACAGCCGCAGGACTATCCAAGACAGGATCCACGATACTACCTTGGACGCTGTACCTCTTTTTGCGACGCGACAGCTCACTCGAGCGGTCCCGCAAATTCTCCCTCGAATCGTTAGAGGAAGTTTCATCTGGTATATATATGGAGGCGTGAAAGACAGGGCAACGATCAGCTGAAAAGAAACCTTGAGAGTTCATAACACAGGCAAGAGTCCGCCACGAAGGACACAAGATGAGAATGTATCGCGTCGAAAACACCGATAGCACGGAGAAGCTACATGAGATGACGGTGGTGGGAGCAGGAGAGGGAAATGAAGACATTTATCCAAAAAAGCAAGAGAGGAAGATAAAACCGCTTTGTGAGTCGGATATGGTTCCCCCAAGTCGTACAGATTTTAACAGGCAATAGGGCTTTGGATCGCGGGTATCATAGGGATCCTCGCTATTGCAGGAGCGATCGTGGGAGCTCTCATCGCGAAGGATGTTATTCATGTTCAATCGAAATCAACTTCTGGTGCCGTCGCTGCGGCAGAAGGCTCATCTTCTACGAGTTCCGCCTCTGTATCTTCGAGCAGTTCGCCAATCAAATCTGTAAAGTCAACCTCAACTGTGACTTCTAGCGCCTCTAGAACTTCATCCACAGCCACCAGTACACCGACAGAATGCACAACCTCAGACGACATCCCTTCGGAAGCGAAAGGCACATGGATGGACCCAACATCATGGCTGGATATGACGGGCTTCAACTGCACGTTTACGAGTGAGACAGTAGGCGGTCTTCCTCTCGTGGGCCTGAACTCCACCTGGGATAACTCGAAGCAAGCGAACTCAAACGTCCCCCCTCTCAGCGAACCATGGGGCTCTTACAGTAACAAGCCGTTCCGTGGAGTCAGTATAGGAGGTTGGCTCGCCCTTGAACCGTTCATTACTCCTTCACTATTCACCGATTCGAGCCTGATAGACGAATACGCTTTGTCCAAGAAGCTTGGTCCAAAGGCCGCCGAGACACTGGAGAAGCACTACTCGACTTTCATCAAGGAAGAGGACTTCAAGGCCATTGCTGCCGCAGGCCTCGACCACATCCGGATCCCATTCTCGTACTGGGCAGTGAAGAGATTCGATGAAGATCCATATGTCTTCGGTATCTCATGGCGCTATCTCCTTCGCGGTATCGAGTGGGCCCGCAAGTACGGTCTTCGCGTCAAGCTCGATCTTCACGGTGTGCCTGGTAGCCAGAACGGTTGGAATCACAGTGGCCGGATGGGAAAAGTCAATTGGATAACCGGCCCAGAGGGCCCTACCAACGCCCAACGTACGCTCGATATCCATAATCAGCTGTCCAAGTTCTTCGCCCAGGATCGCTACAAGAATATCATCGCTTTCTATGGCCTTGTCAACGAGCCTGCGATGACTATCCCAATGGATGAGCTCAATGCCTGGACACGGAAGGCATACCAGATTGTCCATGACAATGGCTTCAACGCTACTCAAGTCTTCAGCGAGTCGATGCGAGGTTTGGGGCCCTGGACTGGACAACTACAAGGTTACGGGGATTCTCTTGCCCTCGACGTCCACGAATACACCATTTTCGACAGCGGCCTGCTCGCTCTCCCCCACAAGGACCGCATCTCCTTCGCATGCAAAACCTGGGCCGCCCAAATCACCGCTGGCATCAGCCCCTCAACCGGCTTCGGTCCCCTCATGGTAGGAGAATGGTCCCAAGCAGACACCGACTGCGCAGTCTACCTGAACGGCGTCGGCGCAGGAGCCCGCTGGACCGGACACTTCTTCGGCTCAAAACAGCCCGCTTGTCCGACGCAAAACAACCAATGTAACTGCGACATGGCCAATGCCGACTCGTCGACCTTCACCCCGGAGTTCAAGCTGTTCCTGCAGACGTGGGCGGAGGCGCAGATGTCGACATTTGAGAAGACCTTGGGCTGGTTCTACTGGACCTGGAAGACGGAGAATGCGCCGCTGTGGAGCTACCAGGCTGGTCTGCAGGGTGGATTCATGCCTGCTCTTGCGTATGAGAGGGGTTGGGATTGTACCAAGCCGATCCCTGATCTGGGGAGTTTACCGGAGTTTTACTGAGGGGACGGCTATTCTGAAAAAATATCGAAAATATCAACACTCTCTTGGGATGATCTTGGAGCCATATATGCATTTGATCAAGCGGTGGTATCATGCTATCTAATGTCTAGATCTGAATCTGAATCTGAATAGAATTTCCTTTCATCATTGTACCTATAGTATAATATGTAATCACATAGATTTCGGGAAGCTTTTGGGATATGTACGGAGGACGGCAGGCAACTTTTGAGGGGAAAGGAAAGGAAAAGGGTAAATCTAGCCCGGGGATGGCTTTGGGGTTGGTGGGGAGGCGGCAGAGATATATCGGACATAGGAAAGGACGGAGCTGGGGACGAAGATGGGGATGGGGATGGGATGGCAGCTCATGTGTTCTTTAGCTGCTCTCATTGGGGAAATGAATAGATCACGATCGATGATATTACATTCCCTTGTCGTCTATAGAAATCCTTTCTTCTTCCCCTCCATCTTCTGACTACAAACACGATAAGACTACAGGAGTGCTAAATGTCTGTTGTGTCTTTGATAGGGATTTGCCAGATTTGTAAATCTTTGAACCGGAAGCTCGATGCAGATAAATGCCGGTAGGACTGAAGAAAACAATGTTGTCGTCAGCACAGTTTGAAGCTCCACCCATTCTTCTTTCTTTTGCTGTGGTGCGAACAATTCATCAAAATCACCTAATCCCAAGCCTAAGGACACCGACACCACATAAAGAAGTCGAGAACATTGGACGTGCAAATGGAAAGCCACAAACCCCAACAACAGATGTAGCCCTTCGGATCTTACTTCGTCCTTTGTGCGTTTCTCATATCAGACTCTAGACTCAAGCAGTAACAATGAAATTCAAGTATTCAACATCTTTCGCATCCGCATATCCGAAGCCAATTGACGATCCCAACAGCTGCAGAGATGATGTCCCAAGCTCCACATTTCCCCTTAAGTTCATACATTTACTGGAAAGAGATAGATAGTATGGAGCAAGACAAGGCAAGGCCACTGAAACTTGAAATAATGAATGACAGGAAAAATGGAGTGGAGGAATGGACTTGACTTGGCTTGGCGTGGAGGATGCATTGGCCAACCAGTCTCGACCTGACGATTACACTGCCTGGACTGCATATAAGTACCTACTGCATACCTTCCTCCCATGTCATGACTCGGCTCACCTCACATGTCCAAATCCAAGAAACCCCAACGCACAACACTTGGGACCTCGCTCAACCAATCAAACCCACGCCTCCCCTGTTCGCCCAGCTAGACGCCACGTTTGTTTTAAGCATAATCGCCTGATTCTCCTCATTCCTCGATTTCTCTTCATGGCCGTTTTAAAATATCCGATGGCGGGAAAGCCACCGGTATCATTTTTGGGGCCCGAATCGCCACCGGGTTATCAAAGGATGGCCGAGGTGGGCTGGGCGCCAAGGCTGGGCAAGCCACGTTTTTTTTGTCGTTCAAGGCTCAAGGGTCCTGCATGTGGGTTGGAATACAATAATGTCAACACCATAAGTGGGAGTTGGGGTGGTTGTTGTGTGGGAGTATCGTGAGTGTGCTGTGGGAATTGTGGATTGGTGAGTATTGGGACCTTTTTGCAGTTTCTGAGGATAGAAGTTTTTGCAAGTGACTTAACGCAATGTGAGGCATAGAAAGGCCCATTTCATGAAGATGCATTCTTGTTCTTTTTTGAAGATAAGACATTTTTCCTGACCGCAGACAAGCAACAACTCGGTCAAAAGAATGCCTGTCTTCCAAGAAAATAGGCTTGCATGAATCGCAGTGGTGATATCTTGGCGACTCGCCTTCCCCGCTCCTCCTCCCCCCACTAACTGGTCTGCTTCACGCCTCGACTCCCCACGGGACTCTACTTGCCTACCCCATGGGGTCAATTAGCCCGGGCGAGTTGGTAGGACCAGACAGACATAAAGAGAGATGATCCCATCCGTCGAAGTTGGGGTTGGGATCATCATTGAGATCGTCTTCTTTCCTTTTATTCTCATTCTCATTCTCAATCTTCAGAATCAGCTCTCAGAACATACAAGGAACGAAAGAGAGAGAGAAAGGAATTGTCAATATGGCGGACGAAAAATCTCACACTACCACTACGGCTGCAGCAGACGCTTCTATGAACAAGATGAAGATCGAGCAGGTTGAACAACAACAGGTCGTCTATGATGACCTCAAAAGAGAAGGAGAGAAGAATAGAGATTATGCCGGTGCGGCTGCGAAGACCGATCCTGCTGAGATCGCGCTGGTGAGGAAGTTGGATGCCAGGATCTTGCCTACGCTCTTTGTTATGTATTTCCTCAACTATGTCGACAGTGAGTTACTCACCACCTCTCAAGATTGAGAAGAAAGTTAGCTGACACGCAAACCAAGGAAACGCAATCGCCCAAGCCCGCCTCAACGGCCTCGAGGAAGACCTCAACATGGACCCCAAATCCAGCCAGTTTAACACCACCGTCTCCATCCTCTTTGTCGGCTACGTCCTCATGCAGGTCCCCAGCAACATGCTCATCACAAAGCTCCGCCCCTCCCTCTACATGAGTGCCTGGATGGCCGTCTGGGCTGTTGTGTCAGCTTGCACGGCTCTCGTGCAGAATTATGCTGGTTTGGTGGTCTGTAGATTCCTCTTGGGTATTACGGAGGCGCCGTTCTATCCTGGCGCCACGTACATGCTTTCCATTTTCTATACGCGCAAGGAGATTGCGTCGGGGATTGCGTGTCTGTATCTTGCTCAGATTACGGCGACTGGGTTTTCGTCGCTTATTGCCGCGGGTGTGTTTGAGGGATTGGATGGTGTGAGAGGATTGGCGGGCTGGAGATGGTGAGTTGACACAATCTAATCCTTTGGGAATTATGGAGGGGATAAGCTGACTCTACCTTCCTAGGCTCTTCATCCTCGAGGGAGTAATCACGTTCGCTGTTGCACTCGCTGGATTCGTCCTCCTCCCTGATACACCCAGCACGACCCGCTGGCTCAAACCAGAAGAACGAGAACTCGCTCACAGCAGAATGGTCCGTGATAACATCAACCACAGCGATGAGATCGTACCTGCTATGGAGGGACTGAAGCAAGCTTGCAAGGACTACAAGACTTGGATCTTCGTTCTCATGCAATGCTTCCATCTCTCTGCTTGCTCCTTCAACAGTTTCTTCCCAACGTAAGTCGTCTCTCCACATAGCTTTACTCTACCACAGGAACATTGTCTGACTCCTCTTCTACCACAGCGTCGTCAAAACCCTCGGCTTCAGCACAACCATCACCCTCGTCATGACCTGCCCTCCCTTCCTCCTCGCCGGCGCAGGAGGCCTCGCAATGGGCTGGTCATCCGGAAAACTGCACGAGCGGACCTGGCATATCACAGCCGGTCTCGCCCTCGCAGTCGTCGGGTTCGCCATCGCGGCAGGAACGCTGAATACCGCCGGCAGATATACGGCCTGCTTCATCTTCCCGCTGGGTGCCTACTCGGTCAACTCGGTTATTATTGGCTGGGCGTCGTCGACGCTGTCGCAGACCAAGGAGAAAAAGGCTGTAAGTTATCATTGAGAGTCCTGAGATTGTGACATGTGGATGGTTTGACTGACTGTTGATATATAGGTCGTTCTCGCGATGACGAATGTAGGCGGTCAAATTGGATATATCTATGGTGCCTATCTCTGGCCCGGAAGTGATTCTCCCAGATACGTCACCGGATTCAGCGCGTCTGCTGCGTTTGCTCTCGGTTCGATCGCTTGTGCTTGGTGGATGAAGGTCTGCTTGAAGAGGGAGAATAAGAAGATCATGTCTTCGGCTGTGGATGAGGGTATCAACTTGTATGCCTATTGATCGAGTCATGGCATCGAGATGTTTAGAGTAGAAGGGGAGGTCTTACGACTCTGGATCCAGGTAGATAGATACTGGGAAGGGGATTGATTATAGCAATTATTTGATGCTTTTTTTCATCGACATCATTGGTATATTCTACGATACCCCATTGTATCCGTCCCAAGCTCAGACGGCATCAGCCTCAACCTCCCAATCATCCACTGCTTCTTCAACAGCCTTCTTCTTCTCTTGCTCCTTCATCTTCTTGGTCCCAAGTACCGTAAAACTGCTCTTGGCACCAACAGTAGCCTGGGGCACAACTTTCAAGGCAGATCCACCCTTGGCGACCTGACTCCATCCTCCACTCGCCTTGTTCTCATCTTCTCTTCTCAGAACATTGAGATTGCTGTCCACTGCACAAAGAGTCGTCGATGACGCGAGGCCAAGGCTCGACACCTTTTTACTGACGGAAGTCTTGATAGCTGCCAGCTCTTTGTCGATCTTGACCAGCCAGGATGTGCTGGTTAGAGCTTTGAGCACGACGTCCCCAGATGGAAGGAAAGATATCTCAAAGTCGATGCCAGCCGCTGCAAATTCAGGCTTCAGATCTGCATACAGCTCGTCGATAGTGATTCCGAACTTGGGATTGCATAGAAGGAATGCGTTCCACGGCTCGGCACTCGAGACAAGTGGCTTGGAGACACTAGGCTCTGGAACTGGAGCTGCACGTATCTTGACGCACTGGCTCAGTGTTTTCAGAGGGCTTGATACAAATCGCGGAGTCTTGAAGATGCAAACGTGTCGATGTGGCTCTGGATCTTGGCTCTCACTATCGAGACCGAAATCCTCGGCCAAGGCATGGATGAAGGCTCGTTGATGTGGTTGCATCGGCTTGAAGCGAAGGCGTTTCTCTTTGTCATCTGCGGCGAAGACTCTGAATTCCCGTTCGTACTGCTGGCCAAACTTCTGGTTGTCTGCGAAGAAAGAGAGGGTTGTCGTAGAGTATGGAATGTGGTCATCGGTGTGAGTTGCTGGGTCGATATTGAGCGCTGCTGCGAGTTTCGCGTTCCGTTGAAGTCTCAAGCATTCATCGTTGCACTCCAAAGTCTTCTCAGAGTTACCGGGCGAAGTCTTCGAGGCCAGGCATCTGTTAGCCTGCTTCTGATTTTGACATTCACAAGTGATGAAGGTCTTTGCCTGACATGGTGTGGCTTCTTTGCAAGGATACGGAGCATGACATGGATCCAGGCAGGTATGTTCGCAGACTGTCTTCTTTCTAGCACATGCCTGAGTGCACGGATCTTCACATTGCCCTGTACGATGGCACATCTTCTGGCAAAAGTGGTTGCCACATCGGAGCTTCTTATTGCAAGGCAAACCGCACCGAACCTCTGTGAACCAACATGGCTGATTCTTTAGAGTCTTCTTCCCGCAGATGCAAGCTTTCTCGACTAAGAACGGACACTTGGGACAATCCTCAGTAGCTTCATGGCATTGATGCTTAACTTGAGGATGTCCGCAAGTTCGTTGTCGGGTACACTCAAATCGGCACTCGGGTGGCTTTGTACCGCATGGTTGAGGTGGTTGAAGCACAGTCCGGCCACATGCACAGCTAATATCATGGAAGATGGCCTCCAGGCAGCTTGTACAAGGTCCCTTGTGACATAGCGAAGCACAAGTATGGTTTCCACACTTCAATGGTCGGCCACAGACTTTTAAGCAGATGTGCTCGGGTTCATATTCCTCTCCATTAGCTGGTGCGTTAAGGGCTCGATGCTTCCGTTTTGAAGCTTGTCGTTCATTGGCCTTTTTCTCTCCAGGACAGCAACGTTCACCGCATTCATGTCGTCCACAATTAAGGGTAGAGCGGCAGACCCGAGGGCATTGAGGTGGTTCATCAAGACCTTGATGACAGACTGAGTTGGAAGTTGTCCTACAACATCGACAAGTGATTTGAACTGTTTGAAGACAGGGTCTACAGCTTCCACCGTGGCATTTCTGTTCGCAAAGATGGCCACAAGCAAGTAACTTCTGACATTTCTCCGGGCAATGTGGTATTGGTGCTGAACAATCTAAGCGAGGTTCCGAAAGTAGGACTTCCATTGGCGTCTTGCCACATGGGCAATGCGTAACGACATCCGGTGAAAGCGGGCAGTGGGCTGGCTCCAGATCTTGAACATGACATGGTTGTTCGCAGAAATGGTTTGGATTCCCACAATCGAATGGCTTTCGGCATTCCACTCCGCAATTGAATGATCCCATCCAAGTCTCATCCTTCGACTGGCTTTCCATCTGATCTTCTCGTTCTGAGCATTTCAGGGTCTTCTGTTCACGTCCACAGTAGCACCTCGATTTCACTTCCACGTCACAGCTTCCGCATAAACCTTCATGGCACTCTCGATCACAAGTATGTTCTCCACATGGTAGATCTTCTCCGCAAACCTGGCCGCATGTCCAACCATCCTCATACTTCGTATCAATGCATTTCCTAGTACTCGTCTCCTTCCCACAATAACAAGATAACGAAGGACCCATATGACCACAAGGTGGACAAGGACCAGCATGGCAGATCAATTCGCAAGGATGTGGGCAACCACCTCTCCGTTTCGAGCATGATTGTCCACAAGAATGTGGTGGCAAGCCCGGGAGCCACTGAGGCTCAATCTCCTTTTCACACCAGCAAGAATAATTATTCGGGAGGTCCGCTCTCGGAACGTTGCAACCGGGGCAGCGCCACTGTCTTGGTGGGGGGAGTTCATCGTTGTGCATGGCAGCAGACTCCTGCTTGGAAACATCGTTCATGGACCATCTCTTCACACAGGATAGATGTAGAACCGACCAACAGATCTTGCAACTCCAGACTTTCGAGTTCGATTGAACCTCGTTTGTGCAGATCACGCATTCGTATTGTCCGTTTGCGATATCCTCGTGTACTCTTGTAGCAATATCCGGGGCTTGGGATTTCGACATTCGGCGGCGAGGTGGGTTTCGTGGTTGGTGAGTTCGAGCTCGTGGTGCGACTGGCTGGCCAGGTATAAATTCAGGAGCATCTCCTGCCAGAGATCCTTCACTTGGTGTTGCTGCAGTCAATTGCCCTCCGAATGTTCTCTGTCCATTGACCAACAGTTGCCCGCCACCTCTCCCTCTGCCTCTGTATCCACCCCGTCTGCCATTCCCTCTAGATGATGTAGATGTCTGAGTTGATTGGGGTGTGACCGAAGCTGGGCGAATAGCCAGTGAGGGATCAGCTGGTTGTGGTGTGCTCGTAGCTCCTCCTCGACCTCTTCTTGGACCTCGACGTTGACGAGGTCTGCCGGAACTAGAAGCTGTGACAGGTGGAGGACCAGTGGCAGACATGATTGTGAATTGAGGGTATTCGGTGGCTGTCTGTGTGGCCGTCGTGGTGGTTCGTTTAGGTTGGCCAGCATGTGGCGGGGTGTTTTCAGCGAGAGTCGTCAATTGAACTTGAGATATTTTCGATTTCTGCTGGGGTGTGACTTTCTTTATTGTGAACGCGGCTTTAGTATTTGAGAGTTTTGATTAGAAAGAAATTCGCAAGAAGTCGTCAATGATCGTCAATTAAATGGCCTGTTGATCGTGACAACTGGACCAGACGAGGCTGAACCAACTTTATGTGGCAACGAGTCGGGCTCTGGAAAAATAATGTACGCTAAGCTCTTTCAGGTCGAAGCGTTGAAGAGTCACAATTGAGTCACTTCAATGGGGTTGCTGCAGACTTCTGACGGCATATTCAGGGCTGTGCAGATGCGAGGAGCTGTAAATGATAAGATCAATTGATTTTCACCGGGATATATGCGATATTATTGTGGCTACGAGTGGATTTTGCAATTATGATTGAGCTGGGGAAATCAGCCTTGGTTCGCGAGGCTGCGGGAGATCTGCTAGAGTGCGGGATGAGCGATAATGACGCAGAGAGGAGGACTCCATACGAGGTAGGAAGAAACGGTGCTACAACTTACACTTGGGCGTGGGGATATCCAGTAGAAATTCATATACGTAAAGTCATCTGGCCAAGTCTACTCAACAAGCTCTCTGCGGCTGCTCACGAGGGACTGGCTGGAGGAGTATTAAGGCATCTTCTGCCTTTTTCGGAGTGGTGATTAGCAGGGAGTAGGCTTGTGATTATCACACTTCGTAAGTTACCGAACAAAACACCCCCAATTCAATAGTCGGACCGGAATTACGGAAAGCAACTACAATACCTTAGGTTCTTTCATCCGCAACACGCCATCGCCCTCGGGTGTGTTTTGTTTCGACAATCAGTAAATTTACCTTCATCTTCCGGGATGCAAGGGCCGCCTCATCGTTGGAGGGGTAGCAGCGCAGCGTCCAAGTCAACATGTCCTCGACGGCCATTTCAAGAGACACGTACATTACAATACTGGACGCGAACTATCTCTCCAACCTGAGGAAACTCTCACTTCATCACGTGGTTCCCATAGATCGAACATTTGCTGACAACAAACTTTTTATCTGTGACATCTTCAAATCCGCTTACGGTAAATACGACCCCCTATATTGTTTGGGGAGCTATCGATTTTGGCCCGCGCATGAACACTATTCTTTTACCGAATATCCACACTGTACATCACTTTACCACATTCATGCAACCCACGTCCCTCCCGTTCCTGATTCTCTCCGACTGCTTTGCTCCCAAGGCATAGCATAAGCTTCTCCTCGTCCTAATGGGCCAACGCCGTTGAGACAAGTCTACGAATAGCAGCAGCCTGACCTGGGATTGGGGCCACGAGACGAACCTCAAGCAAAGCAACAGGCAACCGAATTCGAAACACGACTTTCTTTTATCCTCACCTGCTGCACCGCAGCACCATGTCTTCTCAAGAAAACTCGGGCAGCTACCTGCAGCAGGCGTCTGGGGTCGCAGGCAGTTTTTATAGCTACATGCGTCTTCCAGTCCTGGTGTCCTCGGTATTTGAATGCTCCTGATGTTGTCCGCCACGTCGTACTTACATTGGCCCCAGGGCATCGCTGCTGCGCTCAGCTCCTTGTTGTATTTCAAGCAGAAGTACGTCTGGACTCTTCTTGTCCACTCTGTCGGGCGCATGCTAACAGATGCTGCACAGAGCTCTCATCTACCCTTCCCACGTTCCGAACGATGCTCGAACAGAAGTCCCTCGACCGTCTCAGTTCGGCATCACCGACTTCGAAGATCTCATGATACCTACTCCCGACGGCGAGAACCTCTCTGCATTCTATATTCGACCCCCAAAGACTGGTATGCGCAAGGGAGTCACGGTCTTGATGTTTCACGGCAATGCAGGCAATATTGGACACAGAGTACCTATCGCGCGAATGTTCGTACACAGGATGGGATGCAGCGTCTTGATGCTAGAATACCGAGGCTATGGTCTATCTACTGGATCTCCAGACGAAACAGGACTCATGATCGATGCGCAAACGGCTTTCGATTACCTGCGGAATCGATCAGAGACGAGGGATAACGATATTGTGGTATTTGGACAAAGTCTAGGAGGGGCGGTGAGCATACAGCTCGTGGCCAAGAACCAGAACGACAGTAGATTAGTGGGGTTGGTCCTAGAGAACACGTTCCTGAGCATGAGAAAGTTGATCCCATCGTACGTATCCCTGCCCTGGTTCGTGGTGGAAAACCCTAAAAGTGGATAGTATCATCCCACCTGCAAAATATCTTACCCTGCTCTGCCATCAAGTCTGGGCATCCGATACTTACCTCCCTTCCATCACGGAAGTCCCAATTCTCTTCCTTTCTGGTCTACAGGACGAAATAGTTCCGTACGTTTACACCCTCTCTCCTTCTTCTTCCTCCTCCCCACCTTGAATGATGACATAATTTCCATCCACAAAACCTGATCCCTTCTGGGACTCGATTATACACCTTGAGAATTTCTGACACTTCTCCATTACACTGCTATCTCTGGCTTTTGTTACCTGCACCAGCTAACAGCAACCAGACCAAGCCATATGCGCCGCCTCTTCGAGATTTGTCAATCCCCAACAAAGGTATGGAAACCTCTACCGGGAGGAGACCACAACTCCAGTGTCGTTGAGGAAGGATACTTCGAAGCCATAGACGACTTCGTTTCGAACTTGGATACAAAGTGTGCGTGATTCCCTGGACTGCCCTTGCTATACCCGGTGCTAGCTGCTTTCTACTGCATATTGGCGTGGCGTTTGGGTGGGATTCCTGGATGCATTGCATTGCATTTTGGACGGTGGATTTTTGAGCTATGGAGATTGGATTGAGTGTGGTCATGACTGATGACGGAGGCGGGCTTGTATTATTAGGCGTACAGAGGATGATATACCACAATGAATCGAATGGTTGACTTGCCTTGCTGCTCCTCTATGATTTTCGGTATTGTGTTTCTTCTTGTGAATACCCATGTAACTTCTACCACCTATCCATCCAGCACAGGTACCCAAGATTCTGGTCCAGGTCTTCCCTCACACGCGTCTGCTTCCTGCCTCTGCTGCCTCCACTTGCACTCGTCTTCGTCTGCAAATGGCCAGAGAATAAACAAGTTGAGCTCCTGACAGTCGTGAAACCTGGATGGTTAAGCTGAGCTCCTGGCCAACTTTGTCATTCCCTTCCATTCAATCTGGCCGAGACTGAAGCTGAGTATATACCATTTATTACCTGCACTGAAACCAAATCTGATCTGACGACAGCCCAGCAAAAAATCGCTTCTTGCCTGGCATGACAATCGCAAAGTACTTCAAGTGCCTGTGAAAACTCAAGACTGTCCACTCGATTCCTTCCTTTCTTTTCCGACCCGTCGAGTCTAACCATGCAGACTGACTGATCCAGAGAAGGGGATTTGTCCCGTGTGGTGAGTAAGCTAGAGAGCTGGCAACTGTCGAAGAAAGCAGGTATGCATTTTATAGTAGTGAAGTCACCGTGGACTGCCATACTCTATCGCTTCATGCATGTAGGACAAGGATACCTTCACCGGTACGGTGGGAAATTTTACTGTACTTGTCATACTTATTGGAACTGGTCAAGTACAAAACAGGTCAAAGATCAGGGCAGGGTCATAGTTGGGTGGCGCTGTGGTGCATGAACGAAGGGAAACCGGAAGAGTCACTCGCGATTGTAAGCCATAAGTCTGCGTAAGAAACAAGAAAAACGGCAACGGGGGGTTAGGAGGAGAATACACGACTGAGCAGATGTCACAAGGCACAAGGCAAAAGGCAACTTGCCTCCTGCTCCATGTGCACAAATTACACGAAGAGGGAAAAGACTTTGTGACAAAGAGACAGTGATTTAAACCTGTTGAACTCATATCTACACGGCCGCATAATCGCACCAATATGCCCTCAGCCCACAACGCCCGCCAACTCGCAATCGTGCCCTCAACCCAGGATAATATACGCAATCGTATCACCTTGATCCTCAAACCCACCCTCATCTTACGAATACAAGGCTTCTTAGAAAGCCAACTCCTTCTTGATCTCCGCGATCGCCAGACCAGGGTTCAAGCCCTTGGGGCACGTCCTCGAGCAGTTCAAAATCGTGTGGCAGCGGTACACGCTCATGCTGTTGTCCAAAGCAGCCTTTCTCTCCTCCTTCTTCTGATCTCGGGAATCTGCCAACCAGCGGTAGCTCTGCATCAGGACAGCAGGGCCAAGGTATTCCTCCGAGTTCCACCAGTACGAGGGGCAAGATGTTGAGCAGCAGGCACAGAGAATGCATTCGTAGAGACCATCGAGCTTCTTGCGCTCCTCCTTGCTCTGCAGGTATTCCTTGTTGTTTGGGCCGGGGCCGTCGTGTTGCAGGTAGGGCTTGATGGACTTGTACTGCTTGTAGAAGAGTGTGAGATCCGGGACGATATCTTTCACAACGTAGGTATGGGGGAGGGGGTAGATCTTCGTCTCTTGCTTGGTATCCGTTGGAATTCGGCCTGTAAATAATTAGACGACCTGTATCTCCCCAATTAAGTCTGGAGACGTACACAAGCAAGCCAGAGTGTTGACACCATCAATGTTCATTGCACAACTCCCGCAAATTCCCTCTCTGCAACTCCGTCTGAAGGTCAAGGTAGGATCAACTTCGTTCTTGATACGAATGAGAGCATCCAGCATCATAGGACCCGTCTTATTCAAGTCCAGAGTGTAGCTTTGCATGCGAGGCTTCGAGCTCGGCTCATCGGGATTCCAGCGGTAGATGTGGAAGGTCTTGACTTTGGCATCTGGATCACTGGTGGGCTCCTTGATTGTAGCACCAGTCGCAACAGAAGCCATGCCCCGAATTGAAGATCTGCTGAAAGCTGGTCGGCTCGCCGCCGCGAACAGGCGGGAGGTTGTGCGTAGGGAGGCCATCGTGGAGTGGAGTGTAGTCGGGCGGACGTTCAGTCGCAAAGGACGAGGTTGTTCGATCCAATCTCTTGTGCGACAATTGAATTGGGTTGTTGAGAGGGATGTGGCAGCCGTTGCAGGCGTCAATATGAAGCTCAAGAAGTGTAGACGTCGTCGATCGATGGCAATTGTTTGACCTCGGGAATAAAGCTACACCAAAGCGCAGTGGGGTGCGGGTCCACCAATGAGAATCGGGGTGTTCGCAATCAACGAATGACCAGGGAAGTTCTCGGGACATCACGTGAATACTTCGGCAAGCTTGTTTATTAGGTAGGTATAAAATCATTCCGATCAATTGCAGTAACATTGTCTGAGAGGTACTTGTCTGTTGGATAGACGTAAGAACGGATAGGAACTAAGAGCGACAATAGCAAAGGTGATCCAGAGATCCTATCCATAGCATGAGTTGTAACAGCAACAAAGAGGATACGTAGAAGAGTACAGTGGTTGAACGTTTGGTACTTCGAAAAGTACGTTTTCAATTGCAATATCAAAGGCTAGTCCAGCAAGCTTTGAACAGATCCCTGGGTATCCAAAGTGCCGCGCCCGCTTCCAAAGCATCGACCCTTCATCCCATCAGACTTTACTCCTTCCAACCTGAATCTCTTCGCTTGGAAAACCGACACCCAAAATAACCTAACAGGAAGAAAATACCAGATTATACCGATTGTACCGCATAGATTTACTCTTACCCTTAACGTTACTCCACACCACCAACCACACCTCTCACAGAATCATAAGCACACTGCATGACATGCTTCGATTCCCCGGTGATGGGATCATAAACATGGCAGCCGTATGTAGCTGCGTTGGGCGGTGTGTAGACTTTTGTGTTTTCATTAGTCCGTGAATCTCATCTTCGAATCGAGTCGAAATCCAATTCCAATGCATAGGTTAAAAGGAAACAGGGAAAGAATAAATGAATGCAGAAACAAAAAAAAATACTGGAGAGAAGGAGTAAGAGGAACAAACTCACGTTGCAGGGAAACCGCATACTCCCTCTCACTTGGGTTCATAATCTCATGCAATCCAATCTTGTCCGAAATATACGCGACTTTATTCTCTGCGAAATCCAATCTGGCAATCTCTTTCAATCCCTCCTCCCTCCCACCCACCACCCCACCACCCCCCTCCCCCACAGGAAACTCAAACCTCCTCTCCCTTAAAGTCCCTCTTAGCACCTTCATCAGACAATGTGAGTCAGCATGATCGTGGATCGGGCTGCGCATGCCTGGCGTCCAGACTAGGAGGAGTAGGTTGAAGATGCCGGGGACGGAGGTGATGAGGTTACGGGTGTATTGTTTTGAGGGGTTGGCGTGTGCGTATTGGGACCAAGATGGGGGGTGGCGGGAGGCGTTTGAGGAGGAGGAAGATGGAGAGGTGTAGGATCGGAGGAGAGACTGGAGGGTTGGGAGGTGGGGTTTGGGTGTTGTGGTTAGGTGGCCTGTTAGGGCATTGAGGAGGGTGTCGAAGTCTGAGTGGGATGGAGAGGTTGGTGGCGCATTTGGTGGGCGAGATTGAGTGTGTGCTGCTGAAGTGTTAGACTTGTTTCTGCAGAAGCCAATCTTGGGAAAGTAGACGAACATGCTTGTGGTAGGATTAATGGAGATGTATGGGTGGGCTGTTGTCTGCGTTCGATGGATGTTGCATTCTTGGCTGTGGCAGTGAGAGAACGGTGTACGGTTGGGATGCGGGGATTTCGAGCTTGTAGCTTTGAGCGGGGGATGCGGATGGTGCTGGATTTCATGGAAGGCATGGTTGAGTTATACTGTCTGGTAGCAAAAGAATGCTTTTGAGATGCCCGAAAAGAAGAAGAAAATGTAGATACTTCAAACGTAGCAAGACTTGGAGCAGAGAAGATGTTTTGGATGATCAGATAGTTTGAATTCAATAAATGAACGGAACGCTACTATATAGTAAAGCATGCATCAAAAACACGTAATACTAAGACCCTTGCCCGAAACCGCTGACTGGCATGTAGTATCATCAAGGATGATACCCACTAGAAAAGTCATTTCTAGTACAGCCTAGATACGAGTCAACTTGGACATATCGTACTCCGCTGGCCATGTGAATCCTGACACGTCTTTTGCAGCAAAGAAGTCCTCTATCCACATCAGCCGTTTCGATGCCAACCCTAAATTCGACGAATCTCCCCTGCTCTGTTATCCATTGTATGTCTCCTCGATTCCTTCCAAATGTCCCTACTCGCTCCGATTCCTCGTTCTGTTCGTATCGCACATCCATGCAAACGCAAACTAGTTCCAACCAATTGTTTGTCTCCACTCGATTTGTGGCCCCTTTCTGCGTAGATATCAGGGAAATCTGCTCATCAAGGTCACCGCCATTCGGCGAATTTCGAGGTTTCGAGCCAATAGCGAAAGTGGTTGGCGGGGTCATAGGATCAGCGATTGGGGATCGATAGTGGGGTGAGACGATACCATGTGCGGTCCTGTTATCTTGGCTTGGCCAGTATCGGTGTAAAGTTGGCCAGTCGGCGTCGCAACAGAAGAGGTCAAACTCAGAATCGAGTCTGTTGACAACAAGTGAAACCACGACTGGAAAATCCGAGCTTCGGACAAGAAAAAAGAGATAGGTAGAGAAATGAGTGAGGGAATGTGGGCAAGAGAGCAAGCAAACAACCAAATGCAACAGGACTGTTGGGAACAGGTCAAATGGACAAGTTCCCCTCCAAGCAGTCGTACCATCTAAATGAGCACTTGCTTGTCTTTCCATATGCCGTCGCTGGTCCTCGATCACAGCTTGCGTCATCGGAAGTATAATCTCTGCATCTGCGACCCGTCTGCCAGCCTGCAACTCCGTCCCCTTGGTCTTCCATACACCCAGAGAAACCCAAAATTTGAGAACAAACCCACTCGAGTCTCCCATTGGTTCCCGCCTCCTCGAATGTGTCATAGCACACACACTTTGTTGCCCCTGTCCTCACTGAAGACATCTCCAAAAACAGCGCAAAAAACGAGGAAAAATTTGACAAACAGAAGGTGAATTGGTGATGTATAGATGAGGATATATTGTTCAATGGAGAGGAAGAGGGGACGGAGAATAGAGAGTGGTTGAGGTGCTGAAGTAGGCTGTCTGGAGAGGAGGGTGCTGATTCGCTGAGGGGTGGGGTTTAGCGTGACAGGGGCGATTGCGTGCGATTTGGCCTTTTCTCGTGACTTGGAGGAAGAGTCTTGCTGAGTCAGCTCTGTTGTCGCTTGCAACAGCTTGGACTGGAGATGACTTCCTATCCTGATTCATACAAGAGGATGTGATGTTGAATTGATACAACTTCTTAAATCTGTGGCATTATATAACCTCCGTGGAAGCTTCCTCCACGGTCTTACAATGTTCTTGCCTGGGCCATTTCGCAGCCTCGTCTTCAAACTCTTCGCATCATCCATTTTGATCAGAAATCAATTTGTCCAATCTTTCTAATATCAATGTCAACTCCCTAAAATCCCGCTCCTTCCCCAATTTCAGAAAATCTTCCCAAGCGGCCCATCACTCAACCTGTCCATGACCTCTTCAAAAGATGGCCTAATCAGGCAGTCTAACACGACACGCTGCATTCGCATAGTGCTGGACCGAGATGTTGTAGTACGCTTTGAGGATATCGTGGATCTCTACTAGTACTATTATGAGGTTACTGTATTACGTGTATACGGTAAGGACCAGATGTCACAGTGATTGACAATCTCCACCTCATTCAGCTGCTTCAGAACTCTCTTAGTCGAAGACATATTTACCCTCCATCAGCTGCTGTGCCTGACTAGGAAACCTTATATTTTTGTCGTTCTATCCGAGTTAGAGGAGAGGCCTCGTACGATACCTAGGCTTTCAACTAGGGCTGGAGGTACCCTGCCTAGGTAGTCGTTATTTAGGTAACATTAGCTGTATGCGGCGAATAGCTCTCCTGTTTTACGAAGCCACTGGAGAGTGAGGAATCGATTCCTATCGTCGACATTTGTTTCCGGAACCCCTTAGATTCTGAGTATTATTGCCACTTCTACAAAACTTCAGGCAATTGATAGTTCAGTCTCGCAATGTATCCATAGAACGGCGTCATTCCAAACCTGTTCATGGGCATGGGCCAATGCCGTCTAGGTTTTGCCGAGACCACTGGCACCCTACAAGGCAATGCTTCTGAAACCGTCTTGCGTTTCGGGCTTCGATAGTCGACTATGAAGTATCTTCAGTTCAGACTGCCTGGAGAAGAAGTGTGGGTTTCTCGGATAGAGTATATTGTGTACAGGGAACTGCTATTCCTGTCCTCTACACTGGCAGCAGCAAGTAGCTGGTCTGTAACGCTGAAGAAAAAACGGCCTTCAGCCTGTCCTTCATTCTATCTATTTCCATTAAAGACACCGCAGATTGTGCTGTCTGCTCGGGCTGCCAGGATCTGAACATTTGCTTCCAGCTGTGCGATTTGAGAGCTTTAAATGTCTCTTTCATCTCAGCTGATTGTGTTCTGATTTTGCGCCTCGCGTCTTCGAATTCTTTCTTTATATTTGGTCAGTGTAGTAAGACAGATGATTTTTGAGAAAGAGGAATGAGTAGGGATTCAGTGCTCACGGTGTTCCGTACCCTTGAAATTCGGAGAAAGTGCAGAAGCTGTGTCTACAAAAGATGATGTCTACGAATATGTTGATCAGATCTCCTCTCATCTCCAAATTATTGATTGCGGATCCTCCATATATTTGCTAAGTTTGGAGGTCGTGACCCAGACTGGTCATCATAGCCATTGTTTTCGGCATGATTGTTTTGAAGTCTACAGTCGCCTAAAATCACGTTAATGCCAATGGAGAAAGATGAATTCGAAAACGCTTTTTGCTTTGCCTATCCCGCGCTCTGTTCCTTTCGCCAATCTGTGTTCCGGATAGCCAGCAAATTCTTCTCCTTCTTTATGATCATCTTGAATAATACCAAACCAGTTCGTCGAAATCTTGATCTGTGAGTTGGTCCACAGTCCGGTGGTCATCTGGCACGATTTCTCAGCGGAGCTCCATTGCACGTTTCAACTGCGCGTCTCCTTCCATAATGTTCCCCATGGCTACGAGCAATCTTCCCTTCATGAAAGAAGAGCGTGCCGCTTGAGGCTTATACCACTTGATATCGCGGTAGACCTTGATACTTTGCTCCAGCAATTGACTTTGGTGGTCAGCCCACTCAACACAGAAGGGCATCTACTGGCTGGGAAAACTAACTCACTTTGCTTCTTGACTTTGACCTGTCCTGATGAACTGTTCTGCTAGACGGTAGCAAGTATCTGCGGTGATGAAATGGTTATCCCCGATCGTGGCTCTGAAAATCACCAGAGCTCGTTGGAAGAGGTTGACGGCATCGTCCAGCAATCCTTGGGCACGTCGAGCATCCCCCAGTGCATGAAGAGCTTTTCCGGTTCTAAGTATTATGTGATTGACTGATCACGATAGGCCAGGTCACGTGGGCAAGGCTGACTTCGCAAGGCTGCGAGGCTAGAGTCATACGGCGAACTTAGGACTAGCCTAGTTCGCTAGCGGCCGCACCTCACTTACTTATTCTCGAGGCTCCTTAAGAACCTCTTCCTCTCGCTGTCTTTTCTACTTTGTATTGTAGCTACCAATGAACATTCCCCAGCGCACTTCCTCAGGGCTGACACGCCACCCACCGAGCCTATACACGGCAAGGAAGGGATATGTCACCACCGACCTGCCCTGGAAATCCCTTTCTCACAATCGAGCTACCCTGAGATCACCCCTCACAACCCACCTACCCTGAGAATCCTACAAGCTTATCTTTCAGCGCGTACACCCTGTAGCTACAGCGCCTCACATCTCACCTACCCTGTGATCACCCCTCACATCTCACCTACCCTGAGATCGCCTCGCCTCACATTCGAGTTACCCTCGGAATCTTACAGGCTACCTTACAGCGTGTTAGCCCTATAATTACAGCGCCTCACATCTCACCTACCCTGCAAATACCCTCATCACAACTCGCCTACCCTGAGAGTCCCGCACCTTGGGACTTCCAGACTCCTCTCACACCTCGCCTACCCTGCATCTTCTTAGACTTCCAGGGCATCAGAGCCCAGAGAAGCACCTTAAAAGAGGGACAAGGAGAGAAAAAGGAGAGAAAGAGGGGAAAAAGGGAAAAAATTCCTACAAGGCAGAAAAATTCCCCGACCCAGGGACATTTCACAACCGGCCTACCCTTTAACACGTTATAGGCTCACCCTAAGGCTCTCCCCTGACCTTCTGCCTTAGCAGGGGCGGTCTAACCCCAAACCCTCCGACTAGTATCACCCCTCACGAGGTCTCCGCTAGTCGGAGAGTGCCCCCAGCTCCCACGCACCGAGGTAGAACACCTCGGTTCTGATCCAGGGCAGACAGCCCAGGACCTTGACCCTGATCTTACACACGGACTGAAGATCAGGGTAGTTCACAGCCCACTAAGCCTCGAGAGTCCCCGATTACCCACTTACAGCTGCTCTAGCTGGGCCTCTAAGATACCTATTCGTCCTTGCTCACGTACAACCTTTAAGGTTACCCACCTATCGACTTTCTTAGTCGCATCTGCCCCTCAATGTACCGCAATTATAGGGCCTGCATCCCCAGAACTCCCTCAAGCCACGCCCTTATACACCTTATAACACTTGTAATAGTACCTGCTATCACCCCTGAAAGTCTTACCCTGTCACTGTAGACTTCTTTTCTAAGGTACCCAGCTCTGTTGATACCTTCCCTTATATACCCACCGACTTCCTCTGGCCTTGAAAATCGTGTGCAAATGCCTTTGTGCAGAAACATGTTTTCCGATAAATTCTTTGTGTGCAAAAAGATTTAGACCCCCCCCCCCCCCCCTCACCAAAATTTTTCGGGCAAATCCGCAACACCATACTGATGGTAAGGATCGCTTCTAGGTAAGAAGACAGCTTGATGGTAGCGAGTAGAGTGTTACAGTACTGGTAAAGATACCCTAAAGAGAGTCCTGTCCCTAGTACAAGCCTCAGGACTACTAAGGAGGTTTTAAGGGACTTACAAGTAATAGCTCTAAATCTACAAGCACGTAACAGTAGATAGGGGCGTCCCCGACTAGGTTCACACTTCACCTACCCTGAGAGCTGGGTCTGCTCTCACAATCGAGCTACCCTGTGACAATTTTCGGAGGGTAAGTCGGATGTGAAAATCCATCTTTCTCCGTAGCTACCTATAGTAACCAGGGCTAAGAAAGTATGGATAGTACGTTACTTGAGACGCTCTATCACGCTAGTTAAAAATATTTTTCTATGGGGAAGTTTTTTTTTTCCACCAAGTCTAAACTTCAAGATGTAAAATCTTTGCCCCCCCCTCGTTCAAACACCGCCAAATTTATATTCTAGACACTATCGATAGTAAAGAATAGGATACAAGCGTCAAAACATTAACAGAGGTAGGATTAATTAAAATAATGATATTTGACTTTTCCTCCAAGTCAGTTGTAGAAATTGATTTTTCTCCACAGTCACATCTAGTAACCGGGGCCAAGAAAGTGTGGATAGTACGTTGTTTGAGGCGCTCTATCACGCCAGCAAAAAATATTTTTCCATGGGGAATTTTTTTTTTTTTTTCACCAAGTACCCTCTCTCACATCTTACCTACCCTTCTGTCACATCCCACCTACCCTGCGGATCAGACCTACAGCGGCTACAGGCCATCTCCACAGGGCCAATAGCCTGTACTGAGAGCCTAGAAGCTCCTACAGCGTGCTCCTACAGGGTGGAACACGCTGAGACACCTTCCTATTGCCGGTGTTTTCAACTTCAGACAGTGATTGCGGGCGCTATAAGCACGCTAGCAGTATATGCTCTTCAGTCATATAGTCCCTATATTGAGGTCTATAAGCCCTGTAAGTGGTTTAGTCACATGACTTCTTATAAGGAAATTTTACACCACACATCTCAGCTACCCTGAGAGGCACTTAGGTCCTGATCACACTTCACCTACCCTTTGTTTCTCACATGTCACCTACCCTGAAACCCCTTACAGGCTGCTACAGCGGACAACTCCCTGAACCCAGCCCTGAAGGAT